>NW_005054298.1:6396917-6443975 GCF_000277835.1 Geospiza fortis | reverse complement strand
TCCTCTCTCCACAGGCCTTCACATCACCTCAGCTGAAACCACATGGGCAGCAGGAACAGATTCTACATTTAAAGTCCTTTTTCCTTCCTCAAGTGGCACCAAGCCCCTTTCTGTCACGTCCTCCCTGATGTGAGCTCACACTCCAGTGCAAACTACAGGATCACCTTAAGCCTAGCAAGGTCAAAGTTTGCAATGGCCAACAAGCATCAGGAGTATTTAGGGACTGATTCAACCCAAACCCTCAGCCAGCTGCATCCATGTGCTCCAGGTGGGTCCCGTGCAAGCCTGTGCCTTGACAGAGGCTCTGTCATGCTCTTCTACTAAATGTAAATGTTGAAAATAAGGGGAAATTACTCTCAAGTGACCCAATACCTTTTTAGGTAAAAAGGAACCCAAAGTAGTGACATCTCCATGTTACAGAGTGCCTATGGATTCCAGAGCACTTTGTATAATTGTAGGATAAACAGGTAGAAAAGAGAAAGATGAGAAAGAGGAGAAAGAGCCCAGGAGAAAAACAAGATGATACAGCTCCTGATATCCACACAAACAGTGAGAAAAATGGGATTAAATAGAGTTCTAACTGCAAATTGAGGTAATACCACTGTGTTGTGGTAGAGAGGGTCCTTTGCAGTGAAGAAATAGAAACAGGAGGTTAAATGTTCAACTATGTTTATAGGAAAAGTCATAGGTGCACATACCTGCATAGTGTAATTAGCCCCAGCTTTTATTAGACGCTTAATTAGCTCTGCTGAATGCTGGAAGTGAACTTTAGCTGCAAGAAAACATTTGATATTATTAGAAACAGCTACAGTAATATGAAATACTTATCTGTTACACAGCTTCGGCTGAAAATATTTCCAGGCTCTGTAATTACTGGATCTGAAGCTTTTTCCAAGGCCAGCCCCACCAGCAACAGGGTGCTACAGCAGAGGTTTTGGAGAAGGAGCAGAAAGCCCCAGGGGAAGCCACATTTGTCATTTAGTGAGGACTCCTCTGTTTACCCTTGATTTACACATACTGTGATAGCTTAAAGATGTGTAAAACCATTCTGTTTGAACATCATGGCATCTTCTAATTTGCTGGAAAGAAAGCATACTGCATTTTCTATTACACCCCACTCTTTAGGTAATGGACTTTCTGGAACCAATCAGTAACCTGATCTTTGTGTGGCAAAGCCATGATTACCATGTCTAACCCTGCAGAGTTTAGGCTGCAAGTGGTCTGGGCAGTGTCACTGGATGTGATATTGAGCAGGGCAGCAGAAAATCACACTGCCAGGCCAGAGCACCCAGCATTGCTGACATCTATCAAAGCCCCAGTCCCCTCCAGCTTAGTTCAGAGGGGAAGAAATTGCTGCTGTCTGTTGCAATCAGTAAAGCCTGAGCCCCTCATGCCTCCTCAGTCACCCAGTTTATTTTCAACCCTCCCTGCTGTGCTCTGGGGAGAAGCACTGGACAGGGTTTGCACCCCTCTGGTTGCACTTTGGATCCATAAGGTGGGTTTGGCAAGTCAGGGATGATGGGCTGGCACTGTGCCAGCTGTGCATGGGCGCTGTCACCTCAGCTCTTGCCACTGAGAGGCACTTATCCCTTCAGACTGAGTAAGAAACCTTGTGTTATCCCACATCCACCAGAAAATACTGGGGAATTAGGCACGTCAGTCTGTACAGAGCAGCTGTTTGCATCACTGTAATTTGTGCCTGCATCAAAGCTCATTCTTTAGACATCAGTTAAGAAAGTTCAGAAGAATACGCTGCAGTGAAATCTGCAATTACAAATTATCTCAATTCACACATCTTATGATTCCATCTAAACTGCTAGAACTTATCCTGTGTTATTCATTCTCTGTCTTAATCTACTGCTAAAAGTATTGGTGCTATTAAAAGGTTCTGTGTAGCTTCAGAAGGTTTGCAAGTACCTTGTAATTACTTAGATGAAAAGATTAACTTCCCATTTGGTGATGTACTTCACCAGCTGTACTGATAGTTCTGCAGAATTTGTATGAATTTAAGACATTAAAAATGTATGTTGTTCTATTAATAATTCATGTAATACCTTTCACTAGCAACACAGTGGTCCACAAGATTTAAATAAATTAGAACATACAGCACCTAAAAGGTGCAAATCCTCAGCAAAGAAAAGCATCTTTTCTGAAAACCAGTTCAGAGTTAGAATTGGCAGTTGAAACAAAAGAAAAAAATCCTATCAGACGGAAAAAGAAACTGCAAATGTACTTGCTAGGTGTGTGCCTCACCAGCTCTTCAACACCTGCCTATTAGAAGCTCTGACTCCAAATTAGCTGTATCTGTAAATACTTACCATCAGCTGTCCCATGAACTATTAGCAAATCCACTTCTTTTAAACCATGAAGATTGTGTAATACACTGGATGCCTAGTGAACAAACACACACAAAGCTGTAATTGAATTGAATTGAATTTTAAGAGTAAAATGGTCATTTTAAGTTACTCGTTTATGCTAACTTACCTGATAGGTAATTTCATCTTTTGATGGAATCCCAAGGTATCTTTCTGAAGCAGCTGATGCTGTAAAAATAAAATTTAAAAAAAAAAAAAAAACAAAAAAACAAATCAAAAAACCAAAACAACAAACCTTGTGAATTCCAAGTTATTTCTATTTTAAAAGTCATAATTTCTGACCTAGAGTCAGAAGATATTTAAGCCATGAAGTTGAGATGTTCATTTAGAGACAGAGAATGTACCATTTTGATGCACTATTTACACCAACCTTAAATAGTTAAAAAAGGAAATCAACCAAAAATCAGCTAACTGCCCTCACAAAAAAAAACCAACCCAACCCCAAACAACAATCAAAAAACCCAAACCCAAAAGAAAACACAAGCTAAACCCCAAAGAAAGTCTAACAGACCATTAAAGTAAACTGGTCTGGTTTCCTGTGTATCACAGCACCCAAAACTTCACATACAGAACCAAATAACCTGCGATTGAATGACAACATGGCTGATATTGTAGGGAATTCACTGCTAACCTTAAAGGATTCATTCCTAATAAAAGATTTGATTCATGCTGATATACATAAAGGATTCTTAAGAAATGAGGTAACTGCAAAATCAGTACTGTCAATAACACCAAGCCTGTTGTGGGTTTTGGTGAACTGTCCCAGTGTCAGCTTTACTTTCATTTAAAGAAGAGACCAAGACAGGTGAAATCTCACAAACATTGTTATGCTATCTGCCCTTAGTTAAAATAGAGCAGCTCCATAAATAAAAGGTCTTTTGAATAAAGTATCACACAGCTTTAGGGCAGGGATTACTCACCATATAACTTCATATCTGTGATTGGTGCCACCACAGCTCCACACTTGAAGAGCCGTTCACTGGATTTCAGGATCATTGATGTAATGTAGCCACCGTACCCCTAACAATGGGTTGGAAATTTTGGTTTATTTATTTCATTCTAGCAAAAATAAAGCTAAAGGCCACTGTGCTAATCCAGTGGTATAATTTTTATAGTTTAAGGTGCATTAACAATCTCATTGACCTGGTCATGACTTTGAATCTATGCAGTTAATGAGTATTGAACATTTCTTCACCATTTCCAAAGTCTAACACATCTCCCCTGGAATAGCTGATACCAGAAAGTCATGAAACCTTTTTGAAAGCTTTAACTTGAAACCACAGATTTTCTTGAAATGACACTGGCAATCCACTTCTGTACACCTGTAATCATTCTAGACTCACAGAAAATGGAATTCTGAATGCGGCACCTGGAATCAATGATTTACTCGTATATTACAGGCTCCTCAAATTTCTCTACTTGCCATCTGTTTTCCCTTCATTGGTACTGAAAAATTGGTATTTCTTCAAGGATTTTGTTGTTGTTGTTTTGTGTTTGGGACAACACATTTCAGGAAGACAAAATTATCCCATGACAGGGAAAATATAATGCAAACACCAGCTGATCCAAAAAAAAAATTATGCATCGAGTGCTTACAGTTTTCTCATGGACTTTTACAAATGCTGCCTGCTCCTGTTCATGTCTAAATATTTATTGAACAGATTACTTCTGTGGAAGAATGGCAATATTTGAAAACCCTTTAACCTTATTTAAGATATATAAGTAAAGAGGTTTCTTGTTCTCTGCAATCAACCCATATTAAGGGATGGACATATTGAAGAAAATACCAAATAGGAGTTGGATTTTCAAAAGAAATGTGTGGGAGTCTGAGTTGTTCCTTTTCCATAGGAATTTCAGCCCAGGAGGCCAAGAGCCATCCAGATCTGTTCACGAGCAGGAGCAGATTTCACCTAAGACAGAATTTCTGAGTGGGCACCTGTAATTTGTATAATTCAAAGAGCTTAAAAGAATAGCAACTTTCCTCTGCCTCTGGGTTTTCTCTGCTTTTACTTTTGTTTAATATTCTGTTTGTGTCTTGCCCAGTAGCTCCACAGCACAATTTTAATCCAAGGATAGGTATTGCCTGGTTATTTATTATTTATTCCATGTTTTCATTAAGAGCTTGTTTAATTCTCCTGAGAGTTTCTTCCCTTTGTGCCTGTGTCCTTCCTTCCAGCCAGGCTTTCCAGGACAAAAACATTACAGAGTGAGTTATTTATAAATTCCTAGAAGCATTTCACAGTGACATTGCTATTCCATATGCCCTGATGCAAGAACATGTGCTGCCTCACTCACCTGCTGGGTTTCTGGGGTTGCAGCCTAATTGCCACATTTTCAAGAAAGACGTTGGCTGTAGAATTGCAACTTATTTTTAAACTCTCTTTTCACTTCCCTGAATAAAACCACAAACTCCATGGAGCCACACTTGGCTGTCTAACAGCTCAGGCCCTTGGATCAGGCATCACTTAGGCTTGCACCCCTCAGAGAGATAAGCAAGGGGGTACTGGCAGATTGCCTGGTAATTTTCCCCACTATGCTCTTCTGGACAGTCTTGTTACTCTTGTGCCTCACTGACATCACCAATTGTGACAAGAATTTTACTTCTGTGTAGCTCTGAAACCTCTTAGAGAGCTTCCTGAAAGTGTACATGTCCAGTTTTATGAGATCAGCACTAAGCCATTCCAAAGCCAACTTATTTTCAAGCAAAGTGCATATTCTGCTTCCATCAGTACAGCAAATTTAATGCATAGAAAGGAAAAAAAAAATCCCTATCACATTCTTGTATGTGATATAAAATAAATGAGTTTTAAAAAAGATTTTTAATTGACTCTAAAACATGCAGAGTGGAGGAAAAATACAATTAACCCTAAGAAGTTGTTAAATATGTTTTTATTGTTAATTATAAAATTGACTTTTAAATTTTATGGTTTTCTTTTTCTTTTGACAGTAAAAAAAACAACTCTGAAAGGTTAACTTAGAAAGGGGAAATTTCCCTGAATTCAAAGCAGTGTTGAAAGCTTATTGAATTTCCCACTCTTCATTCCTCAGCACCACTTTCAGAAAATAAATGCAGGAACATGGCAATCAATAACATTTTGTGAAAGAGAAGAGAATTTGGGGTAGGTCTTGGCAGATACGTAAAGCCATGGTTACAGGCATGATCTTCAGTAACTGTCTCATCACATCACTCTTAGGAAAAAAGATACTGACGAATCTCTGGCAGAAAACAAGTGGGAATTTTCAAGTAGCAATGAAGAGAACTTCTGCAGGCAGAAACAAGCAATTCTGGCTGCTCAGGGATTTAATTCCAGAAACAGTATTTTCAATCAAAGGATTGAAAGAGGAAGAGGATATGGAGAAACGTTGATGCTTCTATGCCTGTGTACTTTCACATACATTGGTAACAGGCATTAAAACCTGAATAGAAGTGTGTGCCACGATCACCTGGTGCATGAAATTGGCCCTGCTTGTACATCCTCAGCTGGAAAATCTCTGGCTTCTCCCTTACAACCCAAATATTGGCTTTGACCCATTCTCGCAGTGAGAGTTTCTTTCTTAGCTCAAGGAGTGCAGCAGGCGCTCAGATCTTTGAGGAAGGTCATGTTCATGTGAAATGTTAATAACAGTCACAAACATCAGCCAGTCCTCAAAATGCTACCATGCAGGAGGTAAATGTCAATCTCCTCATCCTGCATCCAGACAGGCCGAGACATACAGGTTAAATGACTTGCCTGAGGCTGTGCAGCAGCTCAGCAGCAGAGTGAGAACTAAGGCACTTCATGGAGAAACACATGCTGCTCTTAAAAGTGACGATTGGGGCGTTCTTGATCAGGGTTTGCTACTGCTTTGAGCTCAAAGGCAGAAAACAGCTTCATGTTTAATAAAAAAAACCAACTTAACAAATTTAAACGCTTGCACAAGCTGGTTCATGGATGAAACAGCAGTTGTGGGGTGCTTCTAATTGCTGCCTTTTAATAGCCATCAGTAAAATGCTGTTTAATTTGCTACTAAAAGTCGAGCCTTTGCCTCGTATCTCATGCTAGGGGCAATGATACACAGCTGATAAAACAGCAAAGGCAAGATTTCTCACTGGTGCAACAAGGAGCTTGCTGACAGTACCACAGGGTAGGTGCTCAGCTAAGCTCAAGGGTCAATAAAACATTCAGATATAAAACCTGTACTTTATAGGACAACATTGTCAATTTAACTGCAGCCCAAATATAAAACTGTAACAAACAAGCTTTCACAAAACCCAAATCCCTATTAAAAATTTCTAAAGAAAGAAGAAAGTAGAATTTTTAACAAATACTTTCTCCTTCAGATTCTGAAATGCAAATAGTGTTATATCATAAAACTGATTTTATTGATTTAAATACCTGTCCTGATGAAAAAAATACTGTACAGAACAAAGAGTAAACAATGGATGGCTTTTCCCCCTGCTTTAATAACTAAAATTGTCTTTGGAAAATATACAAATATATTTGTTTATGAACTGACAGCACTTTCTTAAAGAATCAGGTTGATATAGCCTGCTATTTTTGCACATTACCTTTCCAAATATGCCCAGTCTCTTAGGATCAATGAAGGGCTGTTTCAGAAGTGATCTGAAAGGAAAAAAAGTTTCTTTTTTAATTTTGTCAAAGTAAAATGGTGGATTTTACTTTCTGAATATAGTATGTAAATAACATTATTTGTGTATTAAGGAATTGCCATTCTCAGGTAGGAGAAGAAATTACATCCATGCAAGTAGTACTGCACTGGGAAATGTGATTTGTTTCCTAATTCCTTTTTCATAAGGCAAATAGTTGGTGTTTGGCCAATGTCACCTAATTTAGATCTCTGAATTTAAGCATCTTGTCTAAATTATCCATTTACATCTGCTTTTCAGTTAATGGAGAGAAGAGAGATACCCTTTAGCATTCCTACACATGTTGGAAACTTCTCTCATTCTGGGGAGGGTCATCCCTCAGAAATGCCAGGATTTTCCACTGACTAGAGCTTAAATGACTGGCTTTGACCAGGTGCCTAGCACCAGCTAAAGGAAGGTAAGATGAATGGAACTTCTTGAATCTAGATAATTATACAAATAACTAATTCTCTCATCAAGGCCATTAATCATCTGTGGTGAATTTCATACAGAAAAGACAGAATAACCTGAGGGGGAATATCAGACACAGCTGCTTATTCATGGAATGGGTGAAGCATACAGAAAAGACAGAATAACCTGAGGGTTATTCATGGAATGGGTGAAGAACTGACCCCTTTCAAAAGAAGAAAAAATATCTGGCTTAAAATGTCTTTCCCTGGGAAACCCCAGGAAAAATCCATCCAGACCTTGGTATGAGCCACTTTGACATGTGCACCCTGAGTAAGGAGTGCTGTCCAAGATATGCATGACTACTCCACAGACAGAAATTACTCTTTTCTGCAGCTGGTAGAATTATATCAGTCTAAAAATGATAATGCAAATGAGAAATAACAGGCATTTGCCAAAATGCTCTCATTTCTACCACAGAGTTCTGGAGTAATTGCACAAAGCAAATGGAGTTCTAGTGGTGTAAATGAGAGCAATATCCTATGGTATAGACCTAAAATATTGTAACACAAATGTATTTACATCTTAATGTGGACAGCAAGAAATTTACCTATGGAATATAGACCAATATGATTTAGCTCAGGTGGCATATTTGGATTGCACAGAGCAGGACAGCTCTATCAAAGAGAAGCACCAACTCAAAGAAAACCCCAAAACCACCTCTTTGATTTTTTACTTGCTGTTTGTTTGAAGGATTAAAGTTTCAAAATTTGCAACTGCATTAAAAACCAAACATGAACAATGCAGAGAAAACATTCTGGGCAGTTTTAGTCCACGTGCTCATTCATCCAGGTGGAGGCAGGGTGAAAGACAAGAAGAGTTTGCACATACGTACTCTACAGCTGCTATTTGGTCCTTCACTTCCACTGATCCTAAGCACCGATGGACCTCCTGTAGGATCTTGAGGCCTTGAAATCCACTCCCTCTGCCATCAAATCGAGCTACGATGACATTATCAGAGTTGACAAGCACTGAGTCCCAGTCAATGTGAAACTTATCTGTAACCAACTGGCTGCCTGGAGCTTCATCACTGCAAATACCAACACACCAGACACAAACGAAGACTATTGACAATGTGATGCACTGTGCCGAGCTCTGATATTTTATTTAGCCTGCGTGGCAGAGTTCAGTTGGTTATGCAACCCTGCTGAGCTACTGTCACTTCCATCAATACCATCCCATTAGGGCTGCAAGCCCTGCAGCAAAAGAATTTCTTTAACTTTATAACCATTGTGCTGAGGTGCTGCCAGTACCTGCATACACTTTGCTGAAGGACACAGAAGATTAAAGCAGGTAGTGCTGCTTATAATAAAGTGAAGGAAAAAAACCCAAACACAACCACTAATGGCTAGCTCAGTTCTGGGAAGGCTCATGCAGAATTTGTAAAGTCTCACTGAACACACAATGAGGTAAATTCATTCAGCACCCTGATTACCATTTTGTAGGATATATAATACTATTAAGAAGGATGTCATCTGAGAAAACAAAAATAATTGCATTATTGTATTCTTGAATAGATTTTTTGAAATATAGTACAAAGAAGACTAAAGCATACACTGGAGAAAATTCTATTTTCTCCATCAAAATTCATACAAGGAATGGATGCAGGCAGGAGTGATAAGTCTATTTTATGACAAAAAAAAAGGTGGTTTACAGCACAAAAGGTGAAATAGAATGGGAGAATGCAGTTTCTAGAAGAACAATAAGATTTTCCATTGAAGCCAAATACACTATTTTCCTTACAAAGAAAATAAAATGTCAGTTTTAAAAGGGAAGTTTGTCATTATCTTCCCCCAAGATAAACACAGAATAAAAGAACAGGCTACCATGAAGTTGTACAAAATGCAAAATAGTTCTATGCGGGCTGCATCTGCCAGTGGAATGCAAATTACAATGTAAAAGTGTCTGTGCTGGCTGTATGGAAATTAAATTGGATGGTCTGTGGGAATATCCTGTCTAAGGTGAAAGAAAGATGAAGACAGAAATTATTATTTTGCCAAATAGACTTATGTAAACCCTGGGGAGGAAAGAGAGATACAATATCCTCCAGTAAGTCCTGTCTTATAAATACAATAATATGCTGATTCAGTATCTGGCTTTGGCTGTGGACAACACAGACCATCTTCAAGGTAATCACTCAGTTAATTAGCAAGCACATGATGAGTGTGTGTGTTCTCAAATTCAGTCAGACCTATCTATTCAGTTGCTATCTCATGTACTGAAATCAGGATTACTTGGTAACAGACTCAGCCACACACAACATATTATGCTTGATTTACCATTATCTTGCACATCAGGTTTATACTTGGCTTTCTAAAAAGAAAAGAAGGGTATTTTTTTTGTGTGTGTTTTTAACCAATTCAGTTGTGATTATACTAATTACTAACATTGTGAAGCAATGAGTCTGGAAATACTGTCAAGTAAGCTCTGCAGAAAAGTATATACTCAGGAAGCATATAATCATTATTATTTGCAATAAGGAGCAGAACAATACTTCCCATATCTGCTCATTGCACAGAGCAAGGTTTTAAGAAGCACTACACATTGACACAGATGTTTTCACAAAGTATTTATCATTACTTCCAATGTAAGTATTTATCATTACTTCAAATGAGCCTCAGACCAGTTACAATTATTTGTAAGTTATTCCAACTTTCCACAATAATACACAGGAATATCCATGTTTGACCAGGTAACTTTACAACAGATTAATACATTCCACACAAGTGAAAACATTATGAGTCAGCCTGCTTTCCTCCCTTTAAATATGAGAACAAAACTAACACAGTGATCAAATTTGATTTATACATGTTCTATATCTAGGTTATACATACATCTGCTGGATATAGATATCTATATGTAATATTTCTAGACACTTAGGAATAGGAGAAGCACCATTACACTTATAAGCCCTTCTCTAAGCCAGAAACTGCTTAAAACCAAAAAAGTGTTTTAAATCAAAGTGAATTCCTCCAATAAAAAAGGAACAACAAACAGAACCTCAGCAAGTTTCTCAGGTGAGTGAGAACTGACAGTGTTGGTTTCTTAAGGTCTTTTTGGAGGTCATAGCTGGGCTACTTTTGGGCTCAGAGTTTAAACACCACATACTGTCCAGCCCTGCATGATGGATTGTTTGATGTATTGCTTTAGGAAGCAATTTTCCAGTGGCTAGTTTATTCTAAGAATGTTCATATAAATAGTCTGTGATAAGCATTTAAAGTTATTTCCATTGAGGTACATCTCAGAACTCCTATTAGCACCAAAAGGTCTCTTTACTCTTCAGTTGCCACTGTAAAATGATACTGAGCATCTGAGGTGTGCTTCTGTCCTCCACAGAGAGACAGTAGACACATATTTCCCAATATTTGCATTATGCCTGTCTATATTGCTTATAGTCTTTTAATGGCTTGTTTTCAAAGCTGCACAAAAGATTCACTTTCCAACCCTACTGCCTCATCTTGCTATCAGTCCTGAGAGTGCATTCACTCGGGGCATAAACATGTTTGACTCTTTGTGCAAGGCCCAAAACTTTCATCAGTTCAAAATCAGGTCAACCAACCCCAACTTATGACCAAAATATAAAAAAAATAAGTAAACAAATAAACCCCCCTCAAATACCAGGACGATCTTTTCACCGATTCAGTTTTACAATATCAACTTACTTATTGGACAACTTTAAATGGCATTAAATAATAGATACTGATATTTAAGATACATTATCTACACATTTGAAGGAATGAGGTTAATTATGATCAAGGCAAAATAAAGAATGATTATCAGCTCTGATTTTACTACCCAGATTAAATGCCAGAGTCTTTACTTAATCATTTCCTGTGTATTACCAAGAAGAGTATCTATCTTCCAACTTTTTTAATGAGTAAGGTGAACCATAATGAGGAAATCAAGGATTTGAAATTTAAACTTTGATCTTAATTATATAGAAAAGAGATGGTAATCACTTTTTCAGGCAATTACCGTGCAGCTCTCTAATATATAGTTACACTGTGTGTATTACATCAGAAGGAAACTGAGTGTGAAACATTATCAGTGGTTTAGGAGAACAAATGGAAGAAAGGAAAGTGTTTTAATCTATTTAACATTTTATGGGCTACTCATCACAATTCTAGAAAGAAAAAGAGCGCCAGCCAACATAACTGGTTTCTACATGAGATCTGTTAGACAGCCCAGCCATCCAGATGGACATAAATTTTAACACAGCAATGTAATGACCTACTATTTGAGTACTGCAGCTTGCTTTGCAGCTGCTAATGGATGAATGTTCATGCAATCTTTATGCTGATAGTTACAGCATGATCAGGTCCTGGTCCTTAAGCAGAGCTTAAGGATGTCTACATGGAACTGTACTCAGTTCACACCCAGCTATCACACCAGGACCAGATTTGTTTGGTACAAGCTTCTTTCCAGGATTCAGCCTTAACACTCAGGCATCTGGGGGCTATGTGCTGGAAGTTCAAATTTACCCGCAGACATCCCTGCATGAATACAGAAGCCTTTTCATAGTCATGCACCTTTGAAATGGCTACTAGCTTTCAGTGATTTGAAAAGAATCCCAAATACAGATCGCACCAAACATCATCCCCATAATAAAATCACTCATCACCTGCCTCTCTTCCTCCCTTTTTTCTCCTTTTCCCTCTTCAAAGTGCAGTGCTACTGAGATGGGAAAGCAAACACCTCTTCTCTGCTAATACTCCACTTTTCTGTTCTTGTATCTGCTGGATTTCTATTTCTAAGTGCATGTTTCCTGGATCAAGATGTTTTATATAATCTCCTTTCCAAAAAAATGGACATACAATCAAACCAACATTCTTACCAAGGACATTGATAAGCACTCATTTTCAAAGGTTTTTCTCTCAATAGCTGAAGTATAATGATAATCATACCATGGCTGAGAATGGAAGAAGGAAAGCAGGGGCAGCTGAACAGTGCAAAAGACAGCACTTGTTATCAGCCCCCAGTTCTCATCTAACTCTGGTGGCAGTAGGAACAGGGTGTTTCTCTATCAGTCCCAACAGTACCACTCTGGGACTCAGGAAAGTCAAGTATCTGGGAAATTATATCATCTACACAACTAATCAACATTCCCTATAAAAGCTACATGCTCTCCTTGGACCTGAATACTTTTCTCTTTTTTTTTGAAAGTAGTACTTCTGATCATGAAATAAACCTTAGGATGTCAATTTGGAGTTGTGTAGGTCAAGAAATTACCCCCTATATACCCACAGATATCCAACAGTTCTTTCTCAGGAGCTAGACAGAATTTATTAGGCTCAAATAATCATCCCACAAGGGAACCTCCCATAACTTCAGTGACAGTTTGCAGTTTTATATTTCATTTGGGGACCTCTTTAATAGAAAAAGGGATTGCTGGCAACCTTAGCTTTAAGTCTGTAAAAAGCTGCTGAAGAAATACAGCTTAATGTAACTTCTTTTTCTTTTAGGGAAAAGGAGGACACAAAACATGCTACAGTACATGAGCCAGGACATATTTAAAATTTTCAGTTTCATACTTTCACTAGTGTATAGGGTTTTCTAGAAATAGCCCCTGTTAAAGCTAACAATGAGAATTCAGTATTGCAAAGAACCTGACCTAAAAGAAATATAGTCCCCATACTATAAATGTAGATATAACAATCTGTATTCATAAATTGATGGCTTTCCTTTCTATCCCACATGCCTAGCATAAAAAACCCCAAAACAATTATAAAACATAACCATACATCATGACTTGGCCACATTATTTGCTCACTGGGTACCAACAACTTTGGGAAGTTTAAATTCAGACCCTGACTCAATACTCTTCTCACTTCTTTCAACTCTTGATCTTGAAAAACAATTCAAAATCGTATTTTCTTTGGCTTTTTTTTTTCTTTTTCTTTTCCTGTAATTTCTGGCCTTGGACTTGTCAGGTTTCTGATCTTTCCCTTCTGTCTTCTCTAGGTTCTATACGAGTTTATAACCCCATATTTTCCCACAGCTGTATATGGCAGATTATGTATTTTTCTGGGATACTTGCAAAGGGAAGCGTTGCACTGCTTACACCTTCGTGTTTCCCTGCTCTCAGAAACAGGAATAAGCACAAGTGTTTGCAAGTCCCTGCAGTGCTGCTGGGGTCAACTCACAGAGTCAGTTTGCCTTTGGCACTTGTATAAGAACTGCTTAAAATATAATCATGCCTCTGAGATCATGCTGCAAAGATGAAATAAAATCCATGTGTCCTGTTTCTTCACAGGGAAGAAAAATATGTTCATGAGCCAATTAAAGCAGAGAGCTTCCACAACTGCAGATAATTACAACTGAAAATTCTGAGTTTTAAAACACAAACTGGGCTTAGAAATAAGCAGGTTTGTGCCTTTCTGTCGTGTTATCTGATCTGAGCAGAAGAATTTGGGATCATTCAGCAGCTCAGGTCTGTAAACACCTCACATCCAAAAATGAGGATCTGTGCTGTCACTGAGGGAAGATCTGCTCCAGGTGACACAGCTCAGTAACTTGGCATTTTCATCAATTTAGCAGCACACTCCCACATGTCTGTTACTGAAATTCACATCAATTCTTTCCAGCTGGGAAAGAAGCAAGGTAGGTCCAGGAAAGCTCTCTCCACCCACGCTGAGTTTGGGTGGAGACAGGAGTGATGCCCTGAGCTCGCCATCACCGCTTTCCCAGGTAGGCTTCAAGCAGTCTCATGACTCTGTTCTTTTCCTCTGCTACACATGTGCAGACACAACTTAAAGGCTGACTCTCCCTACAAGAAACACACACTCCATCTCCTTTTAAAGGAACACCACAGGTTTCCAGGGAATACCATTCTCCTCCCATGCAGCTTTTCTACAAAAATCCACAGACTTTGGATCATGCCTATCATGCCTTCAACCACTGAAGATCAAAAAGTAACTTTTATTTCATTCTGGAGTTCCTAAAAGTAGTTTTGCTTTATGCATCTCAACTGAGCCCCTTCTGGAAGGTCTACTCATTTCTCTCAGGGATAAAAAGGAGAACATGCTCTGAGGGAGATGCTCTGTGGGCAGGATCAGTAAGAGTCCAGGAAACACTGCAGGACTACTCAAAGCTACACCATCAGAAGCACCAGTGCCTCCCAAACATGAAAGTACAGCAAAGCACAGTCAGGTTTGACTAGCACAAAAAACCCCAGGCATCTCTACCAGACAGCACCTGTCACAAAATCTTCCCAAGAACAAGCCCTTTAATTTCTCAAATCCATGAGATATTTTTTCCTACAAAAGGTAAAAACCAAAGAAACAAAAAAAAACCCACCTAATTTCAGATTTAAATCTTTTCCATGAAGCACTTTTTTATTATTTTGAGTGATTCCAAATGGATACTTACATTATTAATAGAAGGGCATACTGGTTTCGATCCGTGAAATCTTTTGGCAGTGACAACTGTAAAGGGAATTCTTTTAAGAAAAGAGCAAAACATTAAAGGCTGGTAGTTACACAGATGAAAAACAGTAACATTGAAACAAAGCTTTTGGCTTGCTAAAATAACATTTTGCCAATTTACCGTAATCCTCAATGTGAAGCATTTTGATTTCAGTCTTGTAATTCTTTTTCTTAAGAACAACTTCTTTCAACACAGGGTTATTTTCCAAAATATAAAACTCTAGAAAACAGGAAGAAAAACCATGTTGAAAGGCATGGAGAATCATCACACCAGAGATAATATCAAGATTCACAGATTTTTTTTAAAAAAAGGACAAATAAGCAATAATCTTGCAAATTAATCTTGCAATTAATCTCGTAAATTAATTCCTTCTGTAAATACTTTTTTTATAATGCAACTACTTTTCAATTCAAAAAGATGCACATCCAGTTCAGTTTTCTGGCTTTGGAGGGCTTTGTTTTCATTATGCACTACCAAGGAAATTTCTGATGACCAACATGAACATCACCATCTCTGGCAAATCCTAAGAGCAGCTGCAGCAGCACGAGGCTGCTCTACTGGGCAATACCCTAAGCCTCATGCAGGCATCCTTTTCCCCAATAATACCTATTCCAAGGCAACATTTAGCCAGCACAGATAAATGTGGTCACTTCAGCCAAGAGCAAGATCATCAGCTTGGTTTAAAGCTGCAGACTAATTTGAGGCAACCCTTCTACACATGAAAGAATGGCTAATTTGTTGTGGTTTTGGGCTTCTTTTAACTCAAATTACCGATCTTGCTTCCAAAATTTAGATTTTTAAAATTAAATAATAAACTCTTCACTTAGGGCCAAAACAGATAATCTGAGGAGAATGCTTGTTCTGGGCAGTCAACCAAAATGGTATAATTATAGTCTGAGGATGGAATAATTGAAATAATCCTTAATCATTCCTTTATGAATTGAAGAGGATAATCTCATCTTGCACTCAAACACTAATGTTAAATTATCTCTCTTATTATTTAGATTTTTGTTGTTACAACAAACAACATCCCTCTATCCTGACTTGCTTTATTTTACTCTAAGGGCCTGCACATAAATCTCAATTTCAGTAATTCACACTCCATAGTACTTTAGATGCAGGTAATAAAGAGCAAAAGCCTGCCTACACAGAAATGAGGAGCTCCACACAAGTCTAAAATGCATTTATTCGAGCAATAGCTCCCCTTTACTGAGCTGGATAAAACTCCCTGCCCTGGGTGTCCTGTGGAACTGGGCTTTGCAAACACAAACAATGGCATTTAAAAAAAGGGAGGGAAAAAAAAAGGAAACTAAAGTGCAGGTATTAATTAACACTTCATAGCATGGCACTGTTTATCAGGATGGTACTTCAGCATGCAAGATTAGCTCCATTGAACAGTGACTAGCCCAGGACAAAGGGGATACACAGAGGTACAGTTCAGGATTTCTGGATTCTGGGAAAAATCCTGAGGATAATCCAATTAATGACATGAGGATTTGTAAGAGTTGGTTTAGTGCTTTTGAGTGAAAAGTTGTCCCCCATTCCTGTAACCCACACTTTCATGCTAGTGGAGTCACAGTGGAGCTGGAGGTGGCAGAGATGTTACCTCTGCTGTGCCACCAGGAAAATTCAACTGCTGAAGGACAGTCTTCCACTAAAAAGCACCTCAGCAGCCAAGAAGCAGTAACAGTAAATATTGGCATCAATATACAAGAAAATAATGAGTAAAACTTGAAAATAGAGGTATAGAATACCCTCCTAAAAAGCCTTTATTATTGGATTTGTCTTCATTGAAAATGTCAGTGGAGTTGTTGTTCTGGTTTGAGAAATAGAAGAGAAGGACTAAATCACCATATGTAGGTCAGCTTTTATGATCAATCATCCCAGGACTGTACCTGACTTCAACATAATTGAATTGTAACTTTAAAAACATCTCTAAAAACACAGAAGGTGTACTGCAATGGAAGCATGATCTACATAGGAAGTGAAAAGGATGAAGACCAACCTGCCATCTAATTTACTCAAGTGTAAACAGAAGATGAGTCACATGCATTAGGTCCAAAAGATATCTAAAAATCTGGAAAAGTTTTAGGATTCACTACTTTCCTTACCATTTGCTGATGTGGATGTTGCTAAAAGGTAATTAATAGCACTTTATATGAATTAGTTTTCATGTACTTGCAAGACATTTTCATGTGCTTTCTTTCCCTTCTCCCACACTCCCCAAAAAAATTAGGGATGATAAAAAACCCTAGTTATTTCATAAGGTATACTCACTTGCAGTATTACTTGTCCTGTGCACACTTACAACTGGAACGCCTGGTCCTGTTTTGAGGAGAGGAGAAAAACAGAGGAAGGGTGAGGTACTTTGTACTGGGAACCAGTTACCACACCAGACAGCATCCTGGAAGCTCCATACACACAATTCCCTCCAAGCACAGCAGGAACTCCACTGGTACCTCTTGGAAATGACACAGGCTGGGCTACAGTTCCAACAAAGTGTGAAACAGACACTGCCTTCTGCCTGCTCAGCAGCCCAGACCCTGCATCCAGAATGAGCACTGCTTTTTTTTCTTTAATAATGTCCATGTTTTAATTTTAAGTCATGACTAAAAAAATATGGATGCACTTAATGGTACTGTTTAAAATATAGCAGTTTGACAGGTTGACTGGGAAATTAATTAATGATAATATCCACTTATTTGGTCTATGAAAAAACTATAGATGTGTTGAAAAAATATATTTCACATTATTATCTGTTTAAGAAGCTCCCTTGGTATGCCAACTCTGCAAAACCAACAGCATCACAGTTAAATCTATATGAGATGTAGTCTAATCCTATTTCACATACTTTATTTTCACTGCACCACTAAGAAACTAAAAACAAGGAATAATTCTTCATGCCAACAGCTACTGTGCAAATGCATAAGGTGGCATGTGAAACTGGCATGACCAAGCATTCAGCATACTCAGAAATGGCTCAGTCTGCTGTCCCTGCTCTGAAATCCCCACCAGTGTAAACCTGCAGAAGAAAATCCTGTGTCCCCACCCCCAACATGGAATTTACACATCAGAAGCTCTGTGTTACCTCAGTGCTTAAATTACAATCATTCAGTCACTATTGGGTGATGAAGAACAATACAGAAAAGCTGAAGTCCCTGAGGACCCCATGGCAGATGAAGGCATGGACCCTTTGAAATTAGGAGACACAACTCTCTTTTTGAGGAAAAAAACCAATTCCCTTTGAGAGTGAAGAGACAGAGCTTAATTTATGTATTTTGAGAGGTTGTCTCTCTCAATTAATTATGGCATGAGTCTAGGGAAATGTAAATACCTGAAATAAATAGCATGATGACATTCACTGTCTTCACTGAAGATTTTTATCAGTTTCATTCTCTCCCTCAAGGGGGACAATTGACAAAATTCTTTCAGGTAGACTGTTGACAAATCACAGCTTTCTGCCTTAGCTCTCTGAGAAGATAATTTCATAAGATGTCTCTTTTGCTTTGGTTTGTTTTTATTTCCAGTTCTTTTAACTCCTGAATTTGCCATTTTGCTTTCAATTCTTATTTAAGAAAGACCATTTCTGAGGAGGGAAGCACCAGCATTTTCCAGTCTATCTTTATTTGTCATACTAAAAAATGGAAGGATGATGACATTTTGAAAAAAGTGAGATTGTAGTAGATTAAAATGCTGATCAGAGAAAAAAAAGGACAAATTTGTGTCAGAGATATTGTGTTACAGTGCATCAGAGCAAAGCACAACACTTGGATTTCCCATTGACCTCCTATCACTAACCCCAAAGTCACAGCTTATTTCCTGCTGTATAAAAGGAGAGAAACAATTACTCCCTTTCCAAACTATCTTATTTGAGTGGAGAGAAAAATATCTTGCTAGAGTTTGTGAAGTGCCAAAGGAAAAATCCCCAAGCAATGTGGAAAATAAGTGCAAAGGATGTGCTTGCCAAAACTGAGAAGCTGAGGAGCCAGTCCTCCACCTACCAGGCAAGAAATAACTCCTCACTCAGGAGAGTCTCTGGAGAAGGATACAGCTGGTAAAATGAGAGAGATCTCCTGGCTGAGGGAAACTAAGAAGGAAAAACAATCCTAATAAAGGTGCTTGTGGGTGAACAGGAGGTTGAAGAATTGCAACTTATACAGATAGAACCAGTCCAGAGTCCCCCAAGGGTTTTTCTGGGCAAATTGCTTTCGTAACAATTGGGTGAAGGCTTTTTGCTGTGGGAAAATGAGTGTGTATGCACACAGCAGATGTGCCATTTGTCTCCTCAAAGCAGTTAGCTCATAGTCTCACAAGCAGAAGAGTTTTGATGCCAGTTCTGTGGTGACCTTGCCACCAGTGTTGACACTTCCAAATGCCCAGCCCAGCCCAGGGCCCGGGCACTCCACAGGGGCCACGCTGCTGCTCTACCTGCCAAGCTCTGAGGAAACACAGCAGAACACCCTGAACAACTCCCAGCCAGTATAAACTCCACATTAATGTTAGAGGCAGAAAAAATTAATTACAGTGGTTTAGCATCCCTGCCCAACATCTACAGCTCAGGGTAGTCTACTGCAACTCAGTGAAGTGCAGGTTTAATCCTGGGAGGATGATCTACAGCCTTCCCAGCTCAACCACAGAACTGCCAAAGTCACTGAAAGTCATGAGCTTGTGAGTAATCACATGCACAACCTCCTACTGGCATCCACATTTTTATATCACAGAAGCACATTAAAAATTACAGGCTGAATATATTTTGCTAAAATAGTAACAAGATGCTTTTGGACCCCGGCACATTGCTGATTCAGGGCGAAAAACTCTTCCCAATTTATCAACCCTCTCTCCTGCAAGAATCTGAGATTTAACCCATAGGGATTACGTCAAGCACAAGGGAAAACTCTGCCTAAAGCATGAGGAGCTCATTACTCAGAGAAGGACCTCAAGATTAGCTCCATCACTTCTGCTGCAGATTTAACCATGTATAAACCATACAGTCTGTACATTCTTCTTCTAATCAGCTGTACTGTAGGTGCATTTCCACAAAAAACAACCCAAAACAACAAAACTGAAAACAAATCCCTTGTTTTAGCCAATATATATTCATAGTTTCCTTGTTTGGATACATTCAATGCTCAAGTCAGCGGGTATTTTATTTTTGTGTGGGAGAAAAAAGTAGAGTTGTAAAAGCAATAGAGAAAAAGCATGAATATAAAATGAGCTATTCATATGTATTTCAGATGAATTGTCATCTGCTCTTTGCACTCTGATCCTAGCTATTAAAAAATGCTGGGGGGATAGTGTCTGTAAAGTTTTTCAAGTTTCAAGGACAACAGGTCTAACCATGTACTTTATTATGCATTGGCTCATGCTTTTCTGAACCTTTTTTTATCACTTATATATCAGTGTTTATTTCCTACATGTAGGTTATAACTTTCTCTGTGTGGGATGGTTTTAATTTTTTTTTTTTGTTTATACAGAAATTCTGAAGCCAGCTGGTGCCATTTAGTGCTATTGGAATGCAGCTAACAGTAAAACACTGTGAGTTATTTATTACAATTTCACTGATATAGAGGATCTGTCTCTGGGGATTAAACCACAGCTGTTTTTTGGTGGATACACCCATACACATAATTATGAGGATGTATAGAGACACTGCACATGCATGTGTACAAACACTGCTAGAGAACACAGGCCCTCATTTTTTAACTAGGTATAGTCACACAAGATCAATCCCAATATATAAAATAATGAACTGTTACAAGCCACAGTACCATCACCAAAATTCCAAATGTTTTGGTGAAGGATTTCTATTTAGGGTGAATGTAAGTTGATGTCCTTTACTTGGACAGAGGGGTCAGGATTGGAGCAGCGTTCTGACATCACTCATAATTTAGCAGAACATCTTTAATTTAGTAATTTCACAGAACATCTTTACTTGCAGTCTTAGAATAGGCTCTGTACAGAACTTTGAGTAATCCACTGCTGACCTCAATGTTAGAGTCCAGCCTAATGCCCTTCTCAAGGAATACATTAATTCAGAAGCCAGCAGCATTGCACCCTGTGCATTTACCTTACCTTTACAGTGCAGGAGAAAATGCCTGTTCATGGGGCTGAACTTGGCACTGAAGTACGTGCACTGCTCCTTCAGGAAGTTACACGAGAGACACTGACGGTTCAGTGACCCCACTGTTGATACACTGGGGGAAGAAAATGATCAGAAACATTTTACATTGGAATAAAATACAACAAAGTAACCTTGGCTATGTGGACAGGATCCAAAAGCGGCCCAAAGCACCACTGGCACTGCAGTAATTCACAGCATTAGTAGGAAACCATGAAAACCTCACTAGCCTCGGGTTTAAGCACTGAATATAAGGTGATTTCCCCCCACACTTTTAAGTTACATGATTAAACCCTATAAATATTTTTATATAGTAAAACACAGTTATGTTAAATGCTTGTATTTAGATTTAACTTTTTAGATGTTTATAAAGGACTAGTGAAGATCTAAGGGGTAAAAATATTTTTTGTTAGAAATTTTTCCTTTTTTTAGAAAATAGCAATTTTAATTTTGAAAAGCTGTAGCAGTTTCTTTGTTACAGCTCAAGCATACTAATTTTTACACAATGTAAATGATTACCCAAGCACCATAGCACTTATGGCTTGGGATGAAGAAGCTGATAACACAGCCCCATGTAGCTCTTACCTGTGCAGCTGTCTTCCTCTTGGGGACTCTTCAGTGCTTAAGAAATAACTGTGTCCAAAAGAGGAAAAAATTTAAAACTCAGTTTGGTAAAATGTCTGATTTGGGTAGTGTTTAGAGAAGCGAGAGACACCGTAAGTAACATTTTTAAAAATTTAAAGTTCACAAACATCCATGAAGATCAAATAATTATATATAAACTCAAGTTCGAAGATTAAACTTAGATCCAATATACAGATTAGTTATTTCAGAAGCTATACAGTTTCCTATTAAAACCATGATGAAAACAGGATTTCATTATTTTAATTCCTGTGATGCCCAGGAGCTCCAGTAGCAACCAGGACTCCTCTCTGCATATTAAAAACACAGAAGAGAAAGTTTCTGCTTCACTCCAAGAGTTTGCAATATAAACCCAAATAGCAGGTAAACGTCACAATTAAATTATGTCACATATTACAATAAGTCTTATGAGATCTGAGAGCCTTTTTGAGCTGCAAACCAACTTTTTCTTCTATCTGCTTTGCATGGGTGGAAAGAGGCTTTGCAAGAACCCCAAGAAAAGCCCTTGGTGTTTCCCTGATGAGATCCCCACAAAGTTTCTGCTTGACAGGCAGAGGGAGGCCAAGGCAATCCCTCAAGTGGCTGAGACAGCCCTTGTGACATCTGTCACCCTCTCTGCAGCCTGACTGCATCCAGACTTCATTTTTACCCCGGGCCTTGCAGAAGTACCAGGAAATTCTATAGGGATATATTTTCAAAACCCAAAGACTTGTAAATAAAAGGTTTTCTCCAGTACCAGTGGAAAAGATGGGGCTTCTTGCAGCCTCAAAAAAGTTCTTGTTGAAATATCATTTATTTTAAAGCAAATGAGAATTAGATATGCTTGTGTATTTTTTGCCATGAACAGATAAAAGTGAAAATTAAACACGATCCACTGAAGTTAGGTGAAGCCTTCAGTCATTTTGTGTTAGTTCTAGACTCCTCCCCAAAAGCACCAAATATGCATTTCATCCACTCTCTCACTAAGACGGGCTGTGGAAAGAGTTCTCTGTGGGTGAGAATCAGGAGCTCTCATAATCTCTACAAATAATTTGAATTTATGAAGTTGGATCAGATCCCCCCACAACTCTGAGACCTCATGCAGTAAAGGTGTGATGTTTTATCAAGTACTAAAAATTTATTATGACTTCTTATCTGGATTCCAGGAAAGAAGTTACCACAATGTTATTACTGCTGCACTGTGTGTTGATTCCTTCTATTCTGAAAAATACAGAGTCAAGTGATATCACAGTGTGATTCTTTCCCTCTGCATAAAAAAGCTTTTAGGAAAAGAATGGCAGATGAATTGTCTTAAAACTGCACCTTATGAACTCAGGTGTGTCAAAGTTATGGTAATGTTCCAAAATGAAAGAAATATTGTTGTTTAATTTTTAGTTTAATGGATTCAACTTTAATAACTTGAATATTTTTATTAAAAAAGGGAATAGTGCTTACATCTTTTGAGTATTTTCATCATATGCCAGGATTTTGATAACTTCCCAGTTCCCTGATGTCAGGTGTCTCACACTGATTTGTTCACTTTTAGCCTGTTGAGAGATGGAAAACATTAACTTTCACCTTGCTACATTCTTCTTCGCCTGGCAGGATTGCCTGCACATGTCATTACTGATTACAGCTTTTTAAACTTTAATATGCAACATAACATCTTTAAACCACAAACATAATAAACATTTGGACAGGCCTGAACTTCACTTATCCTTTCCCTCTCATCTATAAGCTTTTTAAAGTCATTAAAATAACCTTTGCTTTCAGCACAATTTTTCTTTCAGCTGCCCCCATGTCAACAAATAATAGAAGCCAGGAAGGAATGCAGGTAAAACCAACTTTTTGGCTGGAAGTTGCAGCAGACTCTTTATCAGACACAGGTTAAAATAAAAAAAAAACCTAAGTGAGAAGCTTATCTGAGGGTGTTTCCTAGGACAAAAGGTAAAATCATGGGTCAGGCTATTGAAGATTAAAACTTAAACCCTCACATCTTGGACATCCTTTTTGTGGATTTTTCTATATTCAGGTTATTATGCTTGGCCTGGATATACATATTCTTACTTTTCAAATTCAAGATAAAGTTCATAAAGAAAAGAGACGTCTCAGAGGTGATACTCAGTGGTTACAAGGCCTACAAAAAGTCATAAAGGCAAAAATGTTGGCCTTTTTTTTTAATCCATGTATTTCTGACCTGTGCCCTGAGCTCCACATCAACAGCAGCAATAACTAAAAAGAAGCAAATGCACAAAGATACTCTATGAGACATGTTGGCAAGGCAGAACCAAGTCCCTTGGAACTGATCTGCTTCCTAACAGATCCATGAGGAAAGAATGACATAGCAACTCTATGACAAGCCTGGCAAGTACCAAATGAAATCAGGAGATTGTGCTAGGTGCTGTGCATCTGTTTATGATGAGGGCTCCCTGTTCAGGAAGATTCTGATATTCAGTGCTGTCTCCAGGAATGATCAAAATACATATTAGTGATTCACTGTAAGTGACTATTTCTTCTTTAGAGAGAGAGAAGCTGCAACTACTGAAATAGATATTTAAATATTAAGATCACAGAATCTAACAAGAAAGAGCAATAAAAAGCGTAGCCAAGCGTTAATAAACATGGTTATTTTTCAAGGTTACAGCCACAATACATAATTTATGAAGCTTGAAGAAAGTTATCCCCTTGATCCATTAAAGTTACTTTATAATTCTTGTTTTATGGTTGAAAAAAAAGAGATTTTCTAGAGTTGCAAAGCTCCATGAAAGAAAGTCTAGATACATAAGACATGATTCAATCCCATTTTGAGATTAGTTTCTTTTAAATATTTCATAAGTTACTAAAAGCATTTAAAAACAATAAACCACACATCCAACCCTCTCCATTCATACAGTAAATAACCTATGACAGACAGTAACCTTTTAGACAGTAACTTCTCCCTGCATAAAGATTTAATTAGATGTCTCTGCTAACACGCTTTGTGTCGACACATGCTTTTCTGAAGTGCAGTCAAAGAAATGCAGCCTGAAAAACACCAGAATTTGTTGTAAGATTGAGAAATCAGCCTCAGTGATTATATCAAGGCAAGCCATTAAAAATTGCTTCTTCATCCCTGCAAGTCCACGTTGGTTCTGACTTTCCTGCACATGAAAGCTGATTTCTGTCACTGGGCTGATATCTCTACTGAGTGGCACCAGAGAAGGAATGAGAATCCCAGGGCCAAATTCTAGAGTTACCCTTTTCCACCCCAGAAAGGCTGTGACCATGTGGGTACTGGTGATCTGCTGACTGCTTTAAATTCTGCAGGGCACTTGCTGTGCTGCTGTGGCTCTCACAAGGTGTGACAAACATCTAATGTGACAAAGGGCTTTATGTGCAACGCTTAATATACTTTTTATGCCTCTATGTTTGCTTTAGAAATAATGGACAATCAGATTAATGCAGTGTGTAAAACACATCATATAAACATATTTCCTGCCCTTTACTGCTCTGTATCAGCCCCATTACCACGCAGAATGTTGCTTACTGATGAATAATGGCTGATATCACATGGGATATTACATTTCCTTTTTCTCAGGAGCAGCTACATGCTTAAAGCCAAATTTGTCATTGGTGATAACATTCAGATTTGTTTATTCATGCTGATGGCAGGCAAAATAGAAGTATTTTCTAGTTTTGGAGCTGTGCAATACCCAGGACTCTAATTCCACCTAAATTCTGAAACGTAAGCTTGACTTTAAACATTATTCTGCTGGAATTAAAAGGTGTTTAAAAGTAGGCATGTATTATCTTACTGAATAGGAGTGGGCTTGATCTTTGCTTAAACATTTTCCTGAATTAGAATCAAGTTTCCTGGACTTTTCAGTAGCAAGAAATGTCAGAGCCTACAAGGTTAAGGCAAACTTGATTGTAACATCCTTGGGAATGTTGCAAGTGAACTTTCAGATCCAGATCATTATTATTTAATGTATTTTAAAGGTACTTATTCACACTGTGAAAGATACCAAAATAAGACTTGATTGATGTGCTGGTTTTGCATTGGAGCCACCCACAGAAGTGATTTTTTCTGTGAGGAGCTGCTGAGAGCTTCCTCTGTGCCTAGCAAAACCAGTTGCTGGCTAGCTTTGAGAATAAGCATGCTAATAAGCCAATTAAAAACTAGATTCACCTCTGTCAGATTCACAATTTAAAACAAACAAATGCCAGGAATTCTCCCATTTCCTTCCAGCCTGGGAACAGGTAACAAGGCCAGCCTGGCTTTCTTTTAGTTACTGTTAATAACATTTTGAGCCTGCTTTGCCTTCCTCCTAATCCTATCTCACAGCAGGAAATGAGGAAGTATATTCTAGTGGGTGCACTGGGATTTGGCCAGTGCTAGACCCACCACAACTGACTAAATGGTTTTGCTCAGGTGTGAATTTTTATGTGGTTATTATATCAATAATATACACCTTTACCAGTCTGTCATCTGAGTTACTGTTTTCTTTAGGAAATAGAATTCGACATGCCTGTGATCCCTTTTATCATCATGGACTCTTTCCTGATATATTTACTCTGGTGAATGAGTATCTTTGTTCTTGTTTCTTCAGGTTAAACTGTCAATTAGAGTTCTTTTGTTCTTGTTCTGTCTGCAGTGCACTGTGAACATATTTCAGACTTAATAATGTTCATACCAGAACACTGTCATAAAGGCAGATAACAAGAGCTGCCAGGCACAAATCTGCTATTTTGATGTTTGGGTACCTTGGTAATCCTTCCTATGTCATATGGCTCTGCTAAAGCACCTGGATTAATGATCTGATGATTTAAATAGATGCCTTGGAGTGTTCCGTTCCAGGGCATAATTTCCTTTATTAGTTCATCACAACTTCATACTGGTGACCTTCAAAGTCACACTGCAAATTTATCTTCTTTCAGATTCTTCTTTGGAAAAAGTAATGACCCTGGGAAATGGAAGCTGCTGAAAAATGTTGCAAAGGGTAATAAAAGAGTCCTAACTTTCACAAAAGTTTTAAGTTTGGGTATTGCCTCCCTTTACTGTTCTGTAAGAGCAGATTCTGGATAGACATTTAAAATGATTTGTTATTTAAAAATATGCATGTATAGTGTATTTAGAGAAGGTAAAATTAGCATTTATTCTGGAAGAAGTTATAAATACATCCCACTGCACTGAGAGACAAGCTGGACAGGACAAATGACCATGACACAAGTGTTCTGATGAAACTGAAGTTCAGGACTTTGCCTAGGCCACAATAAAAGTCCCAGATAAGCAGTAGGATATCATAAGCAGCCTGACCAGAGCCTTACCTGCACAATGAACATGGCTATGTGGTGGAACTCACCACGGCCACCCTGCTTCACTGGCACGGTCATGAAGAACTTACTGCCATCCTTGGAGAAAACGGGCTCCTCGTTCTGTAAGTGTAATAATATATTATTAATGCCAGTGTTAGTCTGGCACACTTCTCATTACACTTCTTAACAAAAGATCAACCTAAACATTTTTGTCTCCTTGGCTTTGCTGTGCTCAGAAGTCAGTTGGAGAAAACTTTCTTAGGTTTTAAGTATATTCTGCTAAGTTTACCAAGAATGTGGTGGCTAAAGCTGAATATAGCTCATACCATGTGCAATCCTGTCCTAAAGGCTGTTTAGAATATTACAGCCCTTGCATGACTCTCCCTCACAATAATCTCTGGTAATTACCTCTGGTACTCTCATTCCTAATGCAGGGGGACTTTCCAGGACAGTGTCTTTTACAGACATACAAATAATGACAGAGATAACTCCTCCTGCTGAGGAGGAGAAGAAAAGTTTCAATGGTTTGGACTCACTGAGTACATGTTTTTAACACCCACTGATTTTGATAAAGTCATATGGAAAAAATAAGCACATTGAATTGGTATTCTGAATCAGGGTTTTACCACAAACTGTAGCCTGATGTGATACCATCTCTCCCTGTCTAGCTTTGCACAGAAGTATTAAAGGAAATGGCTTGCTATAAAAGCATAGGGTTTTTTTGTTAAAATGATTTCTCATTTGCACATTGCAAAATGAAGCCTGAAATGTAGTTTAAATGGAATGTGTTTCATCCAGTTATTGGGCAGTTCTTCTGAAGCTATGAAAGTGGAATAATTGGCTGACATATTAGTTAAACATATTGTTCTGGGTATGAATTTAGAAATACTTTACTTTCTCATTCCAATTATAGCCCATATGACCTCTAATCTTTGAACTCCTGCTTTAATTTGGTGAGATCATTTTTAAATCAGAAACAAATCACAGTAAGTAGGACATGCCTGGAATGAGATTCATCTGGTCTGTCTTCCACCATCCCAGACCTGGGTAGTTAATCAGCTGTTCATCTAAATGCTTACTGAACTGAATCCAGACAGACCAGAAACTGAAGGGAATATTGCCTCCAAAACCCTCAGAGGTGTCTCAGGATTTTATTAGCTTATAAAGTAACACACAGTTAAATAAAAATGACAATGAAGCAATTATGCATTATGCACCCAGAAATAGCATATCTACTGTACCTGTTTAGGGAGCCACAGATCTGACTGCATTTCATATTTCTAAAAGAAAAAAAAAATAGGAAAAAATTGCTTTTATGGAATAGCTACAGATAAAAAATATTTCCCATATTCAGCAAAAGGTCTCTAGCTATTTAATGTTTTTTTTCTCTACTGTGTTACAATCTCCTCATCTCTTTGCTGGCACTTGCATTGAAACAAATGATAATTTAATTACAAAGTCAGCAGCTTTATTCAGATTTTTGGTAGAACATCACAGAACTAAGAATGCCATTTCAGTCCTTTCTGATTAGCTATCAAGAAGCTTTTCATAGGCAGGTCTATTTGTTTTTTACCTCTAGGCATCATCTGACAACTGGATATTTTAGGTCCTTCATCAACACTGGGCAAACAGCCAGAATCAAGCTCAAATTGTGAGACCTTTTCAAATCACAATCCTGTGCTTTAATGGGTTGTAGTGTGGCATTAGTGATGAGAAAAAAAAAATAAAAACAAATTATTGAGTTTTATTGTTCATACACATATATCACGATGCCATTTGAAAAAAAAAAACAAACCAACAAAACAACCAAATATCATACACACATTGTTGGAAAAAAAATATAATACAAATTGTCATAGTCACAGTGAAGTAATGAAGTAATGAAAATTTATTAGCTATAGAAGAATCTGTACATATATGGCCTGAAAAATGAAAATCTGTAGCTATTGCAGCAGTTGGTTTTATACATTCCTATCTGAAACTGAGGACATGTGCAACATCCTAGAGAGAAAAACAAGGTTTACAGCTGAAATTAAATGGTGTGATACAATGCTGAATTCTCACAATATTTAGTCTTTCCTCATCCATTGATGATTTCAAGAGCATCACCTTATCCCAGAGGGCGCAGAGTAGGAACCCTCCAGGAGGAGCCAGGCCTGGTCTGTGCTCCCAACAGTGAGAGTGCATCACTATCCTTCCTGAGCCCCCTAAAAATGTCCTTTGCTGCACTGTAAGTATTCTAGAGTGGGACTCTCAGTCTGTCTCTCTTACATTATGTCCTGGATTACAGCTCCCTGGGTACCTACTTCCAACAAATCCAATTGACCTTGGAGCACATAAAGGTTTCCCTCTCAGAAGCAGCTGCAGTGGTTCAGGACCAACTTTCTTAATAAAAAGACAAAAGGCCCACAGGAACCAAATCTCCATGGTCACAATCTTAATCCATACTTTGGGGATTCATTCATAGTTTCTGAGTGAGGAAAAAACACCCTGTAGTAGGCAGCAAGAGAAGAAGACAAGCTTGGAAATAATCTCTGACACATCAATATGACTGACTTCAGCAGCAGACACTGATGGGAGCCTTTTGACTCAGAGGCCAACATTAATCACTCATAACCATTTAAACTGCCAAATTATACCCTCTGCTTCGGAGCATCTGTTGGTACTGATATCAGCATGTACAGAAAATATTTATACTTTTAGCTGGTTCTGGGAAGAGATTGTGACTCAGAATGGGAAAGCAGCCAAATGCATTCAAGATGCAAGATTGACTGAGAAAATGGGGAGATGTAATGCAGGAGTGTCAGGAGTCAAAGTCTGGGTCCAGGGGTGGAATGTGTCTGGATTCAAAGAGGAAAATGTATTTCAGTTTGGCTTACATTCAAAAATGAAATATCCCTGTTGCCTTTCAAATTTTTTTTCTAAAGTTATTTAATTCTGTGATCAAATTTGAAGGAGTTATAAGAATTTTACACTTTTTCCTTAAGTGTATGGAAGCTGTGAGAGACAGAAAGATCGAAAATGAAACTCTGCAGGGGGAGAGAGGAGAAAGCAGTCAGCTGAAAATATCTGTCAGAGGACAAGCTTGTCACTGCTCTAGCTATATCCCAAGTACATGATGTTCAGCAACTGCAGCTTCCAATGAAGCTAATGAATGAACAAAGCTTAGTAATTCTGAAAATGTCACTCAAAGTTGCTAACTGCATGAACTCATTTCACCACATTTGGAATTTTCTCACATCCATTTCCTCCCTGTTGACTAATTATATTCAGCTTGCAACTACTGCATCTGCAAACTGATTTCCAAATATCTTTTTCTGAATATGAAAACAAAATGCAGAAGAAACCTTGAAAAAAGACCTTGGGAAAAAAAAACCCACAAAAACCAAACAACTTACCCTGGTACAAGCTCCAGTTGTGGTTTCACAAACTGTAAGGATGGAGATATTCTGAGCTCTGTTTAACCATCTCACCACAGCCTTGGTGTTGCTTATCCATTTCACCATGGTGATATAATATTCCCTAAGCAAAACATTTGAACACACAATGTTCAGATCATTGGTATTTCAGATTAGACTTTAGGAAAAAAAACCCCATATATACAGTTCATTGAAATGCTGAATTTGTACTGCCTGACAGTGCCAGTACTAAAGGATGGAGAAAATAACCCCAAATGTCCAGCATGTCTGTTCCTACCACTGGGATGGCTCAGTCCTTCAGTGTGATGTTCCCCTGGGAAATTTTTGCATATATACACAAACTTTACCAACTGTGAGACATATGCTTGCAAATACACATGAACTGTGTACTTTCCAGGTAGCTTAGAAACAAGCACTGAACTCCAGGAGAAGCCAGTATTTTCCTACAACAAATAACTTCAGATACACACATTTTTACAAAATAATCCAGTCCTACTGCCAAAGATAAAAAAAAGCTCTATAACATTAGAGTTCAGCTAGAGCCCACTTCATAAAATTATAAAGTAATAAGTATTTTACAACAGCACTTCTGGATAAAAGGGAGGTCCCTCTCACTATCAATGTGTTCCTGTTTCTGTTTTAACAAACAGCTCATAATATCAGCCAAATTGTCTGTCCCTCAACACCCCTGGCTGAGCACATGAGGCTTACACTGGGCTGGTGCTACGGAGGATTTGCCCCCCTCCTCCCAAGATGCTGCTGGGCTGTCAGGCTGGGGATGTTAAGAGAAGACCTGTTGCACTCTGTCATCCCTGCCCAGCTATTTCCTTCCCTTCTCCCCTGCTGCAGCCCTCACAGTCCAGCTGAGTTATGTGCAACAGTGGAGTCAGCTTGTCTGGAAAAAACTCAGGCCCCCTTTAAAACAAGGGGCTTAGCTTGAATATTATTAGGCTTTTAAACTATTACTGATAGAGACCTCATTACTCTTTGACAACAGGCTTTTAATTATACATTCAAAAGGCTCCTTGCTAGATCAGAGATGCTGAGCAGCACCAGCAGCAAAGCTGCACACAGGAGAGGCAGGAGACAGGAGAGCACTGCAGCTTCACCCAGCCTGGTGCTGTGGTTACAGAACAGAGATAAATAGACTTCAAGAAGTGTGTTCTGAGTCTAACACTTACCCTTTTTTTTTTTTTTTTTTTGCTTTAACAGATGTTTAATCTTACTGAGGGGCAAAAATGCATGCACAGGTAAAACAAGATCTACCATGACACCAGGTGACATAAGCAGGACAGCAATCAGTCTGTGACCTCAGGCTTCTCAGGCTCTATTGTACACACCTCCAGCTTCCTCACAACCCCACTTCCAAGAGGAAAAACTAAGTGCATTCTGGACAAAGAACTGAAGCAAGATATTAAAGATGTTTGTCACTGAAGAAAACCTAACTGTGCACATTAAATGGAAGCACCAAGGGGGAAACAGTAACTGCATGAAATACAACCATGTATCTGAAGGGAGATTGTCAGTCTTTTTGTGACATTAGCAGTGGTAAATTTTTCTGCGGAATGAAACTTTCAGGAGTAAAATTTACAAGTGTTATCCCTATCTTTTTATCAGAATAGCCTGAATAGGACTAGGGAAATATTATCAAGCATCTTTATAGGATCCCTAAAAGAAGAAAATGAATTTTTCATTTAATTTATTCATTGAATTTTTCATTGAATTTATTCAATCTTACATCAAGTTCCCAGATGCCCTAAAAATCAGGGAAACAGTTTTATGTCTTCAAAGGTCCTACACCAGACACAATTTGGGAAAAGTTAAGAATCTGAATGTTACTTTTTGTGGTTAACTAACAGAACCTCTTTCCCCTTCCCTTTGTCCCTCCCTTCCCATTTCTGTGGTTTCACTGTGCAGGAGTGAATCCCTCCATAACAGCAGGTGGGTATGACCTGTATAACTACTTCTAAAAATAGTTTAATAAATAACCTATAACTATTTCTAAAAATGTTTCTGTCCTCAAACTATATGTGATAATGAACCATTCAATTTAATTCTGTAATACTCCCATGACCTATTTACTACTAACTCCACAATGAAAGGGTTAGAAACACACTGAAATAAAATGACTTCTAAAGGTAGCTGCTACTTTTACGAAAAAAAGCTAATACTTTAGAAAAAAAACCACCTCCCAATCATTGCAAACTTCAAAGATTTTCACTCTAGAAAAGCCTGTTTAAAGCACATTGTTCATATCTCTATATATATTGATATAAGGACATATACGGGTTGATGACCAGTGTGAAGACTGTTACTGAAATCCTGAGTCAAATTCACAATTTACAGTAAAAATAGATAACAAATATACAATCTTTCTATGTTTTACTGCATGGAAATTATACCCTAATAGTTAAAATGAAGAAGAAACTAACTTTTTCCCCAGATTTAAATAGTTTTACTCATTCTCATGAACTAGCAAGCCAGAATTTTCATCAAATGAACAACAACAATATCTTTATCAAGAACTGGCAAAGATGCTCCAGAGATTTGGCTTCAGTTTCAAGAAGACGAAGAAAATTTTAAGATACTAACATTAGTATTTGAGTCCACTATTACTTTCCATCTGCTGAGGAGGCAGAATGTATCTGAAAACCCTGAAGTGAAACCATAACATCTGAACAACATTTTCAAGATTATCTTTATCTTGGGGATCTTTTCTTACACATTGCTTTTTTGCTTTACTTCTTTGCTCCTTCTGACATTTGAAGTTCAACTTTAATGTCATTAAGGAGAGTGAAGATGCTGATCTTGATGGCAAGAAATCTCTTTCAGATCTTACAGCAGTGCTTAAATTACTGAAGGGTTAGCAAGCAACAGCAGATTTTATTATGTTTTTCAGTACTGGCCCATCAATAGAAAGAAAATACTTCAAAATGCTCAACTCATCCAAAAAATTTCTCTTACTAACCCAATCACTAAGCATTCCAGTTGACACTAATAATTGCAAGGCATAATTAACTATTAAATTATTCCTGCAATAAATTAGAGTACCCCAGTTTATGTAGAAGAGAGCTACACCAGCCTAAGATTGTTTGTACCAGTTGTGAATAAGTGGCCACTGTTAACATCCTGATTGTTTTGGGAACAATTACCATAAAACATTTCACTATGAAATTCTATACCTTGACTTAAAGCTGTCAGGTGGCATCAGTTCCAGAGTATGTGCTGGTCCATACAGATTAACTACAAACAGCTTTACTGTGGGGTTTGTTTGACCTGCCTTTGGAAAAGAAAAAAGAAATAGGAGATTTAGAGGCACTGAATAAGTGACAGCTAAACAGACTCAGTTGTTAAAATAATTCAGTATCTTTATAATAATGAAAAGTAATTAAAGCTCAAGTATCTTAAATCTGAGAAATTAATTTCATAGTCATATGAATCACACAGATAAAGATATGAAGTATTGAGTGATTCTTTCACCTCCCTTTAGTGATGGAACACCCTCCTGTGCAGAGCAAGTGACCAGCACTAGAAGTGACTTTTCCCAGTTCAGTGAAGTCAGCTACCAAAACACAGCCAGTTCCTAAATCTGCAGGTAAATGCAGCCTCCAGCTAAGCCTTTTTCACATTCTGTTGCTCCTTCTTCTGAAAAGCTGCACTACTTCAGTCTTAGATAGCATTCTTCCTCTCCCACCTCTCTTTTTCTTTACCATTTTCCCTCACTCTTCCTTCCCTTGGTTGCTGAGCTGAAAATCTCAATTTCTGACCTGCACCAGGAGCCAGCTGCTTTGGCAGGCCAGCTCCCAGGGAAACAAAATGCTTCTTGTGGCTAAAGGGGAATAACATGGCAGTTTGATAGATATCCACTAGGAAGAGTCTGATAAATCTTGAGGGTCTACAGGGAAGTGGGAATCATCCTTCTCCTATGACATGGCTTGTTGCTAAGGGATGCTCCTGAGATGAAGAGAAATCAATGGAATTAGGAAGAGAAGCTCTGGAGGGCTGCAAGGAGGGGCTATTGGTCCCACACCCCTGTCCTAGACATGCCATCCCCAAGTTTCAGCTTCATGTCACAGGAATTACACTACATAACACCCTTGGCATACAAAGCATGAAGTGTTTTCCTCAGTGGGGCTAAGCCGTGTTTAATACCGGAAGGAAAAGGTAAAAATCACCGATTCTACAGATTTACTATTGTATATGACAAAGTTGTATACTTGGCTCTTCACAGGCTGAAATACACCCACAAATTCCTGTTAGAAATTGGGCTTATCTCAAAATGAAGTCCAAATGCTGTGTCCACTCATTTCTGAGTGGTATGGAGGACAAGAAAGCGGCATTTGTGTGTTTTTAACACTGCTAGGAAAAAAAAAATTAAAAACTTTTTTTTTTTACAGAATAGATTCTGTGTGTATGACATGTACACAGACACAGATAAGCATGTTCCAGTGCTCACAGAAACACGTGTGTTTCATTTTATTTTTTAATCCTAGTTATAGTTTTCTCTGATGGTTCCACTCTATAATAAAGGCCAAATCTTTTTTTGTAATCTCTGTTGCTACACGACCAGCTTCATTATCAATTAATGATGTTTAACGAGGAACTAAGTTTGCATTAAATGGAGACATTAAATAAAGATAATGTTTCTTCATTAATGAGATTACTGAAGTAGTATTGTGTATCACTTTTATGCTGAATTGCTAATGAAATAATGTTACTCCTTGCTCATTTACAAAGCTGACTTAAAAATATTCCTTGTTTTTTTTCTTTGCTCTGTCACTCAAGGCATTTTGCCAATGCAAGTAATATAAACTACCCCTAAAATTACTGTTGTTTCATTATTTCAGAGTATTATTTCATAGCACAAATATATTCTATTTATATAATGTAGGTTACTATTTCATAGTACCTGGTACAGTCTAACTGTTCAGCCATCAAGAATAAAGTTTCCTCACCAAAAAGCAGTAGAAGGAATAGCAAGGTAACAGGAATATTTTCTAAAGCTCTCAGTAAACTTGCCCTGAAATGCCAGAGGAGTACCATATAGGTGGACCTGTCAGAAAGGAACCCAGACACTTTGTGCAAGGGCTGAATAAACTGATCAGCTGGAAGATCAAAACAGCAGATCTGGAGGCACCTAACCAGAAAATCCGCAGAAAATGAGAAGTGATTTCAGGCATTACCCCTGTCGGGGCTGTTCTTTCACTTTCCAAAACAAATCTAAAAAAAAAACTTCTCTAAATCTTCTAAAACACTGATGATTCTATTTTTTTTTCTCTTTTTGATGGCCATGAAAATATGTTACTGCGGCTTATCTTATTCAATGCCAGTCTGTCACATTTATTAACAAGAGCACGATCTACTCAGATCTCTGTATGTGTGAAGAAACTTGCCCTGAGCTCTGCACACAGCATCTGACTCCGGAGCAGCTGGGGCTGGATCTTTTTCCTAGACAGTCCTTCAAATGCTTTATCTTTCTCTCTGAGGTGCTGGATTGATTTTACCAAGCCAAATATCAGTGATGAAATTACTTAAATTAGTTTCTCTGCTGTCCCCTCACCCGATAATTTCTTTTCAGGTATTATTATCTACTGAAAAAAAAATTATTTCCTGAAAAGCATCATGAACAAAACCAGCCTCTGTTACTTCTGGAAAAACCCTTTCCACGTGGCTGAGCATTATGAGTGACCACAGAAGAGGAGGTGGGGGGTGTATTCCCATGTATCTTACCTTAGGAAATGGATACTGCTTTCCCTTTGGATACAGTTCACCTCCCGTGAACCTGGGAATGACCATGTTGGGTACCAGAGAGTCATTGATGGTCAGGAAGGCCAGTCTTTCCCCATCTGGAGACCACCAGTGGGCAATGTGGGAGTGGAGAAGTTCCTCTGCAAAACCAGATTTCTTTAGGCTCCATGAAAAAATTCACACACAGTGTCCAGCTTGTTCAGCTGGCACCAAGTTGCTCTCCCTGTGCCAACTTGAAATGTGTCTGTTGTAATTTCAGTAATTTCACATCATCCTGGGTTGAATGGTTGGATAACAAGGAACATTGAAGGAGCATTTTCCTCAAATGCATACTTCCACTAACATCAATAAATCATCTAAATGTGAAAGATGATTGTTACTGACATATGCTTAGTTCTACTGCATTCCAGTACGGGTGTTTACTTAAATTTTAAATAATTTAAAGCAATCTGGGGGTTTGGGGTATTTTTTGTGATTGCCAGTTTTTTTTCTTCTCCTCTTAATACAGAACTTCAGTATATCTGATTTCTCTGAGTTGTGGCACCTGATAACATGCAGATCTTCACGCAGTCATATTTATGTAATCAATTTTGGAGTGCAATATTATGATTTTCTTGTCAGTCTAGTGGACAGTTTTAAGTTTTGGGAAGTTCAGTTCTTCTGGAGTGAAACTTTCTGAAAATCTGAACCAAACATTTTTTTTAATCCAAATTTTATTTGCTTTCCAAATGAATCCAATTCTCCAAGAATGTCACTCAATGTTTTCTTAAATTTATTGTCAGTGTATATCACAGTCAAAAGAAACAAACAAGAAGCAACCACAGGCACAGAACCCAAACTCCTGGAATCCCAGCAGCTCTTGAGCAATTCCAAATTCTCCCTGTACAAGTCTTCAGCTTCCACTTGTGAAAACACTTAGAATTTTCATTATGTATTTGATATGCTGGCCTGCTTAGTAAGGATTTTTTATTTAAATCTGAAGAATTTGGCTGGAAAACTAATTGAGAATAGTGTACTAGGGGAAAAGGCCTGACTGCATACCTAATTGGAGAGCCTACCTAACAAAACTACTTAAACTGTCAGTAGAGACTCTCCAAGTTGCTAATTGGATTCTGAGGGTTCTGAAGCAGCTTAATGGGTGGAATTATCTAAGTTTAGGTTGAAATGAAGCTGGGACCTATATTCAAAGTCATATATTCTGGGTCATGCTTCTCTCCCTAGCTGGATAACTAAAACCTTTTACACAGGAGAAGAGCAGAGAACGAATGGTGAATATCAGATAGCAGAAAACCACAATTATGTTTGCTTTAAAATATTACTGTTTGCATTTACACAAGGTTATTCACACAAAAAAAAAAGCTATTCCCAAATGTTTTGTAAGGTAAAATGCTAATAATAATCTCATGAAAAGATAAAAGAAAACAAATGGGGTCAAAGGAGGAAGAGTGCTTGATTCAACTGAAAATCTCTCAACGGCACCTGGAAAATATTCAGCCTGCTCAGCTTCTGATGCTGTTAAAAAACTGCTGAAAGTGGAGCAGTGCTCCAGGTTAATGGGAAAGGAGCAGTGTGTTCCTGTGCCAACAGACACTGGGGTTCTCCAGCATGTGCAGTCTCACCCTGACTTCCATGGTGTTCAGAGTTGAGAAGAGCTCACTGCCTGCCTGCAGATTAAAAGACTTGGAAAATAATGAGCAAAGAAGGATTCTTCACTGAAAGAAGGCTTTAGGACATGATTCATGAGGAAAGCTTTGGGATCATCTCCCACAACACCTCCGAAACTTTCTAGTCCCAAACAAGACAACTTTTGCCTCTCCTGGCTGTCACTCTTATTAACTTATTAACTTATTGTTAACTCTTATTAACTTCACTTTGTTTTAGCAAAACTTGATATATTACATCAACTTCGATGAGCTATGTCTGCTTAAATTCTTCAACCTGCATGCTGTCATGTAAGATTTTAAGATTATTAAGTGCATATAAAATTATATTCCATTTAAAAAATGTTCTTTTTTTTTTTTGAAAAGTGCTGCCACATTAAAATATTTCAAAACACTAAAGGAAACCTTGGAAGTGAGTAGCTATCAGATACAGGCTGAGGGATGCAGATTATCATTTTAACTTCAGAGTTCACTTGGACACAGATTTGGGAAAAAAACCCACAGTGAGCTGTTTGCCCGCAACTACTGCAATGGCAAGAGGTGTGGATAGACCATTTTTAAGGTGAAATTCCATGCTGTGGGGCATTAACACCATTCCTAAAAAAAACTCTTCACACAAGAAATTCTATACCTCAGATAAATGAACACCAAGCTATTTATCTATAGAATACATGAGTGCCATAGAAAGAGGAACTGAAATGTGTAATAATTTTAAGCTGTTATACCAAACTAGATAATCTGCTCCTTTTTTAATTTTTTTTTCTCTGAAATTTATCATTATGTTAAAAGCATTTTGGGTGCAGAGAGAAACATTCTGTGGCTGTAGAAGGCAGACTGAGCTATCCCCCACTCAAATCTGGGTGCCCTTTTCTGTGGGGATGTTTTCACTGTAAATGGATCATCACTGCTGTCCCTAAAAGCAGCCAACTGAGCCCTTTCCCTGCTCACTTTTACATGCTATCAAGAGTTCATTTGCTACATTCTAGTTTGAAATGAATTCTTCTCTCTCAGAAAACACTGCTATATGCACATCAGCAGCCAATACAAGGAACGAGCAGATACAAAGGCAATCTTGCAGGAAAATGAGAAGGGAAAGGAACAAACCCACCCTGAACATTTTCTGGAATGAACAGATTTGTGCTGTTGGGTCTGTACAAGGACCTTGCATCTGTTTTTGTAAACAGATATATTTGTCCAGCTTACCTTCATATAACCAGTCCGTAATTCCATTAAAAATAATTCCTTCTTTTCCTGAGGATGTCAGGCGCAATGAGCTGCTCTTTACATCAGGCTGATAGTAGATGTTATTTTCAAATATATAAATCTGGGTGAGGTAAGAAAGACGGAGAGAAAAAGCAACATTTTGGTAAATATAAATGAATGTTCAGCAATGAATACATAATTTCCTCAGGCTCAAAACAGTCTACAGAATAATTCAGCATGAGTTTGCACCAACATTGTCTTCATATTTCATTTTATTATAAAATTAGACAAAATAAACAAACTTTTAATACTTATGGCAAGCAAATCCTTCCTTTGAAATTGTCTTTCCAGTTGAAATATTCCTATTCATGTTAAAAAAATATTATTACATTCTACCAAAATCATACAGGAGACAAGTTTTACAACAGCTGAATGAATAAAGAAATTTTCATCTGGTTTTCTAACTGTGAAATGAGACACACTTCTGCAAGGACATACAGCAGAATACATACATCATAAATATAAGTTACAGCTTTATATCAGGGTGTGAGAACACACTAGAAAAGCAAAAACAAATAGCAGCTTGCTTTTCTCAGCTTGCTGATGACTTCTGATTGACACACCAATGTTTTACCTCAAGTGTACTATATAAAGACTATGCACCGCCTCAATTCACACTGAGAAAATGCATCTGTGACAGGACTAAAGAAGCCAACTGCCACAGAAGTTCTTGTTACACCATTTCAGCACTGTACACTGATGATATACAGCGTCTCAGGGAGTGTAACAGGAACTAAATATATTTCCACCAAAGACTATTTAAAAAGCCTGATCATTTATCATTCTCTCTTACTTCCAGAATACATACTTATGGGAAAATACTAACCAAAGAGCAAAGTTTTATTATCACTATTACTGCTGTTCCCTTTCCTTCTAAATTACCATCTGAAATAGGTTTCCCTATGAGTCCTCAAACTAATGATTTTTAGCAGTAGCCATTTCATGATTTCTGCTGCAGAAAGTTGTAAAGCTGAGGTTTTTTTTACATACAATGAGCAATGCAATGATTTTAACCATTACTGGGAACAGAGAGTGGCTTGGAAGTACATCCTTTATGGCCAGATAGCAAAGCTTAGCAGTGAGCTCAAATCTGAAGCAAAAATAGATGAACCAGTTTGAACAATCCAAAATGTACTGAGCTTTATATTGGTACAAAGAATTTCTGGGAAGCTTATGTATCACTCAACATCAACAGCAAAAGAAAACAAGCATGAGAGAATGCTGCATGTATCAAATGCTGGATGCTTTTGAAAGAACATCAACAACCTGTAATAACATAACATCCTGTAATGTGCATTTCCACACTAAAAATGCACTTTTATTTCTAACATAAAAGAAATTAATACAAGCCAAACCAAGGCATGGTTAACTGCTTATAAAATAATTTAGCCAAGTATTTGTTATTTATGTCAAATAAAACTATTGCTATCAGACTCTATTACAGGTAGACTAAGTAGTGAACCACTCTAATGACTATTGCTTCCTATGAAGCAACTTCTTATTGAGAGCTGACAATCTCTTTTTATCTAAACAGCAGCTTTCAAGAGGTTACCAAAAAAGCCTACTTGGTCAAATGACTCTATTTTATTTAATCTTCTTTAATTTAAAAAAGATTAATTAATTTTTGAAGATCAGGAGTATGATTTTTGCTTCCCTCCTCCCTTTTCAGGCTGTTAGTGTTCTTAATCATGAAGATACCCACACTGCCTTGTCTCTGCAGTGAAAACTTTCATTTCAAAAGATCAGTGACAAAGTACAGGATTAAGAATTACTTGTTTTATGACTGAACCCTGAGAAGGTTTTTAACCCTGAGAAGGCTTTTAATCCTGTTATTGCTATTTATCAGGCATTGCTAATTCCATTTGACAGATCCCAGTTAAGTAAACATCTCTGAAGGATACTCACTGTCGTGCCACTGATTGTGGCTGTATCACTTTTATTCCTCATTCATTTCATGAAACAGCTTTGTCTCCATCCTAAACCAGTTTTCAGTCACCCTCTGAACATTCTCAGTCTTAGTCTACTCTATCATCCAAAGTTTCCCCTCTTTCCTCGTCACTCCTCACACGACTTTGAAAGCTGCTCCAAATCCCGATTTTTTTCTTGAATGTACCTACTTGAACATTTTAAAGTTCTTGAAAAGCTTCAAAGTCACACAGCAGCTCTGTCCCTAGAAAGCCTTGACCTCACTGATTATTGAATTTAACATTAAGAAGGAAGAATTCATGTTCCTATGCAGAACATTTATGAAATACAACCATTCATGTTCCTCAACACAACCAAACTGCACAGCAGTGCACATGGATGAGTGGCTGGAGCTCTGGCAAGTTCTGGCTCTGCACTCAGTGCCTGCAGCATTCCAAAAGATCTATTTCCCCTGACTGTAAATCATCTTAGAAAGATTCACCATTATGGTTGGGCATTTAATCTCATCTGTAATTTTGAATTTGTGCTGTATTTCAGGAGGTGCTATTTTCCACAGGAAGCCCTGGACTGCTGTGTGCACTGACAGAAATGCACCCTTCCTACAGCGACAGAGCCTGACCCCTGCAGTAAGAGCTGCATTCCCCTCCACCTCTGACCACGCCAAAGGGCTCGGCTGTAACTATTTAACCCATTCACCACTTGGAAATAACTACTTGGGAGCTAAAATGTTGATTTCTGCAGCAAAACAGGCAGCAGAGGTGCAACAGGGGTGATAACATTACTCTGAAGGCTCCTTAGTCATGGCCTGGGAGGTTCTCACTTCTCTCTCAGTGGCACTGGATTCAATTAAGCACAAGGACTTTGTGCACCTACAGAGACCAATCTCCCATCAGTCTGCAGCCAAGAAAGGCATTTCCAAAACGCAGACTCACTGTGAATTCTCCTTCCCAGTAAAATACTTATATGATACAAATCTACCTTACATATAGCTCTATGATACTGAAATTTTAACAGATCACCCCTTGAAATTAATTCTGTTTTCAAGATTGTGAGTAGATTCTGCTTGCTTTCACTTTGTACTTGCAGACGCAACAACAGCCAGCAGCTAAAGTTGGTGTCAAATTTGAAGTGGCTTTAGGAGGAAGACACTGACTTTATTTTATGTGAATTATCAAGAGCCCACAAACTAAAAATAGAAATGGAACTATTCCTGAGCTGAAACACGCAAAAAAAATTCCAGCCCCAGAGGAAGGGAAGCCCTTAAATGCCAAGCCCTCCCCTTCCTGAACAATACCTGAAATCCTTTTCTTTAGTTCATATATTTTTCTCTTTCTTGATCAATTTAAAAATCACCAATGCTTTCTGATGAAACCTCCTTACAATTCTGCTTTATGCTACACTAAAATTTACTTCCAATCTTTTTTTTTTCAAAACACAGAGACTAGATGAAAATTTTTATTTTTTAAAAGACTGCTGCTCCTGCTGATTACTTGCTGTACAAGAATACCTGGAAGTTGAACTTATGAGCCACAATTTGGTTTTCAAAATTGAGTGAAAGAGAAAGAAAGTGGCTGGGAGAGAACTTAGACAGCTACTTTTCCTATAAGGGAGACTGAAATTTGCCAGCACTGCAAGGTAGATAACAAATCATGACCCTGGGATAAAAATAATTGATCAGAACAAAAAAAACCAAAAAAATCCTTGGAGCACAGTCTTGCAAACACACGTGCCTTACCTGACTTCAGCAAGTAGAACTGAAGATGTGCCCAAAGGTTTCCAGGAAGGGGACACAATTCATCACCCTGTATATTGTGTTTTGAGCAATGTCACATAAACCAAAATTTCCCTTGCTCATCTCTCTCCACACAGGTATATGGGAGCAAGTAATAGTAAAAGGTTTTTCTTAGTATACACTTGGGTCTATTTACTACATCACAAGTACTAAAATGTTGACTGCAACTACTGAATCTTCCCAAACTGCTAAAAAAGGAGTAGCTAACTGTGTATCAGACAGGTATTCTCAAGAATACATCAGTAGCTTTGTGCCCAAAAAGCTTTCAATGCTTTCAGGTATAATGATAAGAAAGTAAATTGAAAAAGGCACAAAGTGGAACCAGGATATGCTACTGTATGTGGAAATTATTATTACATGTTTTTTAACCTCTTCTATCCATCTTTCATGAGTATTCTTAAAACATTTAAAGCAATTTTTAGCTGAGACTCTCAGCTAATATTGCTGTAAATGGGGATAAATGTCAAAATCTACTACCTTCAAAATTATGTGACACTGTGGTTTCTTAGAGATTTTGCACATCAAGTCTTAAACCAAATGGAGAAAAACCTCACAGAAATTCTTTAATTATTTTATTAAGTATTTTTCAATTAATGAAAAACACCTGAAAGAATGTTTTGGCTTAGTGAGATATTAATTCTTGGTAATGATCACATTTATTTCCACTGACTGTGAAGAATTTGATGCCCTGCTTGCTCTACTTCAGCATTAATCCTCAGCACAAATCGCATTCTTCCACATCTGGCATCCTCTAAACCATTTTTTCATAAACCTTCTTCTAAATGAATTCTTTCCAAAACACTTATTTACTGTTTGCAGCATGTTTCACAATTACAGGATTTGCTTTCAGGCTGAGGTCTGGAGCAGAGCACCCAGTCCAAGGTAGCTGCAGATGGCTGACAGCTGTGAAAACAGAGACATCCACTCCCCAGCTGAACAGCAAACCCAGTGCCAGTAGCTGGAGAGGCCCCCCATGTGTCTTTAATCATTTCAAACACTACAGGCAGACAAAAGCTAAATTACAGAAAAATACTCCACTTTTTCCCTTTTGGTGCTCCACTGAAGCCTCCAGCATGGTCCATCCACACTGAACCCCCCCCCCCTTGTGATTGCAGGGCAGCGTTTCAGTGACAGCACAAGCCTGCTCTGCTCCAGCTGGGAGCAGCAGCAGCTTGCCCAGAGCTGCTGCAGGTCATTCTAAAGCCCAGTTTTTTTTAGGTGGAAGAAAAGCAAATCTGCTCTGCTCAGCTTGGAGAAGAAGAGACTGGGAGAAGACCTCACTGCAGATACAGCTTCCTTGTGAGGGGAGAGGAGGGGCAGACATTGATCTGCTCTGTCCAGTGACAGGACCCAAGGGAACAGCCTGAAGTTGTGCCAGGGGAGGTTTAGGTTGGGTATTAGAAGAAGGTTCTTCCTCCAGAGGCTGGTTGAGGACCAGAACAGGCTGGAAGGAAAGAAACTGTGGAGTGTGGCAACAGGTATTGTTTGCCGTTACATGGATTCATTGGGATGAACGCCTTGTTCAAGGAAAGTGCCAACCAAACTCTAAAGCTACAGAGCAGATGCAGCTGGAAACAAAGAAGTCACCTGTATCTATAAATCTTTGGTATAGAAAAAAAAATAAATCTGTGCAACAAGCACTGGTACAGGTGAGAGTTCTACCCATGATGCACAAAAATCATCAGATTCTTCCACAGAATCTCAGACCAATAATAGACAAATAAATACTCCAATCTGGAACAACTTCAGCACTCCCACTTAATACCCCAGAGAACGTGACAGTCTTCCCTACCATTCACACTGAAAATACGAGCTATGACAGGACTAAGAAATTCTTGATTATGCCCAGAGGGAGACCTCCAGGCATTCAGGACATGCTTCTGGCACAGATCCCTGCTAATGACAGTGCTGAAGACCTCACCCCACAGGTCTGAGGAGGAAACCAGACATCGCACCTCGGCCTCTGACGAGGCAGCCAGACACTGCCCCATGGCCTCTGAGGAGGAAACCAGACATCACCCCATGGCCTCTGAGGAGGCAGCCAGACATCACCCCACAGCTCTGAGGAGGAAACCAGACATCGCCCCATGGCCTCTGAGGAGGCAGCCAGACATCGCCCCACAGCTCTGAGGAGGAAACCAGACATTGCCCCATGGCCTCTGAGGAGGCAGCCAGACATCACCCCACAAGCTCTGAGGAGGCAGTCAGACACTGCCCCATGGCCTCTGAGGAGGCAGCCAGACATCACCCCATGGCCTCTGAGGAGGCAGTCAGACATCGCCCCTCGGCCTCTGAGGAGGCAGTCAGACATCGCCCCATGGCCTCTGAGGAGGCAGCCAGACATCGCCCCATGGCCTCTGAGGAGGCAGCCAGACATCGCCCCACGGCCTCCTCAGGCAGCCCAGCCCGGGCTGCATTCCTGTGTCACCTCAGCAGGGACACACAGCTCTGTGGGCGGCACAGCGAGCTCAGAGCCCAGCACTCCATGGAACAGAGAGCTGAGCTCCACTCATGGCTCTGCAGAGGGCTGAGGACGTTTCTGCTGCAGAAACCAGCGGCAGCCACCCCGTGTCCCACACGGCCCACCCGGCCCAGCGCACATGGCCGATGGCTGCCCCTCAGCACAGGCCCCGCCAAACCTGCTGATTCCTCAGCATTCTGCACAATCTCACCCCTCCTTGTGACAATGCTAGCCAATTAGCTGCATAATTAATTCTTCAAAAGCTTCAAGATGCTTTTCCATCTGGGCTTGCCTCTGACCATTTGTTCTGTCTCCTGTCTTACCGTACATTAGCTAGGGCCAAGTCCAGCTGCCCCCCAGTCACATCATGTTGTGATACATTAGCTAAAACTATATTTTCTTCATGCAGGAAAAGCTTGATCTTTAATGTATAGGTTATATTTTATAGAATTATTAGAAGTTAGATTAGCATTATTATCAATGTTTAGATTAGCATTATTATCACTGTGTTAGATCTCATTGGTTGACAATACATTTACACTTAGTTCATTGGTCAGTACATGGTATTTTGCACATTTATCAAGCTTTCGTATTTTTACTTAGTTTACATCCTTTTTCTACTGATTCTCATGGAACAGATTGTATTATTTATACAGGTGTGCTTGTTTTTCACCCTAGGAATATATTGTTGTGTTAATGAATTCTCATTTTCAAGATGTTTTCGTATGGGAATTTGTAAGCTATTGTTAGCTTAGCTGAAGTAGCAGGACCTAATCTATATTTTATAACATTTCTTTTATAACATTTTTACCTGTCTGCAACAAGATCATTCACTAAGATTTCCACATGAACTATGTTTTTTTCACTAACAACCACTAATAAAAATAATATCAGCTATTCATCAGCAGAACAAAGTCAAATAAAGGATATTTTCTTAGTTGCCCTGCAAATATTGTACTTTGCTCTTCAGAGATTAAACCATGACTTCTCCAGTTTCAGGGGCAGTGCTAAGTTTATACTGCATGATAACATGTATGCACACATATATATTGTACATACCCAAAGAGTTGATGCCTTTTTGTTCTAGAACATATGGAAAGTCCAGCACAAAAATGGTTCTTGCACAGAAGAAATAAATAAGTGGCATAATAAATGAAATAATTAATTTTAGAATTATTTTAAAGTAATTTTTATTCTAAAAATTTGGTCTCAATTCCTACTGTTGCTTTCACCAAAACTATGGAAAAATGCAGATATCCATTGACTTGTAAGTTCCTTTGACTTGTAAGAGATATTAGAACTAACTCTGGATTGCAGGAAGAAATTAAAATCAAAGCCCTGCATCCACATCAAGACAATTTCGTTGCCAATTTTCAACAGCTGTAGTTAAGGTAGCAAGTTTGGTTTTCACTCAAGGATTTAAAGTATTTGTTTCTACCTTCTGGTTCACAGATCTGAAAAATTATAGAAATAGCTCCACTTCAGAAATTTACAATTAGTTTTCACCAATTAAAAAAAATGCTGCAAATCACCCATAGGATGTATCAATGCAATAGCTTTCAAATGAATACCTTGCTTGGCATTTTCTCTACCACTATTCAGCATCCTTCAAAGTTCTGATAGACAATTTTTTTTCTGAGAGCCACCGATTACGTTATTTTTTAGTCACAGTGTATTATCTGCTCTCTTCCAGTCCAAACCGAGCAAACATTTTCTTGACATCTGTGATTTCACTTACAATACTCCTGGGACTCACAAATTTGAACTGAGATTGTCAGACCATTATTATACCCACTGTTACAGAAGATGAGCACCCCTTCCTGCCCTTTTTCCTTGCCAAAATCTTATTTACTTGAGGC
>NW_005054298.1:6387171-6396907 GCF_000277835.1 Geospiza fortis | reverse complement strand
AAACAAGGTGTAGTTAGGATTGTGTGGTTTGTGTGCCAATGCAACAACAGTGTAATCGCTATTTTTTCTTTTTTTTTTTGCCTTTCACAGAAAAGATAAATTCTCATTTGGGCAAGAAAATATCATCCAGAAGGACTGGGCACACAGTGTTAGACAGGAACAGTTGTTTGCTGTACCAAGCTAGAAGTTCCATGATGGCAATCCAAACCTCCTGGCCTGTATCAAAGCTTCTCCGTGGCCCAAGAGTCACAGGGCACAGGTTGGAGAAAGCCACAGAAATCCTTCAGGGCTCTATTTGGGAGCAGAAAGAGGTGGCTTTTCCTGTGCTCTCTGCTGACCTGGGGGTGTGATGTCATTTGGCCCATTTTTATCTACAGCTGGAGACTCCTAACTCTGCTGGCACTCAAACTGCCCAGGGTCAGGACAACAGCTACACCCTTAGCCTTCTGTGACAAGGCTCTGGAGTATTTCCAAATCAGGAGTTGATTTGCTGCTCCACACAGGTGAACACACATTGTGTACAAAATCACATGGACAATCCACATTTCTAGAAGGTACTTTGCACTTTGTTGGAAAAGGAGCAAAATCAAGGGTTGGTGTTTGCCATTCTTGGCCACAGGAATCAGCTGTGGAAAAAGCTCTGTGGGAATGAAGAGGACACACTTAATGAGAGGCAAGTGAAATGCAGGGTGGCAAACTACCACCCCAAACACTCATCATGCATTTCACTGCTGGGACTGATTATCCTGCTAATGTCTTTCTTACAGCAGCCATCTCTAAAACCAAAGAGAATTATTGTATTTCAGATAATATAAACCACAGAAAAGTGGCTTATAAAGCTTTCATAGGTGTGAATTTTAGAAGGTTAGAATACTCTTTAGTGACTTAGAGATTTACTATTACACAGACCTCTTCCAAAAGCCTTTTATTTTTTTCTCATATCTTACAAATTTTCTATACAGATCACACACGTTACAGGATGACAATTTCAAGGGAAGTTTTATGGGATTGTATTGCAAAGCAGCTTTGTTTCCTACTCCTTTCACCTACAATATATCTGTTGTCTATTTAGATTGTGAGCTCTCACAGACAGGATTGCAGGCTACAATGTCTGATCTAGTTTGCAATACAGCTGCTTTGCAAATCTCCAGGACTGCATAATGGCTCTGATCTCTTCTCTGCAGTTTTTTTTTTTTTTCTTTTGCAGGTCAATCTGTACTGGTACAAAATTCTCAGAGCCATTCAGCTCTGACTTGCTCCAGCTCTTGCCCCACAGAGCATTAAATTATGCAGGTACTGGGCACCATGAGCTACCTGAGCCATGCCTGGCAGTGGACAAAAATCTGCCCTTACACGATCCATGTTCCAAAAATCATCACCATTGCAGATGAGGTAGAAACAAAATAATAGATAATAACAAAACTATTATAATTGTAAGCAATAAGAACTATATTCACTCTTAATTAAAGGCACCAAATTTCTAAAGGTTGTATTTGACCTGCACAATTCTATCAGAGGAAGCTTTCAAACCTTTAGATTATGTTATAATTAAGGGAGAGGGGAAGTAGCTGTTGATCAGTAGGAGACATGGAGACCTCAAAGCACAGACACCTCAATGTCATACACTACATTTTTCTGGTGTCAGTTACAATATGTTAATTTTATTTTTGCAGTAATCAAGCTGCCAGACATAGCAGAAAGAACAGAACACTGAAGCACCACTTTTCTTCTGTCTAGATTAATGCCACTGCATCACAGTAATGTGTTAGCACAATGGTTTCTGAACAACCACAAACAATCTACAAGGCTATTATATTTAATTGCTATTTAGATAGTTTATAAATCTACTGTAAACAATAGCAAGGATGCGCTCATAATGCAGCTGTAAGATTAGTTACTAATGTCATGACATAAACCAGGCCATGAACTCAGACTATCAGCAACTCCATGGTAACTCTGATGTTTATGTCCTTGATTTCCAATAAATGCAGGGAAGCATTGCCCTCTTTTGTTTCAACACACATTAATTATGTTGTCTTTCCAATGATATTGGATCATGATGCTCACTAAATTCACACCCTGCCTCATCCAACGACAGCTTACCCAGGAGAGCAAACATAGTGTAATGGGCTATATAAATAAAATCATATATAATATCTGAACTACGACCTACGCAGAAAGCTGCTTCATAAATCTGCTGCACAGATCACAGCAAGACTGCTTTGCCCCCAAGCTGATGGTCTGGATCTGCTGCTTCCTGCCATGGAGCTGCTTGAAGAGCTCTGCAGGCTGCAGTACTGTGCAAAACGTCACTGAGGACTGGGCTGCTCAGCCCTTTGATCTTTGTCTAAGTGAAGTGAAGAACAGACTTATCCAAAACCAGTGCATGCTCAGCAATTCACACTCCTCCTTCCTCACACTTACTGATTGCTTCTGACTAATGAGCCAGCATGGAGCTTATAACAAAATCATAATCTGTCCTTACCATAAAATCTTTTAAAATGATCTCTGGTTATTTCAGGCTCATCTTACACTGATATCAAGCATTCAATTATGCCCAGACTGATCAATCCATAACAAGCTAAACTGAAAAATTTTCAACCTCGTTACTCCAGAAGGAAAAAAAGCAATGTTGGGAGACAGAAAAATATCTAAGGAAATTTTAAGGGCTTGGTATCAGAGGAGGAATCTTCTGTTTTCTTTGACAAAATGTAAGAAAGTAGCATTACAACTGCAAGAACAAAAGTAAAAAGATACAGAATTGAAAACCCTGAGCTGTAAAGTCATACTTACATTTTCTGCTATTTTTAGGGCGGTGGGCAACGCCTGAGAACTTTGTATGAAATACAATAGACCAGGCTACCTCTGAGCATCTCCTACATGAGAAACCCAAGCAGAGTTGAACACAAAGATTTGTACTTTCAGCTGCTATTGCTGACCCAGCCCATCCTGCTGTATGGGACTCAAGCCTTCAATCTCCCCATGCACACAGGGTTCAAGTTGCCTGTTGTCTTTATGATGGGCCAAAATTTTACTGGATGGCATCCACCTGTACAGACTCCACATAACACATGCAATGCAAGAAACAGTTTGTCTGAAAATATCTCATTAGGAATGAGACAAGGAGGAATTAGGAAATATGGACTAGCTCTTAGAACAGCACATCTGTTTGGGACAGTTTAGCACCTGGGAAACAACACTTGAAAAGAACTATTTGCTTTCCTTCCACACAAAAATTTTCCCTTCTTTTCTGTAAACGTGCTGTCACCTGCCATTAACAGTGAAGGAAATCAATGCATTGCCTTCTCTTAGATATCAACAGTACACCTGGTTTTTTAATGGTCATTCTCCAGGCTGTGGAGCTGCCAGTGGAGATACATTCCCCACAACTACACACCCACAAGCAGTTCTTTGCACTTCACTGTCTGATCCAGGCTGAGTCAACATGAAAGGCCTAAGTCACTTTAACACAGTGCAGCCAAAGTTTAATCAACTCTGATTTTCAGCACAAACACAGTGGGGAAGTCATAACCCCACTATAGGGAAAAAGAAACATGCAAGGACATTTATGGGCTGGTGATGATGGAATTGAATGTCTCTTTTTCAAGACGGACTTGGCTAAAATAGAAGAACTAAACATACCCAAAGTTGCTCAACCTTGCAGAGGAGGACAGTCACTATCACTTCCACTGACAGAAACCCGTCTATAATTCTGATGGATGTTATGTGCTGAATGAGAAAATACATTGTAACATACAGCAAACAGAACCTATAAATGGAAGAGGTGGAGGAACCTGCCACAGAGCAAGAGTTCAGTGGAGTTTGAGTCAAGTAGGTTTAGCCACTCAACCTGTTCCGAGAAGAACTCTGTAGCCACTGGTACCATCACAGAAACTCCAGTCTTCTGCCTAACACTTTTCAAAAGGTAAATAAAAGTCATGTGTACAATTGATTAGAACAACCTCTGGCATAGAACCTGAACCAAAAAAGGCATTAAAAATCGTCCAAGTCTTCTGCTTTGACATTTTGATGCCTTCCTCTTTGGAATCTTCCTTTTCCAAGGTATTAAGGAGCATAGAATATAGCTGCTTTCTTGGGTTTTTTTTACTCTTTTTTTTCTATTTGCCAGATAAAACTGTTGTTTACATTACATTACCAAAAGATGGATATGACAAATTTTCCATCCTATTCTATGGTGCAACTTTTTTTTTAAACACTAAATATGAAGTGACTACATGATTATATGGTCCAGGAACACAGGTAAGCATGCAGTGGTTTTGGGCAGGATTTTGGAGTTATATAGAAATACAGTCCATAATAAAACCCAATCTTTTCCAACTCCAGCTTAGCTAAGGATTCCATCAAAGTTCAACCTCTGCTTCACAGTTTTTATGGGTGGGTATTTCTAAAGAATTTTAGACTTCTGAAATGTAATTTTCATGTTTCTGCATTACAGGAAGCCACACATTTTTCACACAAGAAGCACAGCAGCCCTATTTTATGAGCCATTGGACTTGCAGTTAATATTAGCTAACAGACGGAAGTGTGAATATTCAGATATGCTTTGTTACACACAGACATGTTGAACAACATGATGAGAGGTGCATATTGCTGTTTTCATTGCTCCCTGCAGGCTGCTGCATGGAAAAGTCCTTAGGACTGCTCCTATCAAACACGTGTATCTGTACTTGTTTCTGTGTCTTTGTGGGACTGTATGTAAAGAAATACACATACATACATACAGATATATAATTTTATATATATATATACACACCCACACAAGTTACCATGTGAAAAAAATAATTTGAGTTTTAGCACAGTGATATATCAAATTTCCAATATATTTGCTTCTGCAGGGCTTCCATACTGACTCAAATATTAGGTGTATGCTAGATCAGTGATAACAGAATAAGAACCAGTAAGAGTAAATGTCTTTTATCTCCTCTCTTGATTTATTTACTATAAAGCTGCTGGGCCCTTTACTGTTTCACATGAAAAACAGTGGTAGAGGAATAATGCCCCTATAAAACATACAATTTTCTCATTATTTCCTCACCTCTTTCAGATACAGCCAAGTGGCTATTACCAAAAAGGGCCAGCAATTTCTAACCCTTAATACTCATCATTTTAATCTGCCTTTGATACTAGAACACATTCGTTGAATTTCACCAAGCAAATTGATGAAGAAACTTCTTTGCTCAACTGAGCCTTGCTCCATTTATAATGTTCCATTTATAATGTTCCATTTATAATGTTCCATTTATAATGTTGTAGTGGTCCCTAGAGCTCACAAAAATTTTATTGAATATATCCAGCCTTCGTAAGTAAAACTGTATTTTTTCCTGTTTTGCCAAACTGACTGTGTTTTCTGGCTGCATTCTCCATTCCCCTTTTGTGAGATGGAAAGCTTTCAGATTGAGTATCACTTTTGGAACTAGAGAACATGCATTAAATGCTCCTCTAATCCATATTTAAGTGGAGTAAGCACCCAGAAATTCATAATGGAAATTCACAGTTCAGTAGAATACCTTCAGAGCAACTCATGCTATTTTTCTTTCCTTGAAGAATAGTTTGAATAAAATAATTTCAATTAAAAAGCAAAAAACATATAGATTTTACAATGGTAGGTTGACAAATCCAAGAGAAAAATCCAATGTGTAGCAGCAGCTTCGTAGAAAGAAAGTTTAACTAAGTCTCTTAGTTAAACTTTCTTTCTAACTAACTCCATTTCTTCTGTGGACTCAGCTGGGTGAGCAATGCTCAACCAGAGTTCTCTTCCTTCAGAGAAACATCCCCAGCAGGACAAAGGACCTCCAAATGTGCTTTGAACTACAAAGTTTGGTAATTGAACCCCTCATGCATTTTAAATGAGGCATCATACCTGAGGTTAATGTCACATTGAAGAATTCTTGTTTATTTCTAGTTTTCAGAATAAATTCAAGCAGACGTTTTTCTCTCCGTTTCACTGCCATTTGCCTCATTAGCATAGTCATTAAAAGGAAAGATGAAATAAAGCCTTGACATTTCCATATGTAATTTTAAGTTACTCATCTAAAATACAGTAAGTCAAAAGAGCAGAAGACTTTGCAGATAAAAAAGGCAGAAGAAATATATTTATTTAGGACTTACTTCATTAGCATTAATTAAGCTTTTACTTCATTTGCATATGCAAGTGTTCTTGCCAGGAGGGGGTGCCAAGAACCCACAGCACTAATTATGCAAGAAAGAAAACACATGGCAAATATTTTACAGAAAGATAAATTACCATGTTTTATAGCAGTTGAACATTACCTTGATAGACCAAACAGTAAATGGAGCTTTCAGCAAGTAATGGCTGTTAAAGCATGTGTTGAGCAAGGTAACTGCCCAAGAACAATCCTGCTAATTCCTCATTTGCTAAAATTAGTCCAGTGCTTATCTGAGTACACAGAAAATAATACAACATCAAAGAACTTTGCTGCTGCACTATTTGTCTTATCTAAAACAGTCTCTGAAAGCCATTGGGGAAAAAAGGCTAAACTTCTGACAGAAGGCAATTGTAGGGTAATGTCATGTTAATGCAGTCTGAGAGGTATTTGCATTTTTGTGGGGCAGTAGGTAGTGGTGGGGGGGTGAAGGGAAATTGAAGCCCCAACCATTCCAAAAGGATAAAGATAAGATGACTGATCATAGAGCAAAAGGGCAGAGAGATCTTGAAATGGTACATTTATTAATAGCAATTAAAGCAGATTTTGCTTGGACGTATTTCTGGTTTTTAGGTAATTTCAATACAAGGTGAGGTCCTGTTTCACTGCATCTTTTTCATTCTTTATGTAAAAGCTTCAGCTTCTAAGATCTGTTATTTGCAAGTAACCTTTTTTGTTGTTGTTGTTTTTTTGGAAGATGAGGGCAACTTACAGATTTCTAATATTTAAATTACTTTCTAAAAATTGATGAGAGTATCCTGAATTCACAATTAAGCTACAGCCACCAAATTGTTCTTAGTGTATACAGCTTAGTACGTAATTCGACTCAATGAGGACCTAAATTAAAACAAAGCATTGTAAATTCTCATCTTCAGTCCTACCATTTGTTAGTGTTACATTTTGTTGGTAGCATCAATCTTTGTCAAAGCTTCTAAAAATATTTTTCTTTAGTATTCTGGATAGTTTTAGTATTTTCTTGATTTCTGTTTGGTTAAAAAATGTATTAATTTATGCATAGACATTCATCTGTATGTCAATAGATCATTATTTATACTGATCCATCCAAACATGTAACTCAAACTCCCCTCAGAATCACTTAATATATCAAAAGAAAAACAAGCTTACTGCAATAAATAACACAAAACATCTATTATAAATACAAAGGCAAAGTGACTTGCATGGATGTATGTTCAAAGAATAAAGTGAAATAAGATATTTTATATAACATAAACAACACGTACCACCAGCAAGGCAGAAAAAACCCCATGTATAACTTTTAAGAAAAAGCTGTTTCAAACTGAACAACTTCTAACCATGCTTCACTAGCATGGGAGCTAGTTGAAGTAGCCCACTCAATAATTGGTCAGAAGAACTATTTGTATGACATGGAGCACTGCAGAAGAACACAAGAGTGCTAATAGACAAATACAGTGCCACAAACACTGGAGACATCTCCAGCCTGAACTTTGATATCCAGGCTCCTACTGCAATACATCCCCACAGACAGACCCAGAGATGTCTCCTGTGTGTCAGACACAAGCCAGGTCCAGCACCAACACATGAAAACCTTTGCTACAAACTGCTGGAGAAGATAAGGCTCAAGAAGGGAAAACTCTGGATAAAACCTGGGTGTTTCAACAACAGCCCCAAAGCATTCTTCTTCTCAGTAAAGCCTTCCCACCAGGTATAGGATAGCTCTTTCTCAGACACAAGCAGTGAGGTCTTTAATCAAGAAACTGGAGGCAGAAAAATGTTGATGAAACAAATTAGATCTCTAGTTGCATTTTCTTCCCTGGAATTATTTGATGCTGCAGTGATGGATTCTATGGAGGTGAGATAAAGAGATAATCAACTAATGACTCGCACAACTTTAATCAAACATGAGTAATGTTTGGCAAATAGATGAACAGCTCCCTAACATACTATGACACAGAAATGGTATTTGAGATCTGGCACAGTTCTAACACAGTTAAAAGGCAGCATTTTAAAGAGTGTGACCTTGAAAAAAGTTCCCATCTTAAGAACTATGTGACCTTAAGACACATTAATTCATTAGATAAAAGTTTCTTCTCCCCAGTGGCAAACATTTTCAATTTCACCAACAAAATGTCATGAGTCAAGCAGCAGATGTTTCTCTGAGCTTTCCTCTTAATCACTACAAAACCTTCTACTCTAGGTAAATAGCAAGGAACTGAAATAACTTGCAACCACTGTGGTAGCTTGCAAACAATGGTACCGTGGCTCAGTCACCTGACATCTGACAGAAAATGAACTCTGTTCTTCACTAGCCCCATGGGGCATGCTCTGGGGCCCATTAGACAGCCCCAGAAATGATCCCTAACAGTAAACTTAAACTGATGCATGCTTTCCACAAGGATGTAAAACACTGCAGATACTTGATTTCACTGCAGCCATATTCCATCTGTGCAATAAGCAGTTTGTGGCTTCATACATATTTTCCTTCCTGGTTTTTTTCCTTCAAATCCTTACATTATCTCTTTGAACATCTTGCCAATTCCTCCTCATTGGAATACTTTAAGATAACCATGTAGGCTGCACTGTTACTTAGATCTGCAGAACTGTGGACTGGAAACATCTTATTTTACACTATAGCCTATTGAAAATAGTTGATCCAAGTCCATGTGTTATCCCACTATAATTTGGATTTAATCCAGGACTTTCCAAATAGTTATAGTGTAAAGTTGGGATCTCTAGCTCAGTCAGGCATACCTGCAACTCATATTTCACGTTTTGTGCTACTTTTGCTGACCAGTCCTGGATATAGTACTGCTGTTCATTTTTGCACCACAGATGAAGGGGGATATTCCTCCTCACTTTAGAGAACTACATACACTCTATCTCTGTGATGGCACACAGCACATGTCATAGGTCCTTCTACATCAAATTTTTGTATATGAAATTAATCTCTTCTCCAACTGTTCTCCACTTGTTCTTCAGTTACAAAGAATGGCTCTTGGAGATTATTACCCAGGTTAATACACTATGATTATTTTATTTATAGGAAGTATTTTATTGCTTGTTTTATTCATGAATTATCACTATTTCCACAGAAAAGACACGTAAGTTTTGTTCAGGAAGGTAAACCACTCATAGTGTGTTTGGCAGCACAGGTCTATGAGACTGCAGCTTTGTTTGCACCCAGGTATCTTCCATTGATAGCTACTGACGGATTTCATCATTGAATCTCTCCCTTTATGCCTTCCTCTGGGCCCTGTTTCACTGCTGTTTGCCTCCTGTACTATTTTACTAAAACCCACTATGCCAGTGTTTGTTCCAATGACAAATTTTATAACAGAACCGTTGTGGCAATGTGTCCTCAGCCACACATCTTTCCTCTGCCTAACCTGTTCTGCTGGACTGAACTCTCTGTCCTGCTTCTGCTCGAGGCAGATGTTCCTTTGGACAGCAGCAGCAACAATTACTCAGTACAACAGTTTTTATTCATTCATGCTCCTTCTACATTTTTGGCTTGCTGCTGAAGTGGGAGGGCAATGCAGCAAGGCACTTCTGTCACTTTGGAAACCTCCTTC
>NW_005054298.1:6363887-6387131 GCF_000277835.1 Geospiza fortis | reverse complement strand
GTGGACTGTTCCTGCAGGTGTACATCTCTATGGCAACACTCGGCACCATTCAGAGTGCACAGAAGATTTTGTGTTCAAAGTTATTATTTCCTAATTCTGCAGACCATATGGCACCATAAAACCCACAGCAGAGCAGATATTTTTAAAGCATGACATTAACTTTACTAGGGACATTAACAAAGATGAGTAATGTTATCCTCGCTCAAGTATGAATTATGCCAGTGTTTTCAAATTTGGATGATTAAGGTTGTACCTAAAATGATCATCTATTTTTTGCAGTTCTGAGATGTAATAGGAGTCTACTTGTGCCTGTATCTGAAAGTATCCATACATATTTTCAGAATGACATTTTAAGCAAAACCACATAAAGATAGCATTATTCTGATTTATTTTTCTGAGGTTTATGATTGGTAAATCTGACCCTGTTCTTATGAGACATCTCACAAAAAGAAAAAGATATTTTCTCAGAAATCATTTCATTTTAGTTCTACTTTAGATTACTGATTCTCTGATCAGCATAAATATCCAGATCCTCTGTCCAGTACAGAGGAATATTACAAACTGAAATTTAATTAAAGTATTTCTCGAATCTGTTCAATTTTGCAAATGCTTCTCCTTTCTACTACAACTTACATAGTTTGCCACATTCCATAATGCTGCCTGGCAAATAACCTATGTATTTATTACCACTAATTCTGTTGCCATGCTCTCATTATTAACAAATTAAGGTGGTTAATTATTAAAACATACGAAGCATGTTCCAATTACTTTTTCTCACCTGCCTCCACTTCCTTAATGCAAAACATTCCAACCAGAAACATTTTTTACTTTCCAATCATCTTGATGAATGATATAAAGCAATAGGGTATATTCTCTAGACATTCAGCTTACAGCCTCTCTGCATGAACAAGCTGGATGTGCAAGGAGGCCCTGGGATCATGCCTGGGGGCATTAATGAGCTTATTAGAACACTGTAACAAGGATTATCTGAATTTCTTATGCAGAACTGAAGATTTAATCAGTCTCTTGCCTTCAACTACCAACACAGGTCAGCTTAAAATCACTGCTGTTCTAAAACCACAATTTTTTTTCTTTTTATATTGACATTGGTTATGATGACTATGGATGGTTAATGTTCATTAAAAATGGTAAAACTTCTGGAAAAAATATTATACGTGAAACATGGCATCTTGTTTAATTATTATGAATTCAATGCAGAACAGCTGACCTTGGCAGTAATTTTCATACTGAAATGAAAACATCACTTTTCATGAGTCCATCACATCACATTTGGATGCTAAGCTTTTGCTTTTGCCCACAGTTTTCATTGATATTGCACTTTAAAAAAACTGTCTTTCACCTTTAACGTTCCCTCCCACACAGCAGTAGCCATAAAGATGGTTATCCTGAAAATCACTGAGTGCATATTTAGATGAAGGTGTGATTCTTTCAACAACTGTACCATGTGCTTATTGCGGGTCAGCCTGGAAAAACATGTTTTTAATAAAAAATAAACAAACAAATAGAGCTCTCCTAAAAGCTGTAATAGGAACACACTACTATGGCGCAGAAATACGTGACACAACTTCTTTTAAAGCTTCCAGTTTTGTTTTTACCTCAGTCTGTCTGGAGTCCATACATTTTTAATGACTGTGCTTACCAGTTGCTGTCCGTGAACACCCCAGGCTGCATACTGTAAAACTGAATCCTCTACTTCTGGAGGGTTTAACTCCCAAACTTCCCTTGAAAAAAGGGAAACATTTTTACTTGAACACACTGGCATCACCTTATGCATAGAGCCACTGACAACAACACAGTATGGAAAAAACAATGTGACCTACCTTGTGTGGATGTTATAAATCACATATGAAGCTGTATAAGAATAATGAAAAACCTGTTAAAAAAAAACAAAAAACAAAACGTAAGGATTACAAGACAATATACAGGATTAAATACAGACTACCATAAAGGCAGTCAGACTCTTCAACCCCTGTAAACACTGACACCTTTATTACTGAAAGAAGGTTTTACTGAATTAATTATAACCAATAGACCTGAACCAGGTTTTGAAAGGAAGGACACACATACTCACCTGTTAATTTAACCAGCCACTGTAACAGTACAACTGCACATAAAAGGTCCAAATTAGAAAAATCTGCATTCCCATTTAAAAAAACCCCAACAATAAAAACAACCTCCCCCCCCCCAAAAAAAAACCCAAACCAAAAACCACATGCGAATATACATTAGGGAAAAAAACCATTTTTTTTCCTTCATCAAACTGTATCAAAATGATTGCACAGGCATCACAGTCATTCTGCTTGAAGTGCAGACCAATACAGGCTCATATGGTATTTTTCTGACCACTTGCTATGAACAGCCTGAAGGACTTCCCAGGTATGGCTCACAGAACAGAAAATCTGTCTACTTAGCAGGGCTCTGTTTGCTGTGGCTTTCATTAAATAAGTTTTGGTCTGATTTTGGCTGACTTTCTTTGCTTTTCAGGAAAAGTTTGTTGAAGTTTTTCTGATATTTTGGGTAAAAGAAAGAGAGACCAAACTTTCTAATTCAACAGCAAGTTACCAGTGACTTCTGGATTCAAAACCTGTAGTATTGTCTGAGCAGAACAGAAGAGCACTTACAGTGTGTAATGTGATGGACCACCACACCACAGAGCTCAAACCAAAGCAAACAATTACACATTCTCTCTAGTCAAACATTAGTCTATACACCCACAGTGAATAACAGACATTTTACTCTCTTCCAGGATTGAGTGATTGGTTTTCACCTAGCTCATTATTTGCCTCCATGTCTTGTATCATGAAAGTATCATAATTCCATAGTATTAGTTTTAATATGATTTGAAATTGCTACATGGTCTTGGAATATGAAATATATTTGCCACTAATTATTAGTGAACTAAGCAAAAATCTTTCTAATGGAAACTTCTGTTAGAAAAAAATGTTAGATTACATCCTCTAGACCGACTGCAGCTTCATGTCTACAGTAACAGCATCTCTGCTTGGCACATGGAGGATTTCTTTCTGGACAGGCTAATCCCAGTTATACGGGGACAGCCACAGCTGTAAAGCCAAAACCTTCACTTGGCTGCATGTGTTGGGAGCTCTTCAGGGTACATTTTCTGCTCTGGGAACCTTTCAGTGTCTCCTTCAAAGAGAACAGGCAAAGAGGGATCCTACATGGACAGAGCCACTGGAATTTGTCACTATGGAACACGAGAGGGTTTCAGAGGTTGTTATTTTGCCTAGAGACCAGTCAATAACAGAGCCATCCAAAACATCCTTCCACTGACTGCCTTCTCATTATTAGTTCCCTGCCAACACATGCCAAGAATTTAGCATGCCCCACATCTTTGCTGGCTGATGCAGCAAGGATCCCACAAAGGTTTCTAAGATTAGTAACCCTACTTTGCGCAACAGCTGAGTACCCATTCTAGAAAATTTCCCTTTCAGACAAAAATAATTTCCATTTTCCAAGTCTATTGTGTTGAACATCAGAACTGTTGCTCCAGTAAGAATCATACATATATTAATAAGCATGCCCCAAACATTTTTATATTTTATATTACAGCTTAAGAGAAACTGTTTTGTCTTTCAAGGTAGCAGCCTCTTCTGAAAAGTAGAGACAAATGGTTAAATCATGGTGGTTTCTGCACAGGGGGTGCACTGCCAGAGATTTCCCAGAGGGGCACTCACCAGCAGCCAGTTACAAAGAAGAGAAGTGGGTCTCTTGCCCTTGTAGGAAAAGGGAAAATTGTATCAAAGATAATGTGTGGAGGGTTGATAAATATTTTGAATAGGAATATTTTAAAAGTAAATTATTAGACAGAATATATTTCAACAAGAAATGCTAAACTAATAAGTCATTCTGGCAGCTTAAACAGAAAATATACTGTAACAACAAGAACAACACTTCATATATCATGTGGAAACTCTGCTCCTGCCTTGTGTAACATTTCTGTCTAAACATTTATGCAGAAACATTAATATCTGTTGAAAAAAGTGGAAAGAGCTCCACTTCTAGTGGAGACAAACACTACAGTGAGGTCACTTTCAGACAGGATGCTGACATTTTTTCTCAATTTACTCATATTAGTTCTTAACAGAAACACCATGTATAAATTACAAGTACCAAGCTTCCTAATTCATCCTGCTTGCAAGAGCCACACACTGAAACACTGTCAACATTAAATCAACAAAAAGGATGCATTAAATATTTCTTTTCCTAGTCTGGCTCTCATAGAAAGTGCTTAGGAAGCTCTTGTAGTTTTGTACAAAGGCTCAACCTGTTTGGTTTCCTCTTGCACAAAGCTGGGACACAGCCCTTCCTTAACACCATCACACATCTGGCACCACTGGGAGGAGCGGCAGGAACCCTCTCAATACCAGGATCAAACCTCCCAGACAGCCACCAGTTGTGTCCTCTGTGGAAGAGGCTTGGGAATTACGCCCTGCAACTCCTGAATTGTAGGATGTGCACTAAGCAGGAAAAACCAACAACCCAGTAATTTATTCCAACCCCTCTCCCAGTGTATTTACAGTGAAGGCTGGTTACTGTGTGCAAGTCAAGCCCAAAGTGCAACCACATTCATACCAAAATGTTTTCAGACATTTCTTATACTCCACACCTTCTAACTGAGGTCCTATCAAAAGACTGAATGAAGACTAGTATTTAAACATGGACATTGAATTGCTCCAACTGACCAAAATAAGAGATGTGTAACTGAGGAAAAGATTTGGTTGTAGTGAAAAATACCCATCCTCTACATACAGAGAGAATCAGTTAATGACTATAGACACACAAAACATCTGAAAGAAAAAAAGCAATGTAGGATAGAAAAGCCTTTTAAAATATTAAATGAATTACAGCAATTTCTGCAGTGTCATATCAGCTGAGGAAAACAAAAAGAGGAAAATGGTCTGGTATAATTTATTAAAATAATTATAGATGTTAAGGTTGGGTACTGTAAGGAGCCTAAACTTCAGATGTGGCATGTATGCTTGCTAGGGTTCAGGCCTTTCTGGCAAGTAAATAACTTGCCTGCTTCTATTATGATAAGCTGGTAAATATTCCCTGCAATGTTAAGAACTGTGAAAATGGCTTTTTAGATCAGACAGACAGTATACCTCCCCCTCAGTACAATTTATTTAATTTTTCTTTTGCCATAGAATGCAGTCAGTAACAACCATTGCATATTAAATATTTCTTCTGAATTCATTCTTTTAAAGTGATGACAAGCTTTCATCTGGTGCTGCTCAACACTGAAAAAGTTAGATGCATTTGTGTATGAAAAAAATGAAATTACAGAACTCCATTACAAAGGACCTAAAAGAAAAAGGTGCCAAAAGTATTTCAAGACAAATTGCTCCAGTCAAAATGTATTGAAATAACAATCTATTACTCAGCTAACAGCCAACAATAAAAAACACACTTATCAATCATGATCTGAACTTTTAGATGACACATTTAGATGAAGGTGTGATTCTTTCAACAACTGAGTTCTGGAGTTTCATGTGTCCTTTATTCTCTACCTTTCAAGGAATTATTTTTTCTTTCTGTGGTTCTAAAAGTGAAATAATTCCATGGAACTCAGTGCAATGCCCAACAAGATGCAAGAAAACTGCCTTACACACTGCCAAACACACTCCACTAATTCTGCAAAACGTTCCAGAAAAGATCCAGTTCACTGTCCTCGGGTAATTTGGAAAACATTTCTCAGCAGAATAGTGTTTTTGCTAAAAAGCTGCCAAGAAAAGCTCAGTAGCAGTATTTTTATGGTGTGATGAGAGCTCTCAGCTCCAGGGAAATGGAAGAGAGATGATGACATTAGAACCTCACAGTGCTATAATCCCAAAATGCTTGGGCATGCCAAACACCTTGATGCATCCTTTATCCATTTCCCGTATTATAAACCAATTACATTCTTTCATGTGTTATTTATTTAGAGCAGTAATGATGCCTTCTTGCTGGCACAGCTTTTTGCAAGGTAGTGGAGTGTCTGTCTTGTATTTTTGTTTTCACCCAAACAGACACCTGCAATCTGAACTCCTCACTGCAGCTCTCAGTGCTGCTACACTCTGTAAATTCCCCTTTCAGGTTCCAATAAGACATCTTACAGTGCATTAAAGCACTCAGTCTGTGCAAGAGCTATAAAAGCTGAGAGGATATGAAATACATATTGAAAATTTCAGCACCTGCAGTAATACTTTCAGTTATTCCAAAGCTTAACAGCCAAATGGTGTCCATGTCTTGCACACAACAAAGATATCCATCTATTTGTATTGAACATAGCAAATAGAACACACTATTTAAAAGCCATGCCCTTCCCATTAGTGAAAAAAAAAAGCAGCAGAGACTCATTAAATAACTGAAATTGCAGTGTTTGCCATCATTCCCATCCCACTTATCTCCAAACACATACCCTGATTTGAAAAGAAAGGCAGTTTCTCAGATAAGGTTCAAAACCATGCAGGTCTTTCTGATTCACCAGTGAGATATCAGATCTTTTATGGGTTAATTTACACTTCTGATCCCATGAAAAATAAAATCTAGCATTTTATGAGACTAGTAATGTGAATGAAAAATGACTATATTCTTGTTCTATGAGTTGAAGAATTTAATCAGTTTTGGATACAAAATAATCAACCTTAGCTGGGTAAAGTTTAAACTCCTGCAATATATGGATGCCTCCCAAACAGTATTACTCATAAAAAAAAAGAAAGATCAAAAAACTGCTTTTATTGCTTCACAGGCACAAGTTAATTATTAGGAAGTTCAAAGCTATGAGAACCTGACCTGGAAAAGGTTTTCTGTGCCTGAAACCTTTTCTATATTTTCCAGCTACATCAGTTGGCCTAATAAAAGATATTACCTCTTCCCACAAATCTTGTCTTGTTTATCCCTTCAGGCCACCACATCAGTAACAACAATGTTAGGGAGAAACAAATACTCCTAAGCCCAGCTGAAAAAAAGGGACTGCCTCAAACTAAAAGTGATCCCTCAAAATGAATAACCTGCATTACAGTGCATGTCACAAAATGCTTGTGAACCCAGAAATCAGGGGGCAGGACACAGTGAAGCAGGGAGGTAAACAGGAATACAGCTTGCCAAGGACACTCACTTCTCCATTCACCCGTGGCCCTTCTCACTTTTGGAGATCTTTCATAATACATCAGTAAAATGGTCTGGCACATTTCCAAACTGCCCCAGTGGGTGCCAGCCACAGGAGCTGCTGGCTGTTGTGCACGGTGTAAAAAACAGCACCATGACTGGGATTCTGCCTTTATCCTCTTTTCTACAGTTGAATTAAGCATTTGAAGAATTGCTGAAAAATCTACTTATGCTGAAAACTGAACCATAAAGCCTTTGCCACGGCAAAGTGGTTAGAAAGCCAAGCAAAAATAACTCATCATTCATCTGTCATTCATGCAATGAAGTACCAACACACAATGACAAACAGAATCTCATTCAAAAACCCAAATCTTTAAGAAACCTCCACTAAAGGCTCAAAAATACAATTTAGAAAAAGAAGTGTAAACATATATTGCTTCCTATTTTGCCTTTAGGATACAAGTATCTTGGAAGAAAAATGGAATATCCAGAACATGCCATGAGCTACAAATATTGAGCAAGATGCAGAGTGGAGAGAATATGAGGGGACATAATGAGGCACAGGATGGTTATAGAGATCTTTTGAAGGGATTACTGATATAAATATGGTGTGCTTGTGGCCAGAAAAAATAACTGTATTATGTATTTTAAGTAAGTTAACATATATTCAAGTTCACCCTCTGTCAAAAAACACAGCCTATATAAATTATACTAAATTATACAAATTCTATGTCTATTATTTATGTAAATTATGAAAAGAATTATTGAAATTATTTTTCCTGTAGTTAGTGATATTTTACTATCAATTTTGCTTAGAGAACAGTGGTGTAATTCAGATTTCCAGCAATGAAAATGGAGAAAAGGCTTTCAGCAGGTCTTTAATGTCATGCACAAGCTCCTTATTCTGGTACACATCTGGAGAGCACAAGATTATTTGTGGCCAAACTTCCTCCATTGTGGAAAGACTGCTGAAAGCAAATGAGTTACAGTGGGAGGGGACACTCTGCTTGATTCCATCAGGATTCCAAGCAGCAACTTCTTGCTCTCCAGAAAACCAGATTAACATTCACACAACCAGCTCCTATTCCTCATCTCCTTTTTATGAGCTTTAAGACACGTGACCTTGCTGGGACTGCAGTGCAAAGAGAATGGGATCAGTATCTAATGTGCTGATCACAAAACAATAAAGAAGATACATTCCTTTCTTATCTTTGTATTGCAAGATGTTCAGCACCCCGTTAGTAAAACCTATGAGGGAGTTAATAAGATTAAATTAGGAGCAGCATGACTACTGCCAAAGGCAAAGCACAGCTGCTGGATGAAACTTCCATCCATTTTGCAATTTATGTGCTAAATAAATTAATAATGTTAATGGTATCAATAACATTATGGTGAAATCCAAATTTCTCTAAAATTCTGTTATCATTCACCTCAAATGTTCCCCCTTTACCTTTCCAGTCTGACTCCATGTGTTCTCCAGCTTAGAAACTGTTGCTAAATGGGATTGAACATGGCATGGCCATGGTTGGGTTTCAAGTAATTGGCTCTTTGGGTGTGTAAGAGGTGAGGAGACAGCTCTGCAGCACTGAAGTCTGAGCCACAGAGGGACATGAAACCACTGGGTAACACCTGTGCTATTAGTGAAGAGTTTGAAAAACCACACTCCATACCAATCAATGATGGCCTCTGCATATTCATTAAAATATTGATTAAAGACTGGAATTCTGCTGATTTCATGCCATGGCAACAAACACAGTGAGAGCTCAGACTGTGCATTGATACTAAAGCTCAGCTCACTTTGGGATACACACCAGAAATGCTTCACACCATGCACCAGTGAAGTGGCATCTTTTGTGCTTGGAGCTCTAGTATTTAACTGGTATTTTCCTGGTGTTAGATTCAGTAAGTTAAGCCAGATGAGTTAATGACTGATTTCATATTGGTTATATCTGGGATAGAGAGAGCAATGGGGACTTCTCATTTTAAATAGTGTGACACAACATGTTCTTCAACTGGTTTCAAAGCAAACTCTTAGCACAATCACCTGAAGAGTCTGTAATACTGAGATGATGAACTGCCACACATCTGTAAATCCTATTATTTCTACCCAATTCTGGAAGCAAAAACAAAATAGAGGTAAATTTTGCCACTACTGATGTCTAAATCTTTATATAGTCTTGTGCAATTTTGGCCCTTTTGGTGAAATATCTGGTTTCTGAGAACTCTGTATATAATTGCAGAGTTACTTCAAAATAGAGCTTGATGCATGTGAGCACTGAAGTTATATGACAAGGTTGTAACTTTGAAAAGCATCATATTTATTTGTTTCAATCAGCATTGATTATTTCTCATGATTGATAAGAACCACTGCATATCATTGGTGGGAATTTATGGTTAACATTAATTCTTTGGGGTATGAAATATTGCCAGCCATAACAACTATATGCTGCCAAACCAAAATAAATATGAAGGCAAGACATTCTGAGACACGTAATTTATCTGTAAGAAAAAAGGCTGTCAAGGAAGCCTAAACAAAAATGCACCTCTAGAAAATCTGTTAGAGCCTCAACTGTTCACACAGAATTTTTCAGCAAGATTAATTATCTCAAGAAAAAGACATCCACTGCAGAATGTAAATTAAATCACAATCAATTAAACTCAGTTCATATAACCAAGAGTAATGTGATACAAACCACAGTTCAGAATAAATGCAGAAACTTCTTTTTCTTCTCCTACATCAACAGCTGATAGACCATCATTTGGATATGCAACTCAATCAGTTTTGAATATATAATAACTTCAGATGAGTGAATTATTCAAGAAAGAATGCTCTGCATTGCCACTTCTCAAAGCCTCACATATCACTGTCATTTGAAATTCTATTAGTTACACTACCACGTAAAATATGTTTCTTGAGTCTCGTATGAGATGACTTATGACAAAAATGTATATGGGTTTTTTTCTGGCTTATTCACCTGCAGCATTAAAAACCAGGAATGACTGCACTGAAATCATTGTTACATGACAGTGAAACTGGTAAATCTCAAGCCTCAAGCATAATACATGCATTTTTATTTTTGTATTGATACACAGGTATGTGTCCATCCCTTTCAAGCTTATGCTCATACTCATATTCAGTGTGATCAAAATTTGGACTTTATAAGTATTTGAGGATTTACAGAATCTTCCCTTTTCCTGAACTGATTTGCTGACAGCTTTAGAGTGTGCATGTGCATTTTGATCTGGACAAGCGTAAGGGGAAACAAAAAATATAAATTCTGACAGCACAACCAGAACTTAATCTCCATGGAAATATGAGACTGGTGAGGGTGCTTGCCTCTGGTCAATGCAGCTGAGAATCCAAACCTGTCTTAGAAAAATATTCATTTAAATGCTTTAATATGCCTGACACTTTAGTCAGTCTTATCTCTTTACAAGGTCCTATGGATTACTTATATCTCACACAAAAGGCATCATCTACAGGGAATTTGGATTGAGTGTCTCCACACATACTGAAAATTGTTAACGGAAAACAAAATTTTTAAAACACCGATTCTTAAAGGCAAAGCTTCATCAAGTGTTCTCAGAGTGTTCTGAGATGGCTTAATTACTCTTTGAGATACTGTGGAAGAAAGAAACAAGTCAAGGCCTGGTTTTATTTTTAGTTTTTCCCTGGTGAGTCACAAATTGTATTTATTCAAACAGATTGTTAAACAGAAAATTTCCAGATGCAGAAAAAACCACTACCTTGTTTTGAAGAGACACACTTCTACATGTTGTGATATTTACAAAAATATGCATAAACTGATTCATGTGAAATATAATGCAAAAAACAAAAAGTTAAAAAAACATTGAGAAAATATTTTCTAAATTAACATTTTATATAAATGAAATGTCCAGGTTCTGAGCACAAAACTAAACAGAACTGAAGGTGTCCTGAAATGATGAGAATACAAAAGGAAATCAAAGCACGTGATGAGTCAATTTTGAAGTAAAGACTATAGTCTCAATATCTCTTTTTCTTCTCCAGACAATCTGAGTCACTCGGGCAGCACTTAGGAAGCAGATACCGGATGCTCATCTGTTGTTTGCTTACAAATTGCATGAGGAGATGAAAAGACCCCGTGGAGCTGGAGAAAGGAGAAGCAATGAGATAAATGGCCTATGGGTCTGAAGAAATGGAAAGGGGAAATGGAAAAGAAAACTGGGCTGAGGGAAGCAGATGGCTAAACCAGCAAGCATGCAAGATGAAAGAAGGAAGACAAAAAGACAGGGCTAAAAATATCAGGATGGGAAAAAAGAGACATAATAGGAAGAAAGAACAAATCCAGAACAAAACAGAGCTGAGACCCTTAAAGGGCTGGAACTGAAGAGGCTCAGATGAAAGGAGAACAGGCAGCAGGGAGGGAAGGCAGCAAGCAGACCCACAGTGTGTGAGCATGGTGGCTGGAACACAGGCTCAGGGAACTGAGGAATGCATCCAGGCAGAATACACTGGCACCTAGAGCCTTTCTCTTCTGGAGGATTAAAGACATGAATGAAAAGCTTTTTTCTAAGCAATCTGACAGTTCAGTACCTGTACATGACCTACCTGCCTTTCACTGCCTTGATTACTATCAACAAAAATTGCTTAGTGTGGATATGACACATGGAACAGCAGGAAGGCACTGGGTGTTTCTTGTGTCAAGTCATCCTCTCTCCTAATCTCCCACTGTGACATCAAGACACCTTTAATGGTAGCTCTGGCTGTTGGAGAGTCCAGGGAATCTTTGTATGCTACTGGCAGGGTTTTTTAATAGCAATAAATTCCTTATTTAGTCTTTTATAGAGTTTTCATGATAAAATGATTGTTTGTTTCTCTTTTGGTATTTATCTGCCTGTAGGTTGAGCTGTGAACAGCTTTCACAACTACTTTTGAAATCCATGTGCTTAAAGTGCTCCTGCACTGCAATCAACTTTTATGATACCAGGCAACCAACATGGCCAGGACTCTATCCCTCCAAGACATTCTCTAGAAACTGTTTTTTAAACTCTTCAAATAATCTGAACACCGCAATTTAGATTTCTCCCCTTCTTACATCAGTCCTGCACTGCTGTGTGAGCTCCAGTATCTTCATGTTTTAAATACAGCATGAAAAGAAAATCTTTTCCATAGGAGTAAGTTCAACAAGTATCACTACAACTAAATTTTGTCTTTAAACTTCCTTTTTGGTCATGCCCTATTCATCTCCCACACCTCCATGATTTCTTTGGCGCTGCTGGCCCTGCTAGCAAGCTTACACTGTTCCCCTTCTGTTCCACTACCCTGTTACAAAACTGAGCAAAATATCACCTCCAGGTGCAGTTCCCAACAATGGAGCTCACAGCCAGTTATCCTCTCCAGCACTTCCCATTAGCAAGCCATGATGCTGCTTGCAGCCAACTAGGTCTATCTTCACTAATTTTCTCTTATTGTGCCACATTTCTGTACTGGTCTCTGTTGTGGCCATTTTATGATATTACAGTCCCTTTGATGGTGCTATCATGAAGTAGACTCCTGTAGCAAGTAAAAGACCTCTTCATGATGAAGTGATTAAAAGGTCATGATAAGAGAGCTATTCATTTAGTACAAGGGAGTACTTCGTGGTGATCTCAAAGAAGCTGTAACAAAGTGATGAATACCTCACACCAAACTCATCTCTCCAGGACTCATCTAATCTGGTGCTATATTTGCAGATAATAAATAGAATTATAAAGGCTAAATTTGTGCAGGTGGTTGACTGCCTTCACTGGAACATTAATTTATTGCCTAAGACCCCACGCTAAACCTTTCATGCTCAAATACCCAAAAAGACTTGTCCTTACTTAAAAAGAACACAAAAATTGGATAATAAAGGGGCACATCTTAATATTTCTCTAAAAATTGGACTCAAGCATTTGATCTGTTAGGTCTGTCACACTATCTGTGCTCCTCATAGCCTGAGATGGAAGCTTGGTTTAAAGAGTGATGTGCAACAAAGACAGCTTAAAACATTTCTCTGGGACAGTTACATAAAGGTCTAGTCTTTTCCACCTACTTCAAGGTATTTCAACTCTATGTCTGTATTTTAAAAGACCTTTCTTTCATTCTATCTGTACCAAAGTAACTGCTAACTCTCATTTACAGAAACCCACTTATCCAACACTCCTTTCAGCACTGTTGAGAAATGCCAACACCAGCAGATTTATCTGCTTTCCCAACTGTCCTGTTGGCCTAGTCAGAGGCAGTTAGACAACTTTTTTTTGTGATCAAGGAGCCAGGAATGGGGCCAATGTGAGAAAGATGGGATGGTTTCCTCGTGCATAATGCAGGTGGGAGATACGCCTGCCATGCAGTGCATGAAAAAAGAACTGTGAGACAGGAGGGTTAAAATATTTGAAAAACACACAGCCTGTTTTTATCTTTGGACATTTGCCCTGGAATAAAGTTTTCCACCACTGGATTAACGAATTACTTCTTAAGAGTCAAACAGAGCCAACCGTCCCCATTGATATCCACTTGCATGGCGGATTCAATTATGCTGTACAGTGGTGTTTCAAGTGAATGAAAACTCTGCCTTAGCATTTTTGAAGCAATGACCTGGGTCAGGCTGACCATCTCCCTTCAGGCTAAGTAATTTTATGTTAATAGAAAGGCACAGGGGCAGCCTGTGCACGTACTTGTTTAATGAGAAGCAGCAATTCCAGATTCCAGTGATGAAGGAGTTAGCTTGATACTTCACTGCCTTATTTCTGTTTTGTAGGGGGAAGTGACTCATAAAGTGGAGGTGGTTGGGGGGGGTTCTTTCCATTTAATCTTTTTTGAGAATCTATGTTCATCTTTCTAATTTGTAGAATGCTCTTACAAAACATTTGTTCTATTTTAAAAATAATTAACTACTACTTTTGTTCTTGATGTTGAATATTTCCAAGAGAACTATTTTGTGCTCTGATTGTACATAATAGCTTGTCACAGAACATATCAACCACTTGTTGAATTGCATCAGATATTAGTTATTATTTAAGAACGGCAAATCCATTCCAACTTCACTACATCTAGTTAAGGACTTGGCCGGATTTGTTATTTTAACACCACTGTGTGGGCTACAAGTCAATTTTCAAAACCTCTTGACAGACAACTTGCACATTTTCTCAGCTTCTATAGTGATCAAAAAAAATCTGTGAGAAAGCTAATGATTTCACAGAAATAAAAAAAATGTTAGATAAACAAACCAGATCTTTCTATGATTTATTACACAGGGCATTCACTTTGCAATGGTTTTTCTGGTCAGTGGGCCTAATTTCCAATATATTTGTAATTGTACCTACTGAGTTGAACATGATAGTGAATGGGACCTTCAGAGGGAAGTTTTTATTTTGATAAAGTCTGTTCCAGTGAATAAAACTATTTTTTTACAAAAGCTCAGCCTATGAACTGTGTGCAAGGGAAATACACTCGACAGAAGGAATATTGTATTAGGAAAATCTAGGTATTGATAAAAGCAGATTACTGCCTAATCATGTTGACCGCTCCCACGTTTGATATGGATGTATCTGAAAAGAGGTGGCTAGAAGAATACATCTATGATGAAAATCTTTTTATTGATCTCTGTAAACTTTGTTTAGTTCATTAATGTGTGATTTGTGTCCAGGAACAACTAAGTAGTCACTTGAAATATGCACTGCTATTAATTTGACATATGTGCTCTCAGTATCTCTCATATATATATATATATATATATATAAAAGCAAAGATCAAACTGCAGATTTTCAGTTATTTGCACTATGAAACCCTACAGAGTTCTTTGCTCATGGAGATGAACTAAGCAGTGAACAGCCCATGAGTGTAGGCTATAAACTCAACAGATTATTCTAGGCTGTAGCTTTCTTGCAGGAACAACAAAAACACCAAGGTTGACTTGTGGCCATATTTGACAAAATTTTAGTGCTTTCTCTGCAAAAACACGTGGGGAATAGAATCCTAAGCTTTCTAAAGATGGATGCATTTAGGTGTCAGATGAAGTCAATAAGATACTGATAAGTCAATGAGATGCAGAGCTCCGGCACAATTCTAAAAAACCATCTCTGGTGCTGCATCTTTAGGCACTCAAATACCTCCATAAATGTGACACATAAAACCACAGAAATTGTTACCACTCCCCTTTCCATGTGTTCAAAAGCCATTCTAATCAAAACAATGAAATTCAAGAGATTTTATATGAAATACCTGATATAAAGTGCTTATATTCTTCTCACATACTCGAGTGGAGCAAATTCCATAATATAACACTTATTTGATATTTAATTCATCTTCTTTGTAATTCAGTGTGCAGAATTAAATGATTAAACCTAAAATGATTATGTACATAATGAGTAAAAACAGATCAATTATTTTTTAATTTAAGGAAGTGGGAGTTATAAAATTGTTTAAGCTCCTTTAATATGAGGCACTACCTAGTCAAATTCACATTTGTGTTCTTTTAAAAATAATATTGACTCGAATCAAATTGAGTTGCTTAGATTTTTAACTAAGCAGTGTCTATTTGATTATAATCCACTGGCCAGATTCTCAGTTGCTGTAATGATTTCTCATCTCTGTTCACTACTGCACTATGTCCACTTTGAACATCTAAATCCCCTTTTAAAATATTTTTGTCTTTTGTTTTTATGGTTTTTGTTTTCTCAAAAAATATGGTTTATTTGTCATAAGAGGTGTACAACAGGTCACATTTTCAAGAGGGAGAACAGCCCTTTGAGCTGTATACTGACCATCAAGTTCCCTGAAAGCTCCTCTTCCCTTACAGAAAACTATCACCAATTTAGCAAATTCATTACAGAAAACTATCACCAATTTAGCAAATTCAGATTTCCTTTGCCAATAATGGTGCTGTAGTTTGAATAACTCCTACTCAACACCCTTTAATTAAATTGTACTTGTAAGAACTATAAATTCAGTAAGGAAGCTGAGATTAAAAAAAAAGTACAGAATCATGTATGCCGATCCAGGATTCTTCCAAGGATAAGAACCCTGTCTTAGATTATGCCCGCAGCAAAGCTTTGTAGATGTTGAGGAGGGACAGGATTTACAGCAAATCCACCCTCTCAGGGGGTGCAAGTGCTGTGTGTACTGGGTTATGTGCCCAAGACTGAGTGGTGTAACTGGTTCAACACTTGCTCAAGATCTGGATCTTCCCTGATTCAATTCAGTAACAAAAAAAAATCATGGTGCTCAGTGGTACAAAGCATAGATATCCTCACAAACACAAAGAGCCAATTCAGCCACCTATTTCACACATATAGACTGCAGATCTCCATTAAACAAATCAATGTTTGATAAGGGTCTGTGAAGTGACCTTAACTATGCACCACTCCTATTCCAGCTAATATTAAATGAACACAGACATGTATGGATTACAGGCAAATGCTTTGGGAATGACATTAAATGTGACCCTACAGTCAGTACTTGTTAAAAAGCTGATCATTCTTTTCTCTTTTTCAGTATTAAGAATGATCATCAGTAAGAGCAATGCACCCCACAAGCACAGCACTACCAAGGTAATACAGGACATACCCAGACCTCTGTAGCCTGCAACTGGTTTATAGGTGGGTGCAAGTTATATGATTAATTGCATATTCATTTAGTGGGTTAGGAATTTATAAGGGTCCATTAAGAACTTATTAGATATCACTTCTTTTTCCTCATACCTTTTTTATTCCTTTTTTTATCCCAATTAGGTCAGTAGTACCTGACATCTAAGGCACATGTAACTAAATGCTAGCGCTCTTTCTCTTAGCAGACACTTCTCTATCAGTACTTCAGAAGCAAAGTTAATCAGGCAGCTAATGATCTGCTTCGCTCGAAGAAATTTTAACTTCCTCATCATCCATTCCCATTACTAACTGATGGAGCTTCCCACAGAAGACTGCTCTCTACATCAGCTCTGGTGGAGCTGATCCAACTGGACTCAAACCTGGGATCCTACCACTACTTCTATCCAGGAGAACTTGCATTTTCCATTATTGGCAAGCAGGCCCTTTTAATGCTCCACTTGCATTTCTGGCACAGCTCCTGGCCAAATGAATCTCCACTAGTCCATCATGTAACACTGACATTCCCTGGCCTTCCCTGCAGCTGATCTTGATGCCTCAGGTTTTACCTTTTTACTTTTTTCAGATTCTGTGCTACTTTGGTGTGTAGGTCTGAGTTTAATATAAGAGGACAGTGAGCTCTCTTCAGAGAGCAGGGAGACAAAATAATTCCTTCTGTAGCCAGAGACCAAGGACAAATGATCTGGATCTCAGGATAAACATAAACAACAAGAGCATAAACAACGTGGACTGAAGAGAGAAAAAAGAAGGATGGGACTTCATGGGCTGGAGCTCTGGTTGGACAATTAGCTCCAATATGTGAGTGGACCAGAACTTATAAAAATGTCAGATCTTGTGACCAAGCCCTCCTTTGCTTCCATCTTGGAGCCATCCAGCAGAGCCACAGCTGTGGCTCTGGTACCGCCACAGTGTGGCCTTGCAAGGCTCTTTAATGAATATCCTCTTTATTTCCCCTAAATCCATTCAGCCCCTGCTCCAGCTGCTTAAGGCTCCTGGCTGAATGGATCTCCCCTAGCCCATCATTAGCTGCAGCATGCAACACTGAAATTCCCTGGCCTTCCCTGCAGCTGATGTGAGCACAGAACTCCTGGAGCAATCCTGGGCTGGTGACTGCAGCTCTGCAGCACAGAGATGAGATAGAGACACTGCAATGCTTTGTACAGCAAGGTTATCTGCTCTGTTCCATGCTGATAATAGCACATTTAATTCTCTAACAACCTTCTCGAGGGTATTTATCACACAGCAAAGAGGTGCATTATATTCCAGAAACACACTGTAGGAAATAAAGTGGTTTGGGAGTAGACTGCTCTGTGCACAACGTCTTAGCAGCAAGCTACAAGTTCACTTGAACTTTTTAACTCTGACAAATTATTCCATTTCTAATGAAATGAGCATGCAATTAATTCTGAATATTCAATTGCTGTGTTTAAACTGTCAAAACACCATTTTTTGAAAAAAAAAAAAATCCCAAAACCTGAAACTTGACATTCCTGAGTGGACTTCTGATGTGCAACTTTATTTTAAAAATCTTCGAGTACTAAAAAATTAGAGCCAGCTAAAACCAAGTTATAACTCTATATTATTTCAATATAGCAAATTATGTATGTTATTTTTCAGTAGGAGGAACACCAAAAATTAATAACTTTCATTACAGAATATTAGCTTTAAATTAAGTTTTCCACTTAGGTCTGAAGGCAAACAGTGCCCTCTTCATGATCTTCTAAATTACTTCTGTGGGCAATATTTTTACTCCTCTACTTACCTGATTTTACCAATCATGTGGTTTTCTTCCACAGTGTTAGATTTGGCTTAATTTGTAATTCTTTAACATGCTAATGCAAAAGAGCTCAGTGTAATAAAGCAAGAGGAGTTTTTCCACCTTGCCTGATAATGCAGAAGAGCTTATCAACATTCTGGTCATACTTAATGCAACCTAAACAGGTTTTGCAATCAATAGGAAAAGGGAATTTGTTAAGTCTCAAAGATGTGCATAAATAGACTTTCTCTGTTATTGGATTATCCCCTACACTGAAACAGACTGAGCAGGGGACTGCAATACTAAGCAGTGTGGGATTTAGCACACAAAATATCAATGCCTGATGGAAAAATGGGAGAAAAATCTGACTGAGAACCAGCCTCACCTCAGGACAGAATGAGCTGCCACTAAAGTACAGAGAAGAAATGGGTTTAATCAGGTTACAAAAGCATCCAAATATAAAAATTCTACACACTTCCTAAAAAAATTATTTTGGCTTTCAACTATTTTATGGCTTACAAATGTTTCTCTTCATTCCAACCAAAATCTCTCTGGCTACAAATTAATCTATCTAATCCTAATCTCCTAGCATAAAATCATACTAAAAAGAATCATCTCACTGTACACAGGAATCTACTGCACACTTGAAGACTTCTATCCCCAGCCTCCCCCTGCTGATGCTAAGGAAACCCAGTTCTTTCTTGACCTAAATATTCTTTCCAAGGCTTCACTATGTCCTACAAAAACCACATGATTAAACACTGAAGTGTGAAACTTTTTTTTTTCCCCAAAGCATAGGACATTACTTTTGTGTTTAGTGTGTTCCCTGACCCATATCCCCATATATTTTTATACAATACTACTGACTATACACTGCCTATAACATATCTGATTACTAGATTTATTCCCTAGGAAGCGTAAGATCTTGCAATTGCATCCATTGAATTGAAACCTGCATACGCAAATCACTTCTCCCAATTTTTTCATTTAGCTTTCAATTCTAATTTTGTTCCTGAGGCTGCTGGTAACCCACTTTGATATCATCTGGTAATTTAAATAGGTGTATTCCCTTTTCTGTTATCTGAATTATCAAAATGCTGAATATTACTGGCCAGAGCCCTGTGAGATATAAATCCATCTTTTTTGACAGTGAACCATTTATTTGCCAGCATTCACTCCAAGCACAGAACTGCAATCTGCTTTAATTATGATGGTCCCATTCAGACCACATTTCCTCATCTGCCCCTGGTGATACCACCATGGCCACTCACTCCTTATCTACTCACCAGCTTTTCTGTACAATTGCAGAGAAATTAAACTGATTTGTTATGATTGGAACTTTACAGATGGATCTTGGCAGTTACCTCCTTTTTGTTAAATTCTAGGTATTTTCAAGCAATTTAACTCCTCTCAAAAAAATCAATCTTACTCCATTTCTCCACCAAAATTCCCATAGAAATCCTATTTTCATTCTTCTGGGGGAAAACCACTCTGTCCTTTCCAGTTTTATGGACCATGTCAATCTCCCATATGTCTTCAGAGATTAAAAATCGTGACAATTACTTTACCTCAGCTACTTCCCTGCAGCAATTTTTATCAGGGCCAGGAGGGCAATTCTAATATTTTATTAAACTCTCATAAACTAAGCATTTGTCAGGTCAACCAGGTCACAGCTAACCTTGCTTTTGAATGCTGGGGCAGAAGAGACAACATTTTAACCTTTACTGCTCTAAGTGATTCCTGCTCTCACCAACAGACAGATTGACTCTTCCCTTGTTTTTCCTTTCCTTTTTGTTGAAGCACTTTCAAAGGACTCTTTACCTTCACTCAGACACACCAGGAGGACAACCCAAGTGCCTGGTCCTGCATCCCCTATGGCCATGCCCTAACTACTGACAGAAACACAGATCAACAGCACCTCCCTTGTTGTTGTTTTTCCTTCCTCATGCTTTCAGTGAGTGCTGTGGGAGGGATGGCCACAGTGCCAGCAGGGGAAGGGAGATGCTCTCCTGATCCCCCAGCCCATCTGCAGTGCAATTCCTACTCAGCTTTCACACCTCTGCCTGTGGTGTTTGATTTTCTCTACTTGCTCTCATTATTCTCTTCCTGTACAAAGTTCAGCATAAGGCATCTGTTTCTTTATTTTTTTGATTCATACATTTTCTCCAGACTTTCAGGCAGGCCCAGGCAAGAACAAACAAAGGAGATGATGAATGAAAACAGGCAGAAGTCTGATTTCTAGCTACTGCTTAAGAAAAAAATAAATTAAAAAAATATATATATACAGGGAAAAAATAACAAGGAGGAATAAGAATCAGCTATTGCTCTGCAACTACAAATGCCTCATGCAGCTTAAAGCAACTGTGCTGCCTGTTCTGTGGCTCAGCTAAACACCTGTGCATCAAGATTCACATGGACATTACTGAAGTTAACTGCACCATGAGGTCATTTTTATTAATTTAAATTGGAATCCTATGTGAAAGCAGCATGCCTTTCTCAGAATCATTTTAGGAGCCAGATGTAACAGAACCTGGGTTTGTGAAGTGGATCATTGGCACTGCAACCCAATACTGCAGCCTTGAGAGAAAAACAATCACTGATAGAAACTCAATTATTGACTCCTAGAGGTGTCCTTTTAGCATTAGAATTCCTCACACACCAAAAAGAAAAAAAAAATTAGTTTTGAAACAGGCACTAAATTGCTCTGCTATCACACATAAAATATATCTGATTTCCCCAGCAGCTGAACCCTTGGCTCTGCTGGGCATCCTCAGACCACCCCTCACTGCCCCTGCCATGCCCTGTCCCAGCAGCCACAGCTGCCCTGCCCAATGCTGCTCCAGAGGCACCACCCTGGGGCCATGGGGGGCTCTATCCCCCACCCTGGGGCCATGGGGGGCTCTATCCCCCACCCTGGGGCCAAGGGGGGCTTTTTCCCCAACCCTGGGGCCAAGGGGGGCTCTCTCCCCAACCCTGGGGTTAAAGGAGGTTCTCTCCTCCCCTCCTCCATCAAACACCCTCTCCCTGCCCACTGAGATTGACTAAATCCTTTGCCAGTCCTTGCTTGGCAGAGAAGAAATCAGTTTGCTCTTGAAGAGGTATTTTTTGGCATGGTGAATAACACAGTGTTGTATCTCACTGTTAATCAAGCATGCAACATTAATATGTCCGTGCTTTGTGCAGCTCTGACCCTCACAGCTCTGGTTTTGAAGGTTTTTTCCAGATGTGGCAAATAAAAGGAGGAAAAAAACCTCACAGACCTTTTTGGATAGAGATATTCTGTCTTGTATAAAATGTAATGAAGTCAAATTTAAATACATCTAACCTTGGGCTTATACAGTCTGAGTTCTTCTAAATGTGCTGTGCTCTGATAATACCTGACATTTAGAGAAGCATATCCCACAGTTATGCAATAAAGTTGATAATTTTCCAGAATTAAATCCACTCCAAGTGTGAATTCTGTAGAAAGAGCTGAAAGGAAAGTCTAGAAAATAATCTAATAGCAGAATAAAGGTATGAATTTGCCCATATTTCTTTTTTTTTAAATTTACACTGAGACAAGAAAAAATCTACATCTGATTTGAAATTTAAAAAGCCTTCACCCTTGAAATGCAAAGTAGAGCCAAGCAAGTACATTGGCTACTTATTCTTCATTATGAGGGACAACCTCATTTCAAACACATGTAAATATTTTACAGAGGTGTAGAAGTTGCTTTATAGAATATTTGCCTGCAGCTACAGCTTGCTGGTAACTTTTGAAACACTACTTTACATGCTTAGGAGTGGCAGACCTTGAACCATTGGTATTTTCATTGACCTTTTTTTTCTGTACAGGGGCCTTCCAGCAAAAGGCATGGAATTTGCTTCCCCTGATTATTGAGGAAAAGCAGTTCAGCCAATTCTGAGAACAAACCTGGGAAACTGCAGCAGCAGCAGCAGAGGAGGAGAACAGCAGCAAGAGACTCCCCAAAGCACCAGCAGCAGCTCTGGCTCCCTGGGTTACCTCAATCCTGCTAAAAGCCTGCCAGCCCGTGGCTCTGAGCCTCACAAAATGAGATGCCAAATTTGCCTGGGTGGAGTGAGAAACTCATCCGTTCTTTTTCTACAAAGGACAAAAGGAGCTGTGTTTATCAACCCCTTCTGAAGGAAAGGGTAATGTGGAGAGAGGAGAGCTCCCCACACACGTGTGTGCATTCACTCATCACACGTCCTGCAGCCTTCACTGGGTGCAATCTGCTTGATTTCTTTTTAAAAGCTTCCATTGCATTTTGGGCACAAAATTATCTGGTCATAATGATATAAAAAGTTATAAAAGAGGAAAAAAAAAAACTAGGAAAACTGAACATGTATATTTAGTGTTCTATCTTCTAAAAGTGATTAGCAAACACAGAGAAATTTGAATTGAAGCTTTATCATTGATGACACCACACTCATTAAACCAGCCATTCTATCAGTCTCTGCAAATTCCCACTATCCTAGCAAATCAAAGAGGAAGATGTGGAATTGCCATGGGTACTCACAGTCATACAGGACATACCTCATTCTGCAGAAGATGAAAGGAATTTGCAAAAACACAAATGTCATTCAATGTTTTAAAGCATTACCATGATAAAAGTGCCTAAGATGATTCTTTGCCTTTGTTATGAAATGAAATATCTCAAATGTAATAATGAATGCCTGTAAGAAGGGAATAACACACTTTTACTACAAATCTATTGTCAGGCATGGCCTGACTCTTCCCTGAAGCAGGA
>NW_005054298.1:6350834-6363873 GCF_000277835.1 Geospiza fortis | reverse complement strand
TATGTTAAATTAAAATACTTTAATTTTTTTCTCTTTTTACTACTACTACAAAATTATTGTGCTTTCATGCATTCACTTTTACTCTTAAAATTTTCCAGAATGTGTAAAGAAAACAAAAATTTTAAAATCACTCATTTTGTATTAAAAAATTATCTGCCTATATTGAGAAGATTTTTTAAAAGCATTGCTATACTTTTGTAATTCTGTATTCCCCTTTTCAAATGCTTGTTTGATATACCTCTTGCACTGGTTTGTGATTACTATGACACACAGTGTGAGATTCTGGCACTGCTTCATTATTTTAAATAAATCAGAAGATGAGTGAAGCATGTAGAAATTAAGCTATATTCATAATATGTTCTCATCCCATTCTAAGTAAGGGCTGGGTAACTAAAACCACTCCCTCCTAAAAAGTGAGTATAAAATGCCACTATTCAGATGTGCTACCAGTCTTTATTTAATCTATGACAAAAGACAATGCAAACTATTAAACTCTGAAGGATTAGCACTAGAAATTTTCATGTTGCATGTTCAACCAACATTTTCTGTATTCCATTTAGCCTGTTACAAGTTCAGGTTATGGCAGCCTTGTTCATATTTAATAGTCTCTTAATGAACTACTAATGCTGCTTATTTAGCTGGCATTACCACAGAACAAACACACTCCTCAACATATACAGAATGGGGAGGAAGAAGCCCTGGCCATCTCCAGGACGTATTTTCCCTCCCAAGTGCTTTCTTCATGAGTTGCAATGTTTTGTGGTTTGTTTTTTTTTTTTACAGAGCTTTGCCTTACTGAATTCATGAAAGCCACTTGCAATGATTTTAGTTAGAGTGTGAGTGTAATCTAAGGATTAGAGGTAATGATAAGCTGTACAAACTGATTATTTGTGATCTCAAGACATACTACTAAGGGCATAGAAAACAGTTCTTCACAGGCAATGAATAGAATTGGAAAAAATTGTCCACTTCCCGGTATTTTTGAAGATTAACTAGAGCTCGGAAATGAGAGTTTCTGTACCAGTTATGAATACAGAGAACAGTATTACATTTTTCTATTTTGAAGGCCCAAAGTGACCGATTTTAATCTCTATTCTGAGCTTTTGCCAACCTCATGCTAATAACAGATATTATTCCATGACTGACACATCATGCCCATAATTTCTGTATGATTTGGAGCAACACTTTAAAAAAACCATCAAGTCACAGTCAGAATCTAGAACCTGCCCATCTTCATTCCATAGCCAGAGTTACAGCATCAGTGAATCCTGTCCTGTGTAGGTAATCCTTAAATGAGAATATATGTTCATATCTGTTTCGAAAAATCATCCCAGGAACTTCCTTCCTCTGAGTTCAAATCCTTTCCTCCTGATCTGATTAACCTCTACTAATATATAAACACATTGTGCTAATTGTGAGAGAGTGAGCAGGACTTAAAAAAACCTAAATTATGCCCATTTTTAATCCCTCATTAACACCCTTTTTGGTAACACTCAAATGATATTACCAGCTGAGGAGGAAAATTGCACTTGTGAATGTCTTTATAATTTTACATTTCCAGAATGAAAGAATTTCTTCATTGGGCTATCTGACACATAATGATCTCTGTTGGAGGGGTGCAAGAATTTTAATTCTTCTTTCTTCACTCACTGAAAGAAAGCCCAAAAAAGGGGGATAAGAAGCACTTTCTCCCTGCCCTAAACCCCTGCCCCAGCATCTGTACCTATATTTATCCTGAAAAACACTCTTAGCTCACTAAAATTTGCTTGCTTGATTTCAGATTAAACAACTGAGGATCACTGTTTTTTCTTACATTTCTAATTATTATTTTCCCTGTTTTTAATTTAATTCACATTACAAGAATTTTGTGAGACATGACTGCACTCACTAACTATGGGTTGGTTAACATTTCCAGTATCTTTGAGTAGGTCTGCCTTTCCATCTTATTTATTTAACCTAATTTTACTCTGATTCTCATACTATTGGTTTCAGAAGAATTTCTTCAGAACTACAAGGCTGTTTTAGAAAACAGAGTCAAGACTGCCAGCTAAAGAAGAGATAAAAATTAATATCACCATTTTGAAGCAGAAAGTCAGCGTGGTAAAATAGCATCCTCTAAATATATTAAAATTTCCTGTCAAACTTATATAGGTTTCTTGGGCTAATAACTAAATTTGAAATCTGAATTAAATTTATTTTTGTGATTTAGAGCATCTAGTAGTACCCTTGTAATCTATATGCACCAGTGTGGAGGAAAATACTGAAACTGAATTACACATCTTTGCTGTGCCAGGGGATACAGCAACAGTTTGCTAATTGCAAAATTGCCATCTTTTATTGTAAGGAAAGCAAAGAAATTACAGGATCACCAAATCACTGAGGCTGAAAAAGACCTGCAGGGTTACCAAGTGCAGCGATTGACCCGGGACTGCCATGCCCATGAGGAGAGGCCAATTGCCCCCTGCCCTGGCACTGCCAGCCCTGCAGGAAGGGCCATGACCCACCTGCCAGGGACTGATGCTGTCAGCAAGAACAGACCTCTGCCACAGGCATCCTAAGCAGGATGATTCCCTGCTTAAGATATTAAAAAGGCTACTTAAAGAGAAAAGTCAGCATCCCTGGGAATCTCCCAACAACTTGTGCATGACCTTTTGCAGGAGAAAAGTCAAATCTTCCTGTTCAGAGCACCAAGTGCAGGACACACCTCAGGCTCAGGCACTGCCTGCAGAGCTGCACACTCCATTACAGCTCATTCTGAAAGAGTATTTTTCCAAAACTCCTAATAAATAGTTTTCACAGAAATACTGACAAAGCCATAATTATAGCGGCAATTGCAGGTGATTCTATAATAAACCATATTTCTTCTCCGTGAAGATATTAATTTACATTTTTGAAATGTTCATTGCTAAGCCTAAGATTGGGTTTCTGAATTGTGTTCAGAGGCAATTTATACAGGAGAAAAAATACACTCTATCCTAAATGTACTGAACACTAATTTAAAATGATCTATTTGCCATAATATACATTCAACCCCCTACTGAAAAGTTCAGAAGCTTCTCCTCCTTCACATACAGCTCCATCAGGCTATTCTTATGCTCTGGGAGCCCTGGCACACATTTCAGATGAATTGTGAGGCTTATTTCAATTTTCCAGCAAAAAGCTATGGGTTAGATACATGGGTTATAGTGCAGATAATGCCAGTAAGCCCAAATCTCCCATGGTGTGGATTCAAAAGCATCATCATGAGGGCAGTTTAATTTAACAGAATATCAAGCAGTGCTAATGCTCAGCTACATATGATTATTTCCAGAAATTCTTAACTTTGTAGGAAAACTAGTATCCATTTACAAGCACCTGCCTATGGAGCTCAATAGTACCCTGAAAATCAAAACCATTTTCTTCCGTCCCTCTTATACCTTTTAGTGTTAGAAATTGAACCCCACTCTCTTTTTTTGGTGCATCGCAGTACTTTTTTGAGGAAAAGAAAAAAGAAAAAGAAAAATCATACAGGACGGTGCTGGGTATAAGATACAATCCCATCTCACCACATCTACAGCTCTAACTGTGTAGGGTTCTACCCCTAAGTTTGAGAACTTTACTGACAAAAAATTCTATGGAAAACCAAGGCACTTAAAAGTGGGTTTGTTTACTCAGGAGTGTTTCTTAATTATTAGAATATCTTAGTTATTGAAACAGCATCCCACCACAACATTGTAAACCACAGCACTTTTTGGAGATGCACATCTTATACAACGTGTAATGCTTGTCATGTGTACCTTCCAGTTAGAGCTGTTTTGTTAGGAGTTTTCTTTTAAGCTTCTTGCTCAGAAAGCAAGATTTTACAGACAACATAATTTTACAGCATAATTTCACAGAAACCCCCATTTGAATTTTCAGTAGCGTTCCTGTGCATCCAACTATTGTGTAAAGTAACTGCCAGTAAAAAAAAATCCTGTACATTCACTAAATGGGTGTGTTCAGAAACAACTGTGTGCTGAGTGATATGATAATCATCTGGGAGCTACATGCCATAAACAGCCTGCCCAGAAAAAGGACATGTCTCTGGCAGCAGATCAAGCTTTTTCTGAAGTTTATAATTTAGTGGTTAGAAAGCCCAGCAAGGAGAGGTCACGGTGGCAAAAAGGACATGTGCAGGTTTCAGTAATCCATAATCACAACAGGGAAAAAAGTGACATGCTCTAAGTGTCTTTAATTTTAAATAAATTTTAAAAGCTGAAATTCTGATGTACAAAAAAAAAAAAATCCAAATTTTGTTCATTGGCTTGTTTTTTGTTGCTGCTTCCTTGTGGGCTGATTTTACTGAGCTCTCTGTGGCCATTTTGGAAACAAATAATTTTATATAAGATGTGAACAGGGCCCACTGACTTTGAAGCTGCTGGGCCATTTGTTCTGCAGGCACTCTGAGGAAAGCACAATATCCATGCTTTCCAGCACTTCAGTCTGTTCTCACACAAAGCTGGTGCACTGCTCTTTCAAGCAGCGCTGCTGCATTCACTGAACTGAAGATCATCTATTGACAACAGCTGAGAGAGTCTGTGTAAAAGCCTTTGACCTGGGTCTGGTGTGCCTTGGACTGCTCTGGATTCCACACAGCAGAAACCAAAGCAGAGAGGCCACAGCCCCTGCTCAGCCTGGAAACCCAGTGAAAGAAGGCACACCTTAGCACTGCACATTTAACTCACTGAAAGCAGCACTTCAACAACCTTTACCTGGCCTGTCTAAAATCAAACGTGATGCTCCTGCTTCTTTATTATTAATCAAACAGAAATATTCAATTAAGTTTCCCCTTATAATTAAACTTTCACTTCATGTAATATGCCATTTGTGCAGAATCTGCAGTTGCAATCATTACTGGAGAAAAGAAATGTCAACTTCAAAGTTACTAACTCCTACAAGTTGGAAATTCTGTCTTAGTAGATGATGGTTATAAGTTGTAGACTCTTAAAATAATTTAAATTCAATTAAGCACACATTCTTTTTCTGTAACAGGTGATGATGAAACGGATTATTTGAAGCACTTAAACCAAAAGACGTTAAAAATACATAAACATATAGAAAGATTGAAAAGAGACAGGTAGAAATGCCTAACTGCATAAAGCCCATAAAGAATTATGAGTACAGAACTTGTACAAAATTCCTATTAAAATTCACAGAGCTGTATCTTTAATTCACTTTGACTGTCTGTAGAAGTCAATTCATCCATGTACATTCCAACCTGCATTTAAGAATAACAAGGTACATGGTTTTATTACAGAAAATTGTACCTATAGACAAGGTATAATTAGTAATTATTTGTTTTGTGATATGTATTCAATGCCTCTAAAACTTTTACCCAAAGGTCCTTGCTCTTGGGACTTGACAATGCACTTTTGTAAAGTATTGCACATCTTAACAGAAATTTACAAATAAATGCAACTTTGTTATTAATTTGTAGTTGCATTTACTGTTAGTAACCTGAAATATTCACATTAATCAAAGAGATCACAGTCTTACTGCAGGACATAACTTCTTATTCACATCTCTGCCAGTGCTGGCTGCTTAACACATGCAAGAACAGGCAGAGAATGCTGTAGTAGCACCAAGGATGATGAACTTGTAGGGCTAATTCAAGGAGCTATAAAAAGTACGCATAAAACCCCACAAGTGTTTAGGAAACTGTAAACAGACAGTTACAACCTCCTGTATCCTAGAAAACAAACAAAAAAATCAGTTTCCTGGCTTAACAGAATACAGTCAAGGGTTTTAGGTCGAATATGCAACTTTTCTGAGCAGTGACTCAGTGAGGGAGACTTGGTCTTTTTTCACCCTGCAAAGGCAAGGCAGGCATAACCCAGGTTAAATTTCAGGTAAAATTGAGCCCTTCTGCCCACTGCAGGATAACATGATGTTCTGTAGCTTGCCAATGCTGCAATTTATGTCAGAGACAAAATATTAAATAAACCTCACTTCCTTAAGTTAAATCAATTCCACCTCACTAAGCAGCATCTGCCTTCGGCACAGTTCCTAAGAAACACACGAGTACAATTCAAATAGGTTGGTCAGGAACAAAATACAGGTAAGATGCTAAAGTGAAAGAAAGAAACATGGAGATTGATTCAGCAGCAGATGGTGAGAAAGCGGAGATCAATCAATGCAAAACAGTTCTTGAGAGGAGACCCTGTGTGAAAGAGGCAGGAACACAAAGGGCTGAGTTGCCAAGTGCAGTGAATGTAAAATCTGTAAGTACCTAATGGCCTCTCATCCCTGCTGATGGCAGAATCCATGGACCCATCACCCTCAGCAGGGCTGCCTTGGGAATGCCACACAAAGTGAGCTGCATCCTGAAAACAGCAGGCGAGGCTGAGGGCTTGGAGAGGATGACCAAACACAGACAAGGGGAACACAAAACCTACAAACTCTTGTGGATTAGGAATGCCAAGTCAGGCAAGTACAGAAAAAGGGCTGGTTTGGGACCCCCAAGGATTATCCATCACACATTAATTTGGATCCCTCTGTAAAAAATGCAAAGACAGGCAGAGGAAAACTTGAAGAACATTTGTAACCTTGACACCTCTACTGCTCCAAATTCTGTTTCGTAGAAGCTGAATAAGAAATATTAACCAGAGGAGGAATAACTGGTGGTCATGCCCCAGAAACTTCATTATTTTAAGAAACCAGTCTAAAAAAGTGAAAGACTGACCACTTTGACAAGCTTTTTAATTACATCAGGAAAAAATAAAACAGGTGGAATTGCTCTAAAACATTTAATGAAAATTGTCATTGTTTGTAGCCCACTACATCATGAAAAAAAAGAAGAAAGGAAGGAAAGAAAAGACCCCAGTATCACTGAAATATGCAAATAAAGAGTTTCATGGATATAGGTAAATAAAAAGCATCATAGAAATATATAAATAAAAAGCCGTCAGGAAAAAAAAAAGAAGACTGACACACGATGAAAAGCCATTGCCAAAATAATGAGAACTAGAAATATTTCTCAGGTGTACTGTTTTGGATTAAATGGAATTGTACAGAATTACTAAGTTATCACATGGAAAAGATAAGCACCTTTCCCTTGGGAATTTATAAAATAGTCCAGGGAGCCAGATTCATTTTCATCTTTAATTACTGCAAAGATGCATTTGCAGCTAAAATGTTGCAAACTATCTTATGCAGAACATGACATGCATCCAGGTAAAATCCTTAAAAGGTAACCCAGAAAACAGCCATGAAAACCCTCAAATCCTGTGGAACTGAGAGCCTGGAGGAATTCACTACAGGAAGGGAAGACTGAGCTTTCAGCCTTCTTAGAAGGGAGAAATATGCAAGCTTTAGGGCAGATGAATCTGCACCTTTTTCTTCAGAGCAGCCCTGCAGCAAGGCCCTCACCTGCCCAGGCTATAAAGCAGGATCCAGTGCACTTAAAAGCAGTAAACATTCACCAAGGCAGATTTATTTGGACTGCTTTTATATATATATTCAACAAATACACATCATGTTCAGTAAGGTTAGATTGATAATCATTTACACATTATCAGCTTTGATACTTTAATTTTGTTCAGTTACAAATAACCTGATTTTGAAGTAAATAATCAAAATTTACTTATTCCAAAGTCCGCTGTTAATTAAAATGAAGAGTAGCACCCAGACATCTTGATTAATTGTGTGCATTTATTCCACTTTGTCAACACCTGCTTTTGGCAGTCAGAACAGATCCCTCATGGAACCTGATGTTTCACACCAATGCAAGCTTTTCATTATAAAACCTTATTGTGGTTTAAAGTTTGCGCACATTGAGCATTAAATGCTGTTTCTGTTGCACAGCTAACTTAAAAAATTGCATGGAGCACCATTTTTTCATTTTCAGTTCTGGCAAAATACATCTAGAATTTTAACTCTGACGACCCGAACTTACTGCTGGTTGATAAGCTGAGGATTTTCAAATTAAGATTTCATTTAAGATTCTTTGTTCTGTAATAAGATTCCAGCAGCCTGGAAATGAAAGCAACAACTGCCTTGTGAACAAACTTCTGATGGAAAACATTTAATAGGATTTTTCTGCTACAACTACCCGTGTTATTCTAGTACACAAGCTCTTCAACAACTCATTGTTATGTGAGACAAGTCTCCAATGCATGGGAAATGTGGACTCCCAAATTTTCTACACGGCAATACTCACAGCATCTGCTCTCTCCAGAACTCCCACACAGCAGACCATGGATGGTGTGGGTTGGCTGGAATTTAGGAATCCAACAGCCCTCAAAGATTTGCTATCACTGGGAGAAAGCTTATAAACAGTGCCATTTAAAATTAATTACCTGCACCTTTTACAGTAATTTATAACCTGCAAGCTGTCTTCAAATGTTTTCACAGCAGATTGGGCATTGCAGACAAACCCAAACTGATATGGTAGCAGTCAGCAGTTTGGGAGCTATTCCTCTCTGATTTCCCTCAAATTTCCTCTCTGACTTCCCTCAAATTCTTCCTGGTCTATCAAGCTTCCCCTCAAGAACACTTAGACTCAGAATGATTCCCATCAGCTGAGTATAAATAATATAATATAAATAATGGTTTTGAAATCTTTAATTCACTCTTGTATGTTGTATGTGAAAAGCTTGATCCATTGCCACTGAATCCAGTCAATGAAGACAATGGAATCAGGAGCCAGCTCTTAATCACATTATTTCTTGAATGCGTAGAACCTAAGCAGTCAAGCACTGAAATAATCCCAGATGTCAGACATCATCACAGCATGGAACTAGAGAAGGTACTGAGAATAATGGTATCTGCTCAAGTCAAGGGTATTTGTACCATATTTTAGCCTGAAAACCAGAGTCCAATATCTACAGTAGATTATGCAGGCACTAATTTGAAAAAGAAATGCCAGATATTAGCAGTTTTTGATGGAAAAAAAAATCCCCAAACTTGCCTAGATGAGCATTAAAGAAATACAGACAACTGACCAGTGAAATGCAGAATGGATTCTCTCAGTGCCATTTTCATTTCCCAATACGCATTGGTTTCCTCCAGTGCAGAGCTTTGAAACAAGTTACAAATCTAAAAGACTGGTACACTAATTATGTGGTAAAATATATAACATTTTGCTCATGAATTTTCCCCAGCCCTGTCATCTACCCTGTTCAGAGGTGCTCTGCACACAACACGAGCAATGTGGAATGTGTTCCATTGTGTAAGGCACCCACCCCACCTGCAGATATTACATGTAACAGTGGGCACTACAGATAAACAGGCTCTAAGGGTCCAGGAGTTAGTTCAGAAAATAAAGATAAAAATCTTCCCTGCATTGCTGTATTGTGAGGCTGATGATCACAATAGGGAATAGTGATGATAGGAATAAGGGCTTTGCCAACTCAAAATCTTTACCAAGTGCAAGCTGCCTTCACACATAAATAGTTAAAACCCACTGCAGCCATCCCTTTACTTCCATCTTTCTCCTTCCAGCCTCTGTTTATTTATGTGTGTATGTGCATTCAAATCTGAAACTTCCCAGCTAATAGCTTGTCTGCTAACACCTCCTGTATGACATTTGAAATTCTGCCAGTTATGTTAAGTACGAAACAAACCCACAATGAAACTGCAGAGCAAAAACAAAACAGGAAGATCTGAGAATACTACAGAGAAAAATGCTATTATTAGCATTTAAACCTAAAAATTCCACTTGGGTGAAAACACAGAGGTCTCTTCAATGCCCTGCCTCTTTGTCTTGCAACACTGACATTAGTGGAGAATATAAGTGTCCATTATAAGTAGACATACTGACATCAATGGGCATTATAAGGCTGAGAGTATACAAAATGTATGAAGTTTCCTTTGCCAATCAAAATACCTGCACTTCTTTTTCAGAGCCCAACACAAAATATGTTTCTCCCAATTCAGCTTCCAGTTCAATTAAGCGAGGTTGCAGGAAAACAGAGATAATTTATTTTTGGTCAATACAGTTTTGTTTGTTTCTCATACATATTGTATAAACCTATTTAACTTTTCTTTTTTTCCAGCTTACACATCAATTGTGTCTTCTTCAGAGCAACCTTTCTTATACCAAGGTATATACCAATATCTTCCTCTAAAAATTACAGCTTAAAGCTATCATTATAAGATGCCTAAAAAGTTCAAGATATCTGAACATGAATTCTTGCCCATACAACCCTATAAACCCCACACAAAAGACAGAATATTTATGTCAAAGCTGGCTACTAAGACATTACGAGTTCCACCTTTGGCACCCAGTGCACTTCTTGGCAGGATCTTTCCTCTGTGCAAGACAAAACTTTCACCTCCCAAAGATTTCAGAATCAAGTGGTGAACTCATGGTTACAGTCATGGATGTGGAATTGTCAATAATGTTGCTGCACCCAAGTACAGGCTGGCATGGCTGCTATTATTTAAAGGGAGCACTCAAGTGTTTTCTGGGTAGTCACCAAATTAAGGAGAATTCTCTACATGATCCCTTAAGGGCAGAATCTATAAAATAGATTTATGCTGCAGCTTCCTACTTCTTCCTTCCTAAAATACCACCACACTCACACATCTCAAAATGGCTGTGGTGCAGGAGAGCCAAAGAATCTCACTCAAATGCATGAACTTGAAAAAGGCAAATAGTTACCTGTGCTATCACTGTTAGATGCCCACCAGAAGTTCTCATGAGCAGTCAAAATGTTTTATTCTCCATGTGTTGTCACAGGTTATAAAAACCTGTTGTTCACAGATGAAAATTTAAGAGAGTAGTCATAAAAATGGAGTTGTAACATTGTATTTGAAAATAGAGGTCCTTTCTATGGATAGCATTTGTCAGGTACGTCCCTGCAAACTCTTTGCTGGAGAGGAGGAGAAAAGAATCCCTGCAGCTAGTATTCAGAGGTTCTGAGGAAATTTCAGGCAGAGCACCAGTTTCCATCCTTTCCCACTGAGATCACTCTCCCAGGAGAGCTGATGTCAGTAAGAGCTATGGGTGCACAGATCTGACCAGGGTTTCTCTCCCTCTGCAATGGAATGTAAGGAATGCATCAACCTGAGCACCCACCCCAACCTGCAAACAGCAGAGGCAGGCAGTCAGAGCTCTCCAAAGAAACCACATTCTGTCCCTGACCCATAAATCCACAGAGCTGCACTTCTTCTTAGCCTGTGTGCAGAGACAGCTTAGAACACCCTTTTTATGGGGCCATAAGAGAAGTGAATTATCCTCCATGGCTTGAAGGGATCTCAGGCACAGGGGAAGTTGGGCTGTGCCCTTGGAAGCCAGGCAGGGAAGTGCCAGCAGGAGTGCCCAGCAGGGAGTGGGGACACACGTGGGAGAGGGGGCTCCGTGCTCACAGACAGGCACAGACCCCTGTGACAGCACCAGGCTCCTGCCAGACTGGAAACCCTCTGTGCCAGAAGGCTCTGAGCTATTTTAGAGCAGCTGTGTGTGGGCTGCAGATACTAGGCACAACAGAAAGGAAAAAAAAAAAAAGGAAAAGGTTTTTTTTCTTTTTTTTTTCTTTAGAGTTTACTTAGCATTTGACAAACAAAATGATTGCCATGGCAACATGTGCAGGATGTTGGACAAATATCTGTGTAAGTCCCACAGACATAAAGGTTTAATTAGTCTATACTGGTTTAAAAACAAATCAGTACATTTGATTGTAAATTCTTGCTTCTAGTTTTGGTGTTTATCAAACACCTTTAAGGACTACTTCTGTATTATTCTTTGCAGTACACATTGCCTGGGATCAGGGGGAAAGAAGCAGAGGGCTCAGAGCAGTATTTGCTGTGGAAATATTCCAATCATGTGGAATTCTCACATGATGGAGCGGGGCCCTCCCTCACCAACCAGTTTTGGTTTAGTAGTCAAAGGAAATGCAAAAGTTACTAAATGCCCATTTTGAATATTCATTCGACACATCATTTTCAGTACAACACAACGAGGCTGAAGATACTTCTCAAAGTATCTTTTGTTTGTTTGTTTTGTTATTAAAAGGTAAGATATGAAGACCCCAAGAAACATTTAAGTCAAAGGAGGGCAACTGTTACAGGACACAAAAGTAACATTATATGTGGGAGGATCTGCAAAAAACTAGAAATATCGTGCAGAAATGGGTTTACTACAAATGCTTCCCTGTTTTCCCATTCAGGAATAATTAAAAGTTTCAAGTTTGATGTGCATTTGGGAATTCCATGCACCCTTTCACAACCATAATCTTCAACCAACACTTAGTTTAGTGATAGTATGTTACAATTTCCAAATGAATATATTTACAAATCCATACACTCAGCTTGGCTACTTCAATCTGCAGAGCATAAATAAAATTTCAAGATATCATCGCAGTGGACATTCCAGACAAGACTTAAGATTTAAGGAATTTTTTTATTCAAAAAAAAGGAAAAATAAAATTAATTATACTAAATCCTACTTACATTTTGTTTATGGGTTCCTCTTAAAGTTGCTCTTATTTTCATTAAATGTACATTTAAATTGTTAGGACAATATTTTAAGTGAAAGATTGCAACTTAAGAGAACTCTATGTTCTTTTGTCTTGTTTTTTAATTTAGGACTCTTGGATCTTCTTCTTACATTTTCCATTATTTTGTGGCTGAATAAGCATTAGCAGTGTGCTCCTGAATGACTGGGATCTCTGACAGCTTTGCATATTCTGTACAGTCATGGTTAAGATCCCTGTGGGTCTAATTATTGTGTTTGATTTGCAGGGTGGGCAATACAGTGCCTGATATTGCAAAAAAGTAAAATGCTGAATCACTGAAATATTCTCCATATTCTCATCTCCTATTTGCCTGTTTCACCACCCTGCCCCTGCTCTTTGCAGACAATAAAACACTGTGAAACTGGACAGCAGGGATGGAAGCTGCAATATTTTCACTTTTTCCCCCTTCCTGTCAAAATGGCTGGATTCCCAAAGGGGAGATTCCTGTGTGCAGGGACATGACAAATCATTCCTCAATCAGGAATAAAGCGGGAGCCTATTTTAAGCATGAATCAGTCTAATAACTTGCATAAGGAAGACAAGGGAGAAAAAATGAATTCCTG
>NW_005054298.1:6343127-6344892 GCF_000277835.1 Geospiza fortis | reverse complement strand
AATAGGCACAACAGAAAAGAAAAAAAAAAAAAAGGAAAAGGCTTTTTTTCTTTTTTTTTCTTTAGAGTTTACTTAGCATTTGACAAACAAAATGATTGCCATGGCAACATGTGCAGGATGTTGGACAAATATCTGTGTAAGTCCCACAGACATAAAGGTTTAATTAGTCTATACTGGTTTAAAAACAAATCAGTACATTTGATTGTACATTCTTCTTTTTTTTTCTTTAGAGTTTACTTAGCATTTGACAAACAAAATGATTGCCATGGCAACATGTGCAGGATGTTGGACAAATATCTGTGTAAGTCCCACAGACATAAAGGTTTAATTAGTCTATACTGGTTTAAAAACAAATCAGTACATTTGATTGTACATTCTTGCTTCTTCTAGTTTTGGTGTTTATCAAACACCTTTAAGGACTACTTCTGTATTATTCTTTGCAGTACACATTGCCTGGGATCAGGGGGAAAGAAGCAGAGGGCTCAGAGCAGTATTTGCTGTGGAAATATTCCAATCATGTGGAATTCTCACATGATGGAGCGGGGCCCTCCCTCACCAACCAGTTTTGGTTTAGTAGTCAAAGGAAATGCAAAAGTTACTAAATGCCCATTTTGAATATTCATTCGACACATCATTTTCAGTACAACACAACGAGGCTGAAGATACTTCTCAAAGTATCTTTTGTTTGTTTGTTTTGTTATTAAAAGCTAAGATATGAAGACCCCAAGAAACATTTAAGTCAAAGGAGGGCAACTGTTACAGGACACAAAAGTAACATTATATGTGGGAGGATCTGCAAAAAACTAGAAATATCGTGCAGAAATGGGTTTACTACAAATGCTTCCCTGTTTTCCCATTCAGGAATAATTAAAAGTTTCAAGTTTGATGTGCATTTGGGAATTCCATGCACCCTTTCACAACCATAATCTTCAACCAACACTTAGTTTAGTGATAGTATGTTACAATTTCCAAATGAATATATTTACAAATCCATACACTCAGCTTGGCTACTTCAATCTGCAGAGCATAAATAAAATTTCAAGATATCATCGCAGTGGACATTCCAGACAAGACTTAAGATTTAAGGAATTTTTTTATTCAAAAAAAAGGAAAAATAAAATTAATTATACTAAATCCTACTTACATTTTGTTTATGGGTTCCTCTTAAAGTTGCTCTTATTTTCATTAAATGTACATTTAAATTGTTAGGACAATATTTTAAGTGAAAGATTGCAACTTAAGAGAACTCTATGTTCTTTTGTCTTGTTTTTTAATTTACGACTCTTGGATCTTCTTCTTACATTTTCCATTATTTTGTGGCTGAATAAGCATTAGCAGTGTGCTCCTGAATGACTGGGATCTCTGACACCTTTGCATATTCTGTACAGTCATGGTTAAGATCCCTGTGGGTCTAATTATTGTGTTTGATTTGCAGGGTGGGCAATACAGTGCCTGATATTGCAAAAAAGTAAAATGCTGAATCACTGAAATATTCTCCATATTCTCATCTCCTATTTGCCTGTTTCACCACCCTGCCCCTGCTCTTTGCAGACAATAAAACACTGTGAAACTGGACAGCAGGGATGGAAGCTGCAATATTTTCACTTTTTCCCCCTTCCTGTCAAAATGGCTGGATTCCCAAAGGGGAGATTCCTGTGTGCAGGGACATGACAAATCATTCCTCAATCAGGAATAAAGCGGGAGCCTATTTTAAGCATGAATCAGTCTAATAACTTGCATAAGGAAGACAAGGGAGAAAAAATGA
>NW_005054298.1:6341847-6343117 GCF_000277835.1 Geospiza fortis | reverse complement strand
ATGACAAACACATTTCACATACCAGGGTCCCTGCATGTTTGTTAGAGTTTAAAGAAAGATAAACCAAGTTTCCAGCTACAGAAGGGGATTTGGTGTGAGTCTGCTTTGTAGCAACACAATGGGAACAATCTAAAAATAAAGGGAAAACCTTACAGGTTTCTCTTGTATTCATTGCATGATTCCCTCAGAAGTCAGCCCTGGGGGTACAGGGAGACACACCAAACACAGGTAAAGCCTTCCCCCCTCCTACCCAAAACCCAGTTCTAAGTTTGGAAAGAGTTTTATTTTAGCTCTGTGCACCACGACTGATTTGAACTTCAGGAAAACCTGAAATGAATCAGATAAAGATTAAACTGGTGCTACCTACATGAACTTCTGCAGTTGTAATTACATAGGATTTCTCTCTTGATATAAAGGAGTTCTCAGGAAGCCTGACTGCAAAATCATAAAGATCTTAGGTTGCACACTTCAGGATATCATATAATCTTCAATCAAATGCAAATTCCTGATTTATAGACTGTATCAACTTATTTAATTTAAATAATTATAAATAAGAGACGTGCCATTTTATTGGTATAGAATAATTCTTCAAGCATGTTCCACAGATACATAAAGATCCTAATTTTTTTATTCTGTACTCCTTAAATTCTTCCAGTCCTTGCATATGATTATTGATTCTCTACACCTCCAGAGACAGGAGAACATTCAAAAGTAACAAGATCATTTTGCCTCCTCTGTTATATAGAACTGAGAAATGTGTCTTCCTCTGTGTAAGCAGCTATTATAAACATGTAATGAGTAATAATTGAGGGTTGAGGGGGAAAGGAAGATGTATAAATGAACAAAAATTCTGCAGGTGATTTTGCAGTGTAGTTAACTTTCCAAAGTTACTACATTGGCCAAAAGGGCCCCAAAATGGCTTCAGGGTGAGTCAGCTGTTCCAGCTATAGTCATCTTTACCTAATCCTGACTGCACTTATGCTGGTCTAGATCTTTAGATCTTTATTTTTGCCAGAGTACTATGCATAGTAGCTTTTTGAGCCTATTTAATACTGGCTTTTCTTGAACCAAATGCCACAGAGGCAGCTCTAGCAAAACCCACTGGCAATTAGCTCAGAATAACAGTTTTTACTGCATCCACTGAATCAGTAAGAGCTGGGGAGTATAATGAGAAGAAGACAAAGCTGCAGACACACAGAAGAGAAATGAAGAGCATATTTTAGGGCTCCTCTGAAAGATTGTGCCTTGTTGACACTTCTCCAAACAATAT
>NW_005054298.1:6314768-6341807 GCF_000277835.1 Geospiza fortis | reverse complement strand
CAAATAAAAATAGACCTTCGGGACTAAGAGAGTACTTTATGCCTTAAGCTTGTCATTCATGAAGATGTAGTCAACACTGCTTGATTACTTATACATATTTCTTCATTTAAAGGTTTTATTATGTCTTCCAACAATTTTCATGAAGCTTGTAATTGAATTCCCCCTTGTGCCAAGCTGTTTTTATTTATTGATTTTATAAGTAAAATCAATAGAAAATATTGTCCTCTAGAATTTTACATTTGCTACTCCAAGGCAAGTGAACAAAAGGAAAAACAGATACTGTGCATCAGTGCATCGAGATCATCTTTTACTGTTAAAATTACTGCGCTTCTCCAGGTTTTAGTTGCCGTATGTGGAACCAGAGATACCGTGTTTAAGCAACAAGCAGAAAATGAAAATAGGAAAAAAACCCCGCTCTGATCAATCTTACAGCACTTTGCAATATCACTTCCTGGAAGCTGCAGTAATACCTGATAGCCCAGGAGAGAGCAGCAGGGGAATTAGGCAGGAGCACAAGGCAGGGCAGCCCTCTGTGGTGACATCCACAAAGGATGGGGCCAGTCCCTGCCTGTCCACAGCAGGGGACAGTGTGGCTGTGACACTGAACCTCCCAGTGCCCCCAGTGCCTGGCCACAAGGCTCTGCCCAGCCTCAGCCCTGCTGCCAAGGGCAGCCACTCACAGCCTCAGACAGCAGCAGAGTGGCATGAACGGCACAGGTCACCCTTGACCAGAGAGAGCAAAAATCTCGTCATGATCCCTTTGCACTCCAGCTACATTCACCGCCTGTCAAGCACACTCTCACAGGTCACATTCACACTGAGTATCAGGACTCACAGCTATGCTTTCCCAGCAACTGATTCTTTCCCTTTATTCCAAAGCAGAGATTGGATGCTAATGCTTAGCTTTTATATTTTTAGCTTTTATATTTTTCAGATTCTGCACTGCTTTAGTGTGCAGTTCTGAGCTTCATACTAGGAGACGGTGAGCTCTCTTCACAGAGTAGGGAGACAAAACAATTCCTGCTCTAGCTAGGGACCAAGGACAAATGGTCCAAATCTCAGCCCCAAGAGCATAAACAGGGGACTGAAGACAGAAAAACAAGAAGGATGGGACTTCATAATCTAAAGCTGTAATTGGACAATTAACTCCAATATGCAAATGGACCAGAACATACAAACATGTGAGACCCCAAGACCAGCTGTCCATTTTGTGACCATTTTGGTTCACCTTGGGCGCAGCCCTGGCTGGGCTCTTGTGCTGCCCAAGGTGGATCCATTGAGGCCTTCTAATAAATACCTACTTTATTCTTTAACTCCATCTAGTCTCTGTTCTAGGTCAGCCTTCTCAAGGCATCAGTATCAGAAACAAATCAGAGAAACAGAACAGCTCTCAGAACACAAACAGTACACCAAAACCTTGACATAAATATATTCTTAAACCACTTTGGAATTCATTATTGGAAGACACTGTGGTGCATACAATCTTTACAAGTGATGAAGTATTTAGAATGAGAACAGACTCCTCCTAATTCTCCTCTTATCTGTAGATGAAATTCTGCTTATCCAAGGTAAGATCTAGATGACAGTTTTCTGTGTCTCCTTATGAACACACCCTTCACTGTCTACAATAAAGTGTGTTGCTGAGTAAGCTTTGATTTCAAACTTATTTAGTCTGCTTAGGTATCTTTGTACATTTTGAGTCTATTGACTGGATTCAACTCACCCTAATACAGTCACTTTAATCCACTGCCAAAACCTGAGATGGAGGAAAAAAAAACCCTAAGTACAGGCTTCACACTATTATTTGTTATTTTTGTTTCATTTAAGCTACTCAAACCTTTCCCTTGACTAACATAATCAAGTTGAAAAGATGGAAAATTTTTTTGTCTGAATTTCCCAGGAAGACAAAGATCCTCCTCTTTGTCAGTGGTAACAGTGGGACAGAGCAGGAATTCACTGAACCAGAGCTCCTAAAAATTCATTCCAGTATCAGAAAAGTTTGCTTACAAACACTTCTTTATTAACTCACTTTGATGCTGAATGGTTCTAGGTGATAAAAATTTTACAGTGTATGTTTTAAGGGAAAAAAAAAACAACAGAAAAAAGGAAAGGTAATAGATTATAGATGAATGGCACAGAGATAGGCAGGAGTATTTTGTGTAGGACTGGGAATAAATGAATTCAAGTGATTTGAGAGTAGGAAGTCATCAGGGAGAAATATATCAGAGTTGAAAGATCAAAGGGATCAAATGTAATCAGCCATGGAAATCTTTTCATGTGTCACATGGTCCACCTACTTCAAAATATGAAATTGGTCCTCTTCCATTACTATTTTTCTCCTTTGCACTATGTTCACTTTGGTTCTGAAAGTATTCAAGAATCAGTTTATACTTTAAAAAACTTGTCAAAGTCTTTTTAAGTTGTTTTTTTATCACTGGAACAGCTACCATAAGCACTGAGTAATGAGGAGACCTCTCTTCTGTCAAATGCATCCCACTTCTCTCAAACCCAGACTTTGCCAGAATTTCATGCACAGACTGTTTAAGATTCCCCCTCCAGCTGCACAGTTGCTGCCTCTGCTCTGCCACTGGAAGAATGACCCTGAACTGCCCTGCTCTGAAGGTTATCACTTTTGACTTATTCTTCTACCTTATAGTATATTTCATTTCTTTGTTCTGATGTCAACACTGTCCTTTAGCATATAAAGCCCTGCCTCGCCTCATCCTTTTAGAAAACAAACCAAGCATTTTTAGCTCTTCTTATGAGACAGCACATCAATCTCCCCAGATTTTTTCAAGGTCTTCTTCCTCACTTCTTGAGCAAAGAAGAGAAAAATTGCTCCGAGAATTTAAAAAAAAAAGTCATGGAAAGTCTGAGATATCCAATGGAGATTAACTGTCAGAAGAAAGACACATTAACACAGATATCCTGACTACTGCTTCTGCACCCTCCTGTGCAAGGCCATGTCAGCTCCCTTTCCAATCTCCATGGCAAATTGATTTACTGCAGATGTGTGCAAAGGCCTGAAGGTAATCTGTCTTTCCCACCCTAAGGTACTTTCATACAACTTTTTAAGAATTATGGAAAAAGAATGATTTGTTGTTTTGCCCATTATTGTTGTTAGAGCAAAGCCACATAGTGTTGCCATTTAATATGCTGCTCAAAGAAAATAATGCAAGGCCAAGGTTATTCAAGACAAGTGTTTTGCTCTTATGAATGCAAAAAGTGAGTTGGCAAAGAATTTTATCCCCAACAAATAAAAGATTCAGTTAAGGATACATATTTTTTTTACATAAGATGACACTTTCAAAATAAAAGCTTCTTGTTGAACTGTGTTTTTCCTTTGGCATATTGGAATTTATGTCTTGTAAGGAAAAAACTGAAAAAAAATCATATAAATAAATGAAACATGTAAGAAACACAAATCTCTGAGAATCTATTAATTTACAGTGCATTCTATAAATCTTCCTCAGCTAACAATAACAAAAATCATTATTTCCAAACTATTTTATGTGAAGGATTAGTGTGTCACTTTCATGAGATTTCACAGAACCACAGAATTGTTCAGGTTGCAGTGAGATGACTGAGCCCAACCATTAACCCAGCATTGCCACTAAACCATGTCCCAGGTGAAGTGACACATCCACACAACCTTTAAATACCTCAGGGATGGTGACTCAGCCTGTTCACACCAGACTGAACAGAATTCACTGAACTTGCCTGTCTGGTGTGAGACATTGCCACCAAAATGAGGCTAAAATAAAGGTTTTCTGTGACCACCCATGATCCCCCACAATTAACAACACGACACCTAAAGATCTACTTCCAGTAAAGTCCTCCACAGAAAATTCTCTTGGACATGTCAAGAGTGCACCCCTCTGAACATGAATTTTTTCCACAGTTAGACCAAATAACTATCAAAAGCTTTTTTATAAATATATATGTGTGTATATATATATATCTCCAGGCATACTTTCATGAAATATTCTCAGGTTAGAGTAATAAAGCGGAAAGTACAACAGAGATGAAATTTGATAGGCCATTTGTGTAGTAAACTACATCTCCACAGCTCTTTAATCAATGTCCTGAACCAATTACCACTCATTATTTTTTATGCATTGTAAGAGAACACATGACCATATATCACTCTCAATGATCATAATGTTTTATGCTAATTTATTATGCTACCATATATAACACCTCAAGGTTAAGAAGAAAAAGTCTCAAACATTTCTGAGAGACATATAGCTCAGGAACTGACTTTCATTTCCATTATTTAAGTAAATGTATATATTGATAGATATGCCATCCACTGTCCATTTGGAGTACTTTATCAGACATAAAAGAGTGGAAGTAAGGACCAAGTTTAGCTGCCAGAATTTTTCATCTACTGCATTCATTTTTTACTCTGAATATTATTTCAGCTCATTTCTATACATGGGAATGTTTTGTAGCCTCAGACTCTTTGGATAGCCCATCCCAGTGGCAAGAACTTTATAGGAACTGGGATGAACTGGGCCACCCTTCCAGCCCACGACACACAGCAGCACTTGGCAGGAGTGAGACCATCTGCCCAGCTCACAGAACTGCTCTCCACCAGACAACAGATCCAGTTGGGGTCATTTAACACCTCTGAGCTTTAGACACAAGCAGCAAAATCAGCACAGGAGCTCTGCAATCAGCCATCTTCTCACATTTAATGCTTCCTAAACACGCTCCGGTCTCACTCTGTAGCCAAATCACAAGGAGCTGCAGAGAGACTGTGTGTTCTGAATTCCCATTTTTCCTTGGCTGGAACACACAAAAGATGGTTATAACTGATTTATCTATAAAACTATCAAATATAAGACAAGCAATAATGAAAGCAGATATTACTAACTGTGGCAAGAAGCAAAATAATATAGTAGGCAGATTATGGATTGAGGATTTTTTGAGATCAAGAAACATGTTTGAAAAGGGAACTTTCTCTCTTAGGGATGGAGAGGAAACAAGAAGGAAAATTAAATGAGTAAGAGAGTGAATAATATTATCTGGGAGGGCATAGGATTAGGCAAGTTAAAGCCTCACAAACACTAAATGAAGTAGAGAAAATGGAGGCAAGAAGAGAAAAGCTAGAGAAGTGGAAAAGGCAAAAAGAGAAGCAGGGATGAGATTTCTCAGTCAGCTTGGTATTTTTTAATGTGCACATGGAAGTATACACAGAAAACACAGCAGGAGTTTGGGAATGCTTCCTGACAGAACATAACAACAAACCACTAGGATAAATGGAAAAAGCTGCAAGCTTCAGACTATTAAGAGATAGAGTAAAAGGAGGAGTTAAGAATGCCATATCACTGGATATCAGTAATAGGAAAGAGAGTGGGAGAGAAGAGCAATCTGTTCCTCTCTGTGACCTCTGCTGATTCTGTGGTTTTCCCCATTCATTTGCTTGTCACATTTTCAAGTTCTAAAATCCCATTTCACTGTAAGGTTGCAAGAATTACTGGAACACTAATATAAGCAAAACCACCCAAATAGACAGCCTTTCTCTGAATATTCAAAACAGTTAATGATGTTCTGCTATTTTTGGAACACTATACAAATAGGACATAAATTGCAATGAGCTACCATAACTTTAATACCAAGCTCATATTTAGATTTTTACTTTCCTAGCAGTGTTCACTGTATGATGCATTTAATTTCATCTGAGATACTGAAAAAAGAAATTACAGCACTGCCAAACCAGATGGCTGCTCTGATGAATACCACAGCTGAGAGCCACAGTGAAATTCCACTCACTAGAAATACTATCAATATACAAATTTCCTTTCTCAACTTTATATCTGCTCTTTTGGGGAGGACTGATTTTTACATGCCTCAAGGTGTTGGAAACCAAACTTCAAATTTAATTGCTGCGTTTTTATTTTATGTGTATATATATTAGTTGAATGGTTTTTAAGTTTCCTATGGGGAAGTCTTATCAACCACCCACTCCAAATGCTCCTAATCTTTTAGCAGAATGAAGAATTAAGCCTAATAATACACTGCAAAATAGCCCAGTGGTTTTTCAAGTGAATTTTTTATAGTATAAAATATTTTAATAAAAATTTTATACATATATATTTTATATTTATAGTAATATACATACGGGTGACAGAGAAAAACCTGAGGCACATGAAAAAAAGAATGATTACCTCAAAAATAAGACAGATCTAAGGTCTGTAACATTTATACAAAAGCCTTGCTTAATTTCAAGGTACAAGGTTTGATTACAGAAAAATTAACTGGGAAATAGCCATATACTCCCCATTAAAACAAGTACCACTTTCTAATTTATATTTAACTACTGTTTATTTACATTATTTCAGGTAAGTTCTTCAGTCATTATGGCCACCTGAGCCTCTGTGGTAGAATTCCAGGTTAACAAAACACAACATTTTCCAAAAAAAGACTCTTCACCTTCGACCAACATCCACAGAAATGACAAATATAAACCTCACAGCAAAGGGTTGAGACCTGTACAGTAAATTAAACTATTTATGCAGTCCACTCTCTGAAAGAAGCCTCCAAAGAAAGGTTACATTAATACCAATGATCTGCCCTGAACCTGAAGGACATTTTGATGAGCTAAAAGCACATTTAACACCATGCCCTTTAAGATCTTCATTATGCTGCTGTATTAGAACTTCCACTGCTGTTAGTGCTGCTGACTCAGGAAGACATGGGGGACTAAAATAAAGTAGCACTGGCATCCTGTGCTAGAGAGACACAAAGTTACTTCTGCCAACTTCATTTTCTGTATCTTCCTAAGGACTGAAATTCAAAGGGTTAAGGGAAACTAGAATTGGACTCTGTGATCCTCAGGAGTCCCTTCCAACTCGGAATAGCTGGATGTACATTTACAACACAAGGTCTACATGCTACCAGTAAGGACCAGAGACAGAAGTCCATTGCAGCTGTGAATTATCTAAATGAATAGATAATCTACAATATATTTATATAAATATATAGATAATATTATATAAATATTTATATATTTATATAAATATATTTATATAAATTATATCTATAAACAAATATAGAATATCTCTCCATATTCTATATAGAATATATCTATAAACAAATAAACCATCAAAGGGTACAACAGCTCGTGCTACCAATTGACAGAGCATGAAAACAAGAACAGCTTTTCCACAGCCAAACCTCTCCCAGGCTAATCTAGTCATAGGTATAGATTCTTCCTCCTACCTCTCCTCCAAGATAAGTTTAGAAAAAGGTGATTTTTTTTTTCAGGAATACACTATGCAAATGCAGAAATCATCCATCAGAGCATAAATGGGAGTTGGAGCTGTTGAGCAGACTTTGTTAGATCCCAGTGTCAGACCCCGGGACAGCAGAGAGACAAGGGATTATCACAGGACAGGCTGAGGTTCAGATGTGCTTTGCTCTGAGCACGAGCTGCTGATTTCCTCTGCTCTGAGAGCCCAGCCAGCACTGCTGGTGGAGATCACAGAGGCAACCAAAGGCCAGGCTCATCTTCTACTCCTGGAACACAAATCCCAAGGAGAGAAGAGCTGATGCATTTAGGAGTGGCACCACTCCAAGCACAGCTCCCCAAGAGGGAGGAGAAGCAGAGGAACAGACTGGCTCACTCTCCCCTCTACAGCCTCCTAAACGTGTTAAACCAGCACAGCCACACGTGTCAGATCAAACAGCAGAGGAAGGGCCAGAAGAGAAACCATGGGCACACCAAGCTGACAGGGACAAGAACTTGAATCAGCTCTTGTCTCAGCATCCACAAAAAGCAGAGGAAGGTCACATTCAGGAAGTTTTCCACTGGAGGAAAACAGTTTTAAAATATCTTTAAGATAATGACAGTGAAGATGGCAATTAGAACCACTGTGAGCTGACAGTGCATCAGGGCCAAGTGAATTGCACTCAAAATGCTACAGAAAATAACAGTGACAGTAGCAGGCTGTCAGAAGTCTGTCACATTTGTCCCTAAAGAGAGGGAACACCATGAGAAACAGGTTGACCTGATCTTCACAAAGTTATAAACAAACTACAGACCTAAAGGCCAACCCCCAGCACAGATGAGCTGTTGCAAACATTGATAAATCCTCTACAAGATCCTGCTGAAAATCCTGTGCCTTACTCATTGTCCACATGGCTGCTGCTGTCACACTGTGGAGATGACTTTATTACATTTGTGTGACAGGTGGACAAGGGCTAATCCAAAAGTCCATTTTAAAGACAATGGAAGAAGTTCCATTGACTTTAATTGCATTTTCATCAAGTTCAGAAGTGATAAGCACTCGAGGAGCCTGCTAGATAATGATGGCTACTTGAATATAAAGTTAATGATATTTCCTATGCAGTGAAAGTGTAAGTCTGTGGAAGAAAATTAAATTCTGATGTGCTTGCACTGGATCTCTGAAGTGTGACAAGCAGCTCTGGAGCACCCATGGCACCCTCTAGGCTTTTGATCCTTCTTGGAAGGATCTTGGCAATTGGGAAGAGCAGACATTCTCCATGGGACAGTTTTTAAACAACTTTCCTCATGTTTTGGACCATTTACCATTGTTAGAGGTACTAATACTTGAACTTGTCTTTGAAGTGACTGATTTTTTCCAGAACAGTACCAGGATTTTAAGATGTCAAGACACTTTGGTTTTTTCTGCTTATGAAAAACGTGCAAACAAAAAAGGCTGACACTTCACCCCTGCTGAAAAAGTTTGAGTTAATGCAAAATACAAAATTTCCCTTGTTCATGACTAAAAACACTTGCTAAGTATGTCATAGTTACACCTTCAGTTTGTGTATTTTATTCTTCTGACCAGGAACCTGCTGTTCAGAATTACAAATAAGCTGCAATTCATGAGATCATGCTATGATTTTTTTCAAGCTACATTTTTCCCCAACTTGTCTATTTTAAGCAAAATTTAATTATTATTCAATGTGCACTGCTGATAGAGACAGAATTATGCAGAATAATTGAAGAGCATATTTAGTTTTTTCCCCTCTCACATTTTAGAATAATTGGTTTCCAGATTTGGCCAGCCTGTTTGATACTTAATCATAACAAAAACTGATTGTGAACCTTCAGTAAAAGCTTAGGTTTTAACTTTTTCTGATTTTCCTCATTTTTGCAACAGAGAAATATTTCAGGATTTCTTCCCACCAAACATGATTGATACAGAGAGAATGTAGAGAGAATGTTCATGTGTCTGGAGCAGCAAAGGATGAGATTTGTAATATTCACAAAGACATGGAAATGCCTGGAGATTACAAACCTAATCTAAATAAGAGTATAGATAAAATTATTGAAAATAGTTTAAGGAATATTTACATATTATTTGAATCTTTATGAAACTGAACATTGACATTTACTTTCCTTCTTGGAGGCTGCTCTAAAATATAATGTTTGTTTGGGTTTTTTTTTAAACTTGTGAATCTATCTCAAGGGGGAACACTCCTGGTGTGATGGTGCTGACTCACAGACTCAGCCACAGTGCAAGATCTCAGGCAGCCATCAGCTGAACTCCCTCAACAAAGCAGATCAGCACTGAATCCAGACCCAACCAGGCCCTGAAAGTGCACAGTCTAATTAGGCTTGACTGTATTTAACACCTGAAATAAGAACTGCAGATTACATTTGGGAGCTTTGGTTTCAGGACAGCATCACTGGCAGAGTTCAGTCAAAAGATGCAAGAGAGCACGGACCAGACTGGAGAGGCATTACCCTTTTTGCTTTGTGTATGCTTCTACTTTGTATTGTTATTTAAATTCCAGGATATTTTAAACAAATATTCAGTCAATATTTATGTACACATAAGCATGTATATGTGTATTTAAATACATTCTTATGGATCATCCCTTCCCCATGCCTGGAAGGGTTCAAGGCCAGGTTGGAGGGGCCTGAGCCCCTGGGCCAGTGGAAGGTGTCCCTGGCCATGGCAGGGGTTGGACTGAGATCATCTCCAGGGTCCCTTTCTACCCAAACCATTCTATGATTCTGTGACACATCTACCCTGTGAAAACCACCATGGCTCCTTTACAGAGATATTTGGCTCAGTTTTTCTGAAGATATTAGTAAAAACAAACTGTACTGTTAGGGTGACTTTAACCACATGCCAGCTCAACGGTGAATATTATGGAATCACTCTGCCTCTTAATTTCCATGAAAAGTCAAAACCAAAATATTTTAAAAGATGACAACTTTGGGTTTCTAGACTGTGCTTAAGCATTCTATTTCATATATCAATACATCTGAAAAGATTCTTTAGCAAATGCTGTTAAGGAAAAGAACCCAACAACCAGAAAATCACTAAGTCATCCCTAGTTTGTAAATCTAATTCATAACACTGCAGCCAAAGAAAGATGTTAATTGCTATTGGTATAAAACTCATGACCACTGACAATATGTACTATTTTGGCTGCAAGACTAAAATTCTGAATGTGTGATCAATGACAATTTTAAGATTAAGTGACCATTTGGGATTACATTCATCAATACTAATGGTATCTTATTTAAAAGCTTAATGAGAAAGCTATAATGCATATCACATTTCTCAGTAAGAAACATTATTATTGAATTTCAGAGAGACACTATTATGAAAAATGAAATAAAAGAAAAAAAATCTCATTGTTTAAAATGGATTTTTAAAGTGTATTGAACCCATGAACTGGACTGCAGGCATTTGCTTAGAGGACTACTTTTAAGGTAATTCCATCTTGTTTATTTGCAGTCCATATGAAAAGAGTGTGTCTAAGTTAGATCTCAAATTAGTCACTATAGACCATGAGGATATCCACATCAGATAAAACATACATGGCATTTTCAGCAAAATGTTTTAACATAAGGGGACAGTGAGACCCATGAAGCGATTTTGCTCCTCAGAGGTCGTTTATTCACAGTATTTGATGTGAGCCAGCTCTTGTATTTGAGAAATCAATAGGAGTAGCAGTTGAAGTAGCAATGATTCATGCTCAGGGTAAAACCTGTCAAAACTGAAAGATGTAGAAAATATTCTTTTAGTCCTTATTGTTTTGGTAGAGAGGAAGGGAATTATTTTTTAGGAGCACAGAATATAGAATTGTTAAAAACAGGTGGGTGCATCAGTTGAGTCTAGTTTGTGGTGAACTCTGGCAGATCTCAATCCAAATTAAAGCTCTGTTCAGCTTTTGCAGCCTTTAACAGCTACTAACACAGTCCCCAATTAGGGCTCACAACAGTCCTTGCCCTGTTATTTATTCAGGCTGTCCTTGCTTGTCTTTCTTTTATTAAAACAGCCTCTTGTTTTTTATTTTGTTGTTTGGTTTTTTGTTGTTTTTTTTTCCATTCAGCATGGTTGAGGAAGACTTGTTATCACATATTTTGATAAGAAAAATAATTTCTACCCCATCTTCTAAAAAACCCCCAAACACTACATTACCAGTGTATAACTGGCTTTCAGTTGTACATGTTTCCAGCACACAGAAGAGATATGTGGAATTAAAAACATCACAAAACAGCAGAGAAAACCCCAACACCTTTAAGACACTGGGTTTTTCTGTCAGTGGGCTGTGACAGACAAACCCTTCACCTGCAATGGACATTTCTGGGTCATTTCTGCACATTTTCCATGCGCAAGAGAGGAACAGGGAGGATGTGACAGTTGCCAGTTTCACGGCAGAAGGCAGAACTTCTGCTTTGTAGAATAAATTGTCCAAAGATTAGGGGAACTGATGAATTACACAGTGCAATATTGCCTGTTTCTATAGCATTAGCACAGTGGGATTCCAGCCCCCATGGATTATTATGGGATGTAGGAATACAACCACTCTGAAAATCAGGGTTCTGTTAAGACTGAGTTTCTAAGCTGCTGGATCTTGGAAACTCAGCTGGGCACCACCTAGGTCCTCCTGAAATAACAGTATTCATACTTGATAGGAATGACAATACTATTGAAAAGAAATACTTTTTCTGTCAATAAACATTTTCTTTGAAAAGCTAAATGCCTTCATTCTTCCTCAACAACTGCAAAGTACAATCTTCTTTTTAATACTGGCTTTGAACAAGAAACTGAAACATGAATTCAGATTTTTCAGCTCTGGCAACTCTGAACAAGGAAAAAAAGGCATCTTCTACCTCAATTACAATTATTTATTTTGCTTACTTCTAAAATGTGAGGTTGAGCAGCAATCCTGTAAGTATAAATGGAACAGACAAACTCAGTAAGCTACCTGAAAAGCAGTAATACCCTGCCTGATGTGGTTTATTAGGAAAAGTGATCTATTTTTTTAACTGCTACACCAGGCTGAACTTGCATATATGAACCAACACATCCCTTATGAAAAACAGGAAGTGGATGCATAAGGACTGGTATGTGACAAGGGATATTCCCTTATTGGATGTAAAGAAACAGTGTAACATCCAAATACTACTCCGCTTTCCCATCTTTTTAGTTCAATTTTTTATTTTTAGAGGAAAAAATTGTGACAGTTCCAGCCCTGTCCTGTAGGCCACCACAGTAACACCCTGGCAGAGAGCATCCCCAACATCCCAAACACATCAATAATTTTCCCACAGTAGTGCAGATATATGCAGATCCTCTACACATAACTCTGCTACTTCTAGTAAGTGAGGCAGTAACCTGTCTGATGGACTGAAGGCAGCACTTAAAGGACTACAACTCAACAGGAATAAAAGATGAAGTCTGTTTTTCAGACAAATACAAAACAAACATCAGTGTCCATGATTCTAACCATAAAATAGACTCTGTTTTCCCCACCATCCATTTATGGGTGCTGGTTGCTATTGCATTTTGCCACATAATTGAGATAAAATCCAGGATAGAATTGGGACACTGTAAATTCACATGAATACTCACTCCTGAGGGATAATTCATGGTAGTAGGTGGTGTCATAAAATTCATTTGGCCAGATTTTACAACAAAGCACATCATCTCCTCAGGCAAAGACCTTGGCTTTTTATACCTTTAAAATGCCTTGCTTAACTGTGGAGCTCTATAAAGTCAAATATATGAAAAAGAAGAGCACTATGCCAAGAAAACCTACAGCCCTAGTTGTTATTTTACCAGACTCTGTCCATCTAAAACTTCAGCTCAAAGTAAAACAACAGCCTTGAAAAGGCAAAAATTTGAGCAGCCTAATTCCACGAATTGCTCAATATCTGACCTTTTAAGCACCCAGTCTTGTCATATCTAAGAGAGGAATAAAATATATCACAAAAACTATTTGCAAGAAATAAGCTCAGATTTTGGGGGTGGATCTCTCTTAAAAATCCCTTCCTATTTTTTTTCCTTGCTGCCCTAAAGCTGATAAAAATTGGTCTTTCTTGTTCTTGACAGGAGATAAAGATGAATGGGAAAGTCATGTCAGGATCAGACTTTTATTTACGATCTTGTAAATTCGGGACTGTGCACATGCATGATTTGCTTCTGGACTCATCTCAAAATGAACAAATGAGAGATGAAAGATTACCCTGAGCACCTGCAGAAATACACATGAAAAACAGGTTTATCTAAAGAAACAGGCATTTTTGGAGGAAAAAGGTGATAGCATGAATTTTATATCAGATCTTTACTTTATAGAGAGCGCTACATAAAATAGTGTTGGCCTGATCGCTGCTGCTTTAAAAAGTCTTTTGTTATTCCTTTGTATGAAATAATCTTGTTGAGAAAATCCTGTTTTCAGGTGCTAGGTGACAGATTTCATTTCATCTTTGTTAGGTGTGTTTCCAGCCCTTAGCTGATATGTGGATAATGCTCCTCATAGTCAGACTTCCACAAACAGTGGATAAAATATCTTGAAAACACCTGCATGCATTAAAACCAGTGTTGTGATTAAAAATAAGACATAGTGCAAGGTAGTTTCTTTACCTCTTAACTTTTTCATAACAAAAATCCACAAATAAATTTCACTGACCCAGAGGTACTGACAACTGAGCATTTAGTTTCCACCTGCTTGGAAGAAAGATAATCTTCTAATGCAGAACACATACTCATAATTTAAGACTTCAGTGAGTTCTTCCCCTCATGGATTCTCCTAATTTGCAGACAAAATCCTGAAGATCCTTTCAGTGCACTTGAGTAAGTCAGTATCAGAGGCAATTCTAAAAGCTTGATGAGAATGTCACTTGTTTGTCCTTCATTTGCTGTAGACCGTGGTCAGTACTCCCTGTCATATAAATAGATATTATAGCAGCAAATTGATGACAGGAATCAGCACAAAGCAGAAAGTAACTTGGGGATTCTCTGCTTCAAATGCTATGTTGGAATCTTGTCTTTAATACATTAAACTGAAAATATTCAGATATACTTTTGAACTATTTCTACTGGATGAGTGACATTCAGATCTAAAATTATTTTTCTCCTTCCTTTCTGAAGAGTATTGGGTTATTCTTCATCCTCATCTGACCATAAGAAGTGTTAAAATCTATTTCTTTTAAGCTATACATATTGTTTTATTAAAATTCTCTAGCAAAAAAAGATTACAGTTTGAAGTCCTAATTCAGGAAAAAAATTCCTTTTTTAGACAGTATTTAAATGCTCACGCTTCTAAACTAGAGCTGAACTTTAATCTGTTTTTAAGCACATTTCTGAACCAAGAGCTAAAAAAATTCACATATAATTATCTTGTACTGAAAACAGAAGATGATGCCTTATTAATAGAAAAGAAAATAAAGTAGGAAAAATTCCTGAAGCTTGGCATTCAAAAGTGCTTTGAAAGCAGGGAAAAGGAAAGAACAGTTTGTTTGCAGGGAGGGAAGAAAAAAATCAAGGATTTCATCACATGAGGAACGAGAGGAAATGATCTCATCTACTTCTTCATTTGCTCTTCTGTGGCAAATTATGCTCTAGCAAGAGCACCGGGAGAACATGCCCATGATGTCTGAGCAAAAACTCACTATTATCTGGAAAAAAGCTTTTTTTCATTTCATGTGGAGTCCAGGGACAAGCAGGGACAGTCTGCTGAGGGATGTGATAACAAGTTAACACCAAAGTTTCCTAATGGTAAAAGAATTTCTTAGCACCTTAATTCTCACTCTTCTGCAAATTCACTGCCCCATTCTTTACCATTAATGCAGAACACAATGTCTGATTTCCATTTCCTTATCTAAACTATAAATCAGATTTTGGTAGTTGTGAATTATATCACCGGAAGAGTGAGAAAAGTTTAAAATACCATTTTAACACAGTCCTTATTGAAAGCAACAGCGAAATAATCTTTCCTCTTGAAATCTCAACTGGCTTAGATATGCTGTCACCCAGAGTGTCACATTCTTTGCTCACACCTTGACAATCTTCAAAGGAAAATCAAAAAGATACAGCCCTGCAAAACTGTCCCCTCCCTGCATACAATAGGTACAATAGTTTCCCTGGTGCTGTCTTCCCACTGTCCCAGAAGAATGAGGATGGCCTGACATCCAGCAAGGATGTCTGAGCTCATTTCCCAAATTAGTTTCTATTTCTGACCTGCTGCCTTGCACAATGAGACTTTTTCAGCGACGACAACCAAATTGTGGTGAGCTACAGACAGAAAGACCATGTGCACTGCAGCTGAGCCATGGGAGCTTGGAAAAGTCAGAAACCTTGGAGAACTGGTGAAAAGCAATCCAGAAGTGTGGAGAATGATGGAATACTGCAGCAAAGATCACACAGAAAGGACCTCTACAATCACCACTGCCTTGGGTTCCGAGAGGAAACACCAGACAGCTTGGGCTTGTGTTCTGTGACCTGCTGGGAAGGAGATGGAGGGAGCCTGACATCCAGAAATCAGTGTACAACACCTCCAACTCCTTAGCAAAAGAGCTTTCTTCCATAATATTTTCACAGAGTTCGACCAAACCAGCTGCTATGCCACATGAAATGGTTTTCGTCCATGTATTAGGCATAATTTAAATGATCCAATTATTACTTTTGTATTCAAAGATGGCTTATTTTCATGCAGATTTATGTTTCGTTATGCATAGAGGATATTGTTAATTGTGCTGACACAACTGCAAATTTAATTAAAGTTTGCCATTCCAAGCACAAAATAGATTAAAGAAAATGCTGACAACAGTAAAATAAATATTTGACTATTTAATTTAACATTTATTTTTAATCTAAACATCAAAATAACCTTATTCCTAATTACAGTTTCATGACAAAATGTCTTGAAGAAGTATTTGTCTCTATTTCCCTCCAATCTGCTCAGTTGAAATACACTAGCTTGTTTACAAAACTGTTGATTAATAAATCTGTTGCAGCTGTATTACTGTATGTTGCAAAGAGCACAGATTGATGTATGTAAACAACCATTATAATTTTAAAAACCCAAATTCTTCACAGTCTTCAAAAGCAGAAATCCCATCAAATACATTGCAGGACAATTACACACCTAAATCTTAACAAAGAAGGAAAAATAAGGGGCAAACATAAGGTCCAGAGACCTGTGGCAATTTATAGCAGATGGAGAGATCAACTAAATACTTATTATGAGTTACTTGTGGTTCCTTGAACTGGGTATTATTAGACTCAACCATGTGCTGTAACTTTGACAATAAGGAAATCCTCAGCTTCATAAAAAGTTACATTCAAAAAGGCACAAAGAAAGAATCTGGCCTGGTTCTACTGAAACTAACTGGAAACTCTCCAATTAAGTTATGCAGCTTAGTATTGATTTTAATTTTATAGTCAATAAATTTAATCATTTACACTTAGCAGCTGGGGGAAAAAGAAAGGTAGACAGGCAGATTTCCTCTCATCCAGATGCAGTAAGTCTGGCTCTGAGAAAAAAAAAAATTCCTAAACCACAAGAATTATGAACACTAACTTAACCCTTGATGTAATTCAGAAGCATTAGTTAAGAAGAAATATACAGGCTTTGCATGCCTTTTCTCCAACAGATTTGGAGGAAACAAAAGTGCCTTACCAGTCTAACAAATCTGCCAAAAGTCAGAAAATTGGGAGGAAAGAATAAAAGACTTTCCCCAGTTACTCACAATAACGTTTTTTGCAACATCTGAATAAATTGTCGTACACGATTTTTGGTGGTTCTTCCACCTTAAGCAACACATTCAGGAGCTAAGGTATTATTTACACCTGAGTGACAACGTCCAGCTATTAGGAGTTTTAGGACCACCACTTGTAGAAGACACAACAATCACAGCACGTTCTTGGTTTGAAAGCCACGAGCTCAGCTGGAGCAGTCTAAGTGACAGAAACCTCACCCAAAGGCACCCAGGACTGCCACCACAAACTGCTGCCCTGCCCCTGTTCAATTCTCTTTTTAATTACTTCTTGTCAACATAGTTGAGCAAAGAAAACCTCTAGATGGAAAATGTAAATGCTGCAAACCTCTTTCATCTAAGTAACTTCACTGTGAAAGGACAGAAAAGTTTCTTTTTGCAATGAAACCAAGATTGAAATACAGAAAGAACTGCAAACTGAGAGAATCAGCATACACTGAGAGGTCTCTGCATGTCAGTGGACCATCTTTATCATGGTGTTAACACATTTAGATGTAATAAAGTGTGACAGATACTTTCATGTTTTCCTTATTTACCTTTATCAGATATATACATTAGTACCAAGAAAATCTCAAAGGGAAAAAAAAAAAAAACAAACCAAACATCTAAAATCAAAAATTCAATAGAACAAATGAGGAAATTAAGTCAGTATGAGGGATTATTAAATCTTCCACAAAATAAGAAGCAATTAAGAAGGGAAGCAGCAAGGATCGTGTATTTTTCCGACAGGAATAAAACTGGAACCCTTCACCAAAAAACCAGTGAACTGAACAACAGCAGCTCTTTCCTATTGATATATGCATATTATAAGCAAAGTTTGATCTGGAATCCAGCACAACTGGTAGATGAAAACCCTATTTGGATGTAATATCAAGTTAACAAATCACTTTACATCAACACTGTTCGAACAAACAAAACAACCCAAACTTATTCCAGTAACCACTGAGTTCATCAACCCAGAATTATTCTTTCATGAAGAGCAGTTCATGTTTTAGTAGCACTTTTTATACAAGCACCAATATACAGAAGAAATTAATAAAATTCATGAAGTTTTTTTTTCTTTCTGTGTTACAAGATTTATCTTGGAAAACTCTACATGGTATTATTGATCAAAACTCTTTTTGACAATGTAATAGCCTCCAATACTTCTAAATAATATAAGAAACAAAGAATACACTGCATTATACAGGCTTCCAGACTATCCCACTTCAGACTCCTGAAGACAACAATAAAAATTCCATGACGTGAATCAGACTAGACCTTTTGTTTTGTATAGTCCATAAATTACCAGCGCAGCTGTTTAAAACAGAAGGAATATCAAAAGACAGGATTGCACATAAACAGGCAGTAACAGAGCAGTTTAAGGGTTAGAAAACCTCTACAGCAAAAACCAGCATGGCAATTTACCTTCCTGAGAACCAGACAACACCTCCACACACATCTCAATACAAACTTCCCCATCATTGAACCAGAAGGTTTTGGGAAGAGAAATCAAGTACACAAGTCATAGCATGTGGAATTACAAATGAAACATACAAAACAACAAAGCTTTTGGAGTTTTGATTTAGAGGCTCTTTGATTAGGAAGGCTTGGCTTACCTGTTTAACATCATATGCAAGAAGAACAAATCTCAAGTCTGGTGAAACAGAGTATCTTGATGCTTTGAAGGTTACCTGCAATGAAATAACAAACAGTAAAAGTGAGCTAGCAATAGAAAAGCATAACATCCCCTTTCACAAATTTTCCTGCACCTCATTTAAGAACTCCCCATTCACAAGACAGAATTGGTTTAGAAAACCAAAGTAATTTTCACAAAATAAGGACTCATTAAATAATTCTTAGTCTAATTAGCTGGTATTAGCACAATAGCAACAGAAGAATTTGGCTTCAACATTAAATACCAATGAGAGGCTGATGAGTTTTTTATCATCACTACAAGGACTAAGTTCAAGGATAATAACTATAACCAAGTCATTCCCAGAGAATGAAGGAAGACACATCAGTTGGAACGATTAAAAGGGAGATTCATCACTAGGCTGGCCTTAAAGATAACATGCAATAAAAAGAAAAATTGTGCACTACATCTTTACTGTTTTTCTTTTAACACCACATATACAAATATTTTGCAAAACAACTTGAACCAAAGCAAAAGTCTTTCTTAAAATAAAGAAAATTCTCAGCGGAGAGAAAAGTGAAACATAAGGTAACAATACAAAACTAATAATGTTTTACATCCACTCAAAACTACATGACACCCAATTGGATTCAAGATTGTAATTTCATCAAGGGGTAATGTTGATGTCAGAAATAATTTAATGAATCTACTGCATGAGAAAGATAAGAATGTGCTTTAAAGGGCACTGAAGGAAGTAATTTTAAATTAATCTCAAGACATCTATTTGCAGAATGAAAGGAAAAGGAAGAAATGAAAATGCAGATAACAGAAAAAAAAACAGGACATAAAAAAACAAAAACAAAAACAAAAACCAAAAACCAGAACCACAAAGCCATAAAATGAAAATAAATAAAAGCAGCTATGTAGGACAAGAGATATCCACTATTTGATTTCTTAAGGATCTTGTTCTGCTTAGCCTAATCCCACCACTGCAAGCCATTGGCACTTCCAGGCAATACCAGCAAGAACTACTTGCATATTCAAGTATGGAGTGCTGTGGATTTGAGATTTAAAGTCTTTTGAATCCCACTAACCTTGTTTATTCAGCTTGCACTCACCTGCAAAATTTTATTTGCCTCCAGACACAAGGTGTACATTCCATGCAAAAAAACTGTATGGTAATGGGATTTGGGCAAAATAGTTTTCTTTTTGTTAGCATAATGGCATAATTCTTGGTAAAAGGAGTATAAAGCTGTGTCATACTTTTTAAATGTTTTACCTCAGAAATAAGAACTGAAAATTAGACTAGCAGAAATCATGTGCTTATTGCCAAAGCTGATAGCAACACTGACTTCTTCAAATTATCATAAAAATATTATTAGTCCTTTTATTTAAACCTGATTTACAATCAAGCCTTTAATAAATAGATGTTTAATTCTAATAGAATTGAAGAGAGATTTCCCTGACTTGCAGTGATAATAATTTCCTTAAAATTCTGGTTTTGAATGGGTTTTTTGGTAAAGACAAGCACAATTTTGGCAATTAATTCAGAACGCCTACTTATATGCACAGAAGAAGCCCTTACAGATTAAAAACAGAAAATTAAATCTCCTGAGTCATTCCTCCTGCAAGTAAACTCAAGATCTGTGAGTTACTTAAACAAAAGACAGAATTCTTTTTTCCCCCTTTGCAAACATGTCCAAGGGATTTCATCAACCAACAGCTGCCTGACCCCATGGCTGAGGAGATTAGACCTGCTGGTGAAGGGCTTGAAGAGAAAGTTTCAGTCCCTGCTGTAGGAGATGAGATGTATGCCACACAAACTTCTGGGAGATCATCTATTGGGCCAGTCTCTACAGGGGTTAGATACATTTATTCATTAAAAAGAGGCTTGAGAGGACTCTGACCCCAAGGGTTATTCTCTTCTCAGGAGAACACATTTCTGAGTTTAAGAGGAAGTGTTGGGGAAATACCACATTGGAAATACACTAGGAATTAAAAACCCTCAGGTGTCTTGTTATCTGGAGGATGGCTGTTCCACAGGTCTGCATATCCCCAATTTCTCAAGGTTCTTGCTTTGTCAGGAGTTATTTAGCCTTCATTAAGGAAGACAGACCTAAATGCTGCCCCATGTGACTATAACCCTATGGTGTTGCTGTGCTTATCTCTAAGAAATTGAATTTTGGACAAATAAGCTCTGAAACTGGGAGAAACAGAGCTGCCTAATTAGGCAGAGTCCAGGGATGCAGGGCTGGTTTCCCTCTGCATCCCTGCTCAGTACCAGCACTTGGGGAGTGGGGCAGTCCAACCCTGTGCACTCCATGCACACCCTAATCCCTTTCCAAAGGCAGAACACAAGTCAAAAGGGAAGGGAGGTTCCTTGTTTTCTTCTACTCAGCCCCATCAAAAGTTGAAATCCCTATAAAAACATCAGCTCCATGCAACCAGAAAACACTCAGACTGGAGAAATTGCTGTAATCCTTGAACTGGTTACAGTCCACACTATTGCATAATTCTGAGACAAAATAAATTTGGGGTTTTTTAACATTTGTGCACTGTCTTCCCTGCTTAATTCACACACCTGTCAGCCACTTTTCCTATATTGCTGCATTTGACATAATTTCACTTTTTCAGACATAAATGATCCTTACACCTGATCCTTTATTCCTCACTCAACCAAATCTCCCACTGACCGTAAAATCAGGTCTAGTCATATGAAACATTGTATTTCTAGCTTTCTTTGAAATACCTCCTGTGATAAGAGTTTTAATTCTTCTCCTGACAGTGATGCATGATGTGATGACCTCAGTGGTCTCACTGCCACCATAGAATGCAACGGTAAAAACCAAATCCGGGCAAAACCACAGAATTTGAACGGACTTTTGTCCTTCAGCTTTCCAGTTTCCTTCTCTCATCCACCTTTCAGGAACTGCTAAAATATAGTTTTGCATGAAAAAGAATTGGCTTTTTTACCACCTTTCCATATAGGTGATTAAAACACAACATAGAATTCCAGTGAACAACATATTCACAAATTTGATTTCCAATGTCAATATTTCCTTCTCCTTCTAACTTTGCATGTTATGTGTGTTTTCCTGTTAACAGTGATACCCATTATGATTGTGTTTAAGAGATGCTCTGCATCCTCAGCAAGGGCCCCTAGCATCAGCTCTTTTTATTTCTCCTGTTTTCTTAAACCCTAGTTCTTAGCTACTGATGTACTGGTGACTCTCTTCATCTTTCACATACTATTAAATGTTTGGGTTACTGGTTTTGTAGATTTTAACTACTATGACATTTAAATCAGTGCCTTATTCATAATCTTTCAAAAACACAGTATAGAGCAGATGAAGTTATCTCTAATTCAGTCTAGCCCAGAGCTGTAAAAATATTTTTGTAACATGTATACTTCACAGTTTTCTTTTTCCATAGTTTCAGTTGGATGGTTTTAAGTGAAATAATATATCATAGTTAAAACTGATTTAAAGAAATGTTCACTGTTGTGGAGTCTGCTTATTTGTCTGGTTTGGGCTTTTTTCCTTTAGGCTTACCCCTCCTGCTGTTTCAGTTTCTTGTGCTTCTATTTTCCCCAGAACCTTTCATCTTCCACACTCCTGTTATTCTCCTTCTCCAGCTTTTTAGTGCTCCCTTAACACACATTTAGGCTTTATATTTATTTTTTTTATTATTCATCCAGAAATGAACTATTTTAAGACCTTCAGGAATGTTGCTTTAGATCCTGGTGGCAACCAGGATCTCTCTATTGCACAGCTACATCTGTATCAGAAATTTAACTTAATGATGTAGTGGAACCTCAGTGGCTGGGGGTTCATCAACATTCACAGGTATCCAGCTCCACTTATCAGACAGGCATTGGCCAAATGGCATAAAAGGAGTCAGGCAGGATGGAATCAGAGGAGCTGCCAGAGGAGAAGGCATTTGGCACGTCACAGTTCCCTTGGGAGGCACTGGCAGTCCAGGGAACAATGGGATTCTCCTTCCCTGCCACTGCTGTGACTGAAAGGAGAAGATGGACCATGAGAAAGCAGCAGAGGGTGGAGCCCAGCAGAAGAGCAAGGCTGGAAACAGGGAACCTCTGAGAAAGACAGGTTGTAATTAGAAAAATGTGCTATAATTGGAATGATGAAAAATTTGGGTTTCCAAGGTTACGTTTCTTAATGCGGTGCTTCTTGTGTCACCTGAGCAGTTAATCTAGACCCAAAAATTCTGCAATTCCAGGAGTTGGAATTGTTAACCCTCAGGTTTCCTGTCCAGTTTAAAAGACACATATGCCTTAAACCATGACCTCAGATGACTTCTATGCTCTCAAAAACAGGAACCAAATTCCCCAAACCCACCTGCAACTGTAGGACATAAAAATAGACATGAATCAACCATGAGCCTTGCACCACCACCTCCCTGACAGACAAAAACCTCTAACCAGTCAATCACAGAAGTTTTTCCCTCTCACATTTCCCAGGAACACAGACATAATTAACCCTTAACTGCATAAAGGAACAATCTTACCAGGAATAGTATTTAGAGAAATCCCACACAGAGTTGCCGTAACCTGACATTTTCACATTTTTTATGGTGAAACCTCCTTCTTGGACAAAACTTGGACAAAAACCAATGGCCACCACCAAACCACAGTGACTGCAAACCCTTGCATCTGTCAGGCTTTCCTACCTTGATGCACAGTGGTTCACTGCAACAATAAAGCCTTCCTCATAAAAACCCCTCTACTGAAAAGGCTGTGCTGAGAGGGTTATTGGACACCCAGAGGAGCGTGGGAGAGTAGAGAGAATGTTACAATATTCATAATCACCTATTTACAACATGTGTGGGTCATTAAAATGTCCAGTGTTGCAACAACTAGTAATATTTATGTGGTTATATAATGTTATTTAATGTATTTACTATTATTCACCCTTTCATTAATCTCTTATGCAAGGTTCTTAAAATACAAGCACGTAACCTACTCTTGCAATTAAATCTACATTAATCAACAAAAGAACTGTAATTGCATTATGATGTTGCACTGAGTTTCATGTTAAAAGAGGAAGGTGGTGTGGTGGTGGGGAGCACAAAACAAACCAAAAAAGTACCCAAAGGAAGAGAACAAGGAGGGCTGTTTATGAACAACACTCTGTGAAACACCACAAAAGAGTCCCTGCCAAAAGCTCTGCTCAGACTGAAGCTCTCATTCTCTGCTTTTGGCTGCAAGGCCTCCACAGGGCTGTCACAGCTGGGCTGCCACAGCCTGACCCTGGTCCCTGAGCCAGGACTGCTCCTGAGGCAGGACTGCTCCTGCTCTGTCACCTTCTGACACCAATAGCAGGCAGCAAGGCCCTTCCCTCTCCACCTTGGTGTAAAAGATGGTCCACAGTAACACAGCAACACAACAGGCTGCAGGATGTGCTCCTGACAAGCCTCTGGAAACAGGTTTGAAACTCAGCAGTAATTGTTTGCTGTGCACCATGAATGCAGTTTCCCTTTGAGCTTGAAAGGAGTTGTGGAAAGGCACAGAAATCAAAGGGCACAGCAAGTCAGGAATTACTGGGGGTTAGAAGAGTACAGCTGGACAATTTTCACAAACTGAAAACAATTCCACTTGTGTTGCCTGGTATTGAAAACAAATCAACAGATTCAAAGTTTATCCCATCATGAACACTCCAAAGCCTGGAGGAGTCCCAGTAGACTCATTTGTGACAGAGGACCCTGAGTGTTTGTCAGGGTGTGTGCATGGAATCTGAACACATGCACCACAAGAGCAGTGAAACTGAGGGCTAAAAAAAGTCTTACCACTTTCATAATTATTGCAGCTCTTTTAAGAGGGAGAAATGAAGGCAAAACTTCTGCAGGTTTCTTTCAGAGAATTCAACACATTTGGAAAGCTCCATACCAGAACACAGAGTCCCTACACACATTTTCTGTCCTCTCTGTGCTTGCTTTTTCCAGTTTGTTTTGTGTTTAAGGGTTGTAAAACAGGCTTGAGAAGCTGAGCTAGAATAAGGAACCAGATGGACAACTTTCCCTGAGCTAAAGGATCCATGTGGTCCTGCATGCTCTCCTCTCCAGCTTGTGGCTGGGCTGTGTGTGTGAACTGGTACCCTGCTTTTACTCACCCTAAGGAACAGGCAAAAGCATTCAACAAAATGCTTCCTAAACACTGAAATTCCTTAGCTAAATGTGTCATAACGCCACTGATTTTGGAAGTGTGAAGTGCAATAAAGTATTGCCAAGTGCTGAAAAGCTGGTATGTTGTCACTTAGGATCACAGTGATAGGCAGCCCAGGCAGATGATAGAGAACATATTGTAATCATGTATCGAGGCAGCATCTCAAACACCAGGATGCCACACAGTGATTAATGTCTAGGGCTTTTTCTGGCTCCTCTTCATAGGAGACTGGCCCAGCCTCCAGCTGTGAACATTTATATGCTGCTGGCTAAGGATATTAACTGTTTATTAGACAGCTGAAACAGGAGGGAGGGACTACATGGATACAGTCAGAGGGAAATGTGTATTAGAAAACATCCTTAAAAAATAACACCCAGAGATGTCAACAAATATTCTTTGTGATTTGCAACCTACCCTTTTCACTTATGGCACTGTATTTGTTACCCATAATATTGCTTTGCTGATAGATTAATTATATAAAGGCCAGACTGTTTTACTAATTGATTAAAGAAAAGGATTCCATTCCAGAAGAACATGAGAATTTCTTCTACTTCTAAATAAAACCTGATTATACTGGAAGAAAAGTACTTTAATTCAAGAACTGGGGATAGATACTTCCCCAGTGTAAGAGAAGTGGGCATCCCAGCATGACAAAACACTAGCCTTTCTTCATTCCAGGTGCATGACTATTCTTAATGGTACTTTTAAAGGTTGGGGGATTTTGTTATTTTTATATATGTTAACATAGGTTTTTTTTAAAAACTGCAGCCTGCTTTTTTGATGATTCACCTACTCAGTGAGCACAGCAGATTTTCATTAGGGCTACCTGGCTTCTACACAATAAGCAACACAAGGATAAAGGATGTGTACTTTGCAGGAGAGTGGCAGTCTCTAGGATGCAAAAGAAGAGCCAGCGATCTGTGCCCAGTGGAAGATTGCTTCAGAGGCTGAGCAAGGAGGGGAAAAAAGAAAATCTCCTCTGAGCTGCTGATTCAAGCACAGTCCAATCAGGGGTGACAAAGAGTCATTACTTGCCCCTTTCCTCTGCACAAGGAGTTTATCACAGCAGTTCAATTCTCCATGGACAATTATCAACATTACTGAGAAAACCCTGCCATTTCTCTGGCTGCTTGAGCAAAGGCAAACAGGAAAGCAAATGCAGACTGAAATCAGACTAATAACTCCCATCAAAAGGTGACTCTTCCATGACTAAAACCCTTTGATAGGGAAGAATGAAGGAACTTGCATTGCCACTGCCCGTGTTGGATCTCTGCTGTATTTTTTATTAATCCAAGACATCTCTGCAGAGTCATTAAACCACCACCATTCTAATTATGCACCGATGATTAAGCAGATGTGACACTGAGCGAGGAAAATGTTTGATTAATGATCCAGGTGTCTAACTTTAGAAGATTACATTTAGCAGTGCAAATCTGGGGACACTCAAGCTCAGAAGAACAGGAGAGCTTTTGATTTCAGCCCGCCTCAGTAACGTTATCCTGTTTTGTTGGATAACATTAACTGTTGGCCACCACGTCAGACAGCACAGAACATTTCCCACTGTTCTCTTCCAAACATACACCAACAAACTTGCTGAGCCTTCTGCTCTCTTTTCAGCTTTTTATTATACTTCCTTCATATGAATACTAATTGCTGGAATTGACTATTTTTAAGTATAACACTCTCAACTTTTGGCTGTGTAAAGAGAGGAGCTCTGCAGGAAAAAAAATACACTTAGGTTTTTATGTTTTTCACCCATAATTACTAAATGGTTGCTTGAATATTACATATTTTGGATCAGTTTCTCACATTTCTAATTAGTAGCAGATATCTAGTGTCTAGAGCTCACTGGGTTTGTGTGGATTGAGGATAAATCTGTTCCATAAAAAGCCCAGAGAAGAACAACTTTGCAAAAAGCGGCGACACCCCTGGTGTGAAGCAGCCTGTCCTTCCCAACCCATCATCAGTTGGCAAGGCTGGGGTGCCATAATGGCCTGAATAGCCTGTCATGCTGGCACCACACTCTGCAGCACAGGCCAGACACTTCCAGCCAGAAGTGTCTGAATTCCTCTGTGATGAGACTCAGGTCTTGGCATTAAAGTCAATTCTGCAGCCAGGGATGCCCATGCAGCTGCCCCTGCTCAAGGATGCACTGAAGGCACCACACAGACCTGGCACAGGCCTGGCTGGCCAGGCAAGGGCTCACACAGCCTTGCATAAATGGTTAACAGGGAAAGAGCTTCCTAA
>NW_005054298.1:6304531-6314493 GCF_000277835.1 Geospiza fortis | reverse complement strand
AACTTACAAAAGTGAGAGACCTCGTGACCTCTCAGCCATTTTGTGACCATTTTGGTTCACCTTGGGTGCAGCCCTGGCTGGGCTCTTGTGCTGCCCAGGGTGGATCCATTGAGGCCTTCTAATAAATACTTACTTTATTCTTTACCTCCATCTAGGTCAGCCTTCACAAGGCATCACCCCCAGTTTTAATTGTGTCTGACAGCCTTTTTTGGGCCAAGAGGTCCCCTGAGGCACATCCCAGCATATGGAAGGTGCAGCTCACAGAAGGGGAGTCACACACACACCCACCCATTAAAACATAAATCTCTCCTCCATCCTCCTCCATCTTTACACTGACCTCAGAAATCAGCATCAAATTCTTTCTCCTGAAGTTCCACTCTCCTCTTTCTTATTTGAGGAGTTAGAAGTAAAGGTTCTACTCTCCTCTTTCTTGTTTGAGGAGTTAGAAGTAAAGGTCACCTGAGGCTTTATGCTTTGAAAAGAGGAATCTCTATCAGCAAAGGCCAGGAACAGACCAGGAATAAAATCAGCCTTTGCCAAAGAGCGCTGATGAAAATGAATCACGCTTTTGAGTCTGCAGGTGTAAAAGATTTTATTAAATTAAAAGTACAGGGATTAACAATAACAGCCAGTGGTCTGCATGGAGTATTTATGAGGAGAGATTGACAAGCCACACAATTATGCTGCAAAACCCTGATAAACAAGAATTACAGGGTGGAATGTAAGTGGTATCCCTGAGAATAACAGTGCCAAGCAAAGCAAAAGAAAATGCAGACTAAAGTATTAAAGTACTTCTCAGCAATTACTGCTAGTCAGAAACCATTCTTGACCCTTTGCTGGTCAAGAGGAATAATCCCCAATCATCTACGCAGCCATTAAAGCACAGAGAAACAACTAAAGCAGAGATTAGCATGACATTTTTCTTTGCATATTTATCTCTCTAAAGGAAAATATTCCTATGAATCTTGAACAATTTCCCTCTTTTCTAATAGTGAAAAACTCTCAACATTTAAGTAGCATTCCCACCTTTTATGAAATAGTTTTCCTGGTAGACAACAGGTAGATTCTCCAGCACATATGCCAAGAACAATCCACCCTTCAGATGGTCTGAACAAAGCACAACCAACAGCAAATCCTCCAACATTTTGGTTACTTACATGTAAAAAACAAATAACTTCATTCAGAAATCATTCACTGACAGAGGAATGGATTATATTTTTCATTTATATGCAATTTAGTCTAAGTCATAAACATATCTCCCCTAACTTTTAGACATTACTCTCTCCCTCCTGTTGCAAGAAAAAATGTTAGCAGACTTCCACTGAGAGAGAAGCAGATAATATATATTACTTACAAAAGTTGTGTTTTCCAGTAATAATGTAGTTGTATTTGTTTCTACGTTCAGTTCAACAACATGTCCATTCCTGGTTTTGTACACCACTGCTGTATCTGCAATGACAAAGAAATAAGCAGTCAGCAAACACACTGACAAGTTAATACCTCTGTAGAGAGAACCAGCAGGTTAAATTAATTACAGTATCCTTATTACTACACACAAACAAGACAGAAGTTTTGTTGATTTGCCTCATGAGCCCCAAAATTACCTACAGACTGCTCCCCTCATTCAATACATCTAAGTTTTGGCCATATAGCAAACTAAAGTTTTGCGAAAAACCAAAAGATTTTGTTGAACATCATATTCACATCGCCTTAGAGGTGATTCCAACCAAACTTCTGTACTGGTCTGTATTTCTGGTGACTGGATGGACAAAGTTGTGACTATTTTACGACAGTCCATATTCTGTGTGATTCATGCTGGCCTGCAGAATACTGAATTTTCTTGTGAACTGAATGTTAGCAAAGGAGGGTTAAAGCTAAGTAGGTTCCCTTGCAAAACATTTAAAACACTGTGGGATTAACTGTTCCAACTTCTTCCTTTTTCCACTCACTTGAATTATCATTTCTTGTGAGAAAAAGAATCTGATACACCTCAAGAAAAAAAAATCTGAAATTAATTGGGATTTCTATGAAAAATACTTTGTATTTGCTTGTATCAAAACCTTCAAAATTACCAAGAAATACACAATTAGTACATCAGCCTTGAGTTTAAAAAAATGTTCCAAATTTTCCACTATTTGTTACAAGATTGAATAGAGTGCTGATTCTCTCAGATTATTTAAAACCCATGTAGGAGATTTGTACTTAATTAAATGAAACAATTTTATTATAACAATATAAAAAGCATAAGAAAATTTCTAAATTAAGCCTAAAGGAAACACAAAAGAACTTCCCTGATCTTCAGTAATGTCTGAGAAATTCATTACAAGTCCCTGAATTTTATGAAGTGGGAAGTAAACATGACTGGAGTAAAAGGTTATGCTATCATAAAAAAAAGCTTTGCTTATTCAGAAAAATGTAGCTCGATTTTAATTGACTCCACAGCAGCTCAAGATAGCCAGTGATGTGAATGTCCTCTGGTATGTTCTGTAAAATTAATGAAGCCTCATTTGAGGAGCTTACTAAGCTATTTTAGGGCCATGGCTGGGAAGTGGGGTGGGATTGATGGAGTTTAGGACAGTATTATTAGAGCTGCTGTTTAGGAAGGCAAATCAGATGGTGGACTGTGCAACTAACAGCAGCTCCTTTTAAAGAGAAAATATTTCAAATATTCATTTTGAATAAAAAGAACAGCACTTCACAGACAGTTATTTGGTTTCAGGTTACAGAACAAGGCTGCTTCTGCAGCTTCCTTTAGGCTATTTTGCATTTATTCTTTTAGGAACCCCAGCACTGGGAATCTCCAATGACACTGGATCACTGTGCTGAGTACTATAGAAAAAAATGAAGTAGTCTGGCTAAAGAGCTGCCCCTAGTTATGATTGAACCATATTGTGAGAAATGGCATAAATAGCCCAGGACACTGAACAGCAGTGCTCCAAACCATGCATTTTGACCCCATAGGTGACACTAATGTGCTAAAATCCAAATGAGTACAGAATGTTACTCCTTCTCATTTATCTACTCTCCTACATGTCATTTGCCAACACGATTTACAGCACTGTGCCTCATTAACTAATCCTACCAAAACAAATTCACTCAAAAAAGAACTTTCCCTTTAAATTCCTAAGAGGACCAAAAATAAAATACACAGTCCTAAGGCTCTTCTTGCAAGTGCTTCACAAGGTGTGAAACAACATTTGGAATGGCAAATACTGTGAGAGTCATAAATGAAACCCTTTGTTCTAAAGTTAGAAGAAAATTTACTCAATAAATCAGAACAGAAAACTGAGTCAGACCTCTTGAAAAGCCAGGCTTTACTGGACAGGAATTATACCTCTCTTTGAACTTGGATTCAGTAGTTACCTCCTGAAGGGCATAAATCAAAAGAATGCTTGCAAAATGTATGGTGCTTTGCAGGTAAAAGATTATACAAAAATCCCGTGTAAACACAGAGCATAACAGTCTTCAGAAGTTAATCATAGAAATTAATATGGAAGTCCTATTCCAAACACTATTTCTTCAGGCTGGATAATGTGAAAGTTGATGGTCACACCGCATGATGATTTTTTTCATTGATTGCTCAAATTTTAATTAAGAGCCATAAACACAAGTTGGGTTTTTTTTTTTAAATTTTGTTATCTAGAGTCAGAAATTCTACAAAAGAAAACAATACCTAGTCCTTAGCCTCATCCATCTGCACAGCTGATGGATTTGTTTTGTTTATTATCTTGGTGCCTTCACCAGAAGAAGGTTCAGGGATCTCTGACACTTCACAAAGACATTCAGAGAAGTGGAGTTCTTAATTCAAAGAAATTCTCATTTAATTTGAAACAAACAGTAGTATCATGTGAAAAGCTCTCAGCTGGCACAAACTGCAGCCCTGAGGAGCCATATTATTGATCTGAGGACATCAGCAGAATAAAAAACATCCTGTCTTAAGCAAAGGACAGTGTGAGGAAGCCTCTATAAAGAAGATGCATTATCAAGTCACCAGCCCTGGATGCTGCATACATAATAAGTCTTGAAAACAACTAATTGAAAATTTCCTAATTATAATAGTTCTCAAATTTCTGAAAAGTTTGGAAACTCCAGAGCATTGACTATCTGATTCATTTATTCTGTTTTACTAAAACATGAATACAGACAACCAAGGCTCTGTCTGTAAGCTATCCTGACATCAGTACCAAAGAAAATAATGGCACTATAAATCCAGGATTCTTCACACAAAAATAATGTCTGGCAATATAATTAACACCTAACAGCACTTTACAGAACATAGATCTTGTAAAAAAAAATTGAGAGTCCTATATTTGATAGAGGCAACTCTGCTGAAACTGTGTATTGGGTTTTCATCCAAGGTATTTGATTTATTTTATGACCTCCAAAGCTTACATTAAACAGAATTAATGGGAAACACATTAGGAGGATTAAAAACAGCATCACTAAAAAAATAAAGAGGTGGACAGGGTTATTACACACAACTATCTTTGGGAAGAATTGATTCCATCTTGCTTTTGACCTTATTTCTAAAGCTGACTGAGAAGGAGGCTGCCTAGTGGACACACACCCCTGCAGGACAACTTGATGCTCAACGGGTTCTCTACAACTTATTTGGCTTTCACAAAGAATGCAACATTAAATGAAATATTACATGAAAACAAACTCAAACAAAATTCTGGGATTGTCACAGCAGAATAAATTCACCTTAGTCAGCAACATCCTCTCATAGGATTGTACTAGCTGCAGAACCAACAGGAATTTATTTTATCATTGTGAGGCTAAATGTCCAAATTCTTATGCTATTGTATGTATTTGAAAGTAAATATTTTCATCATCTACCCTATCTCTAGGCAAAGAACATGGAATATACATTCTGCTGAAATGATTAATCCATACATTTTAAATCACAGTTTGGATGTATATATAAATATGTCCCTCAGTGACAGCACTATTACATAAATATAGCACCATGATAATCTCAAGTATTTTTTAAAATAAAAGCAGTATTTATTATAAATAGCTTCACTAATACTATTGTTTCTGGTTTAGGTTCAACACTGCTAAGGGTTTTGTTTAAGATCAGGGTATGAGTTAGCAGGAAATGCAGCTCTATACTGTTTGTGACAATATAAATTGTTCCTGGGAATGTCAAAGTACAGGCAAACTATCATAAAATGAAAAGAAATCAATGCAAAACTTTTCCTACTTGACAAGCAGCTTGACCCCCATCAATTTTGCAATAATTTCTTTACCTCCACTTATTGAATTCACCCCCATTTATTGAACTGACAACATGCTACCACATCCTAAATGCTACAGAATTCCTTTGCAGCACTCACAGTTACACAAGGTATGCTCACATGAACCAAAAAAAAAAAAAATCCAGGCCCTTGCAAATTCTAATGAAAATCCTGTATCATTTAGGGGGAAAGTGGAGTAACTTCCAGTCTTAAATACATCCTCATCACTGCAAGTCAATCCTTGAATTGTTCTAGTGCAAGAATTTGGGCCAGGGCCTTTCATGATTTATCTTTGTCATAGCAGGACATGGAATGGTGGTGGTTTATTTGAAGAGTATAAACTCAAGTTTCATGTGTCACTGAAATTAAGTAATTAATCTTGTTTTTTAAATGACACAGACTGAGTTGAAAGGACACACTACCACACACTTTCAAAGCTCTTGAATTTCAGTCCAGTGTTCTATTCACTTTTACATCTATATTGATCCAACTTTTATTAGTTGGAAGTCTTCCTCTTTTATTGGTGGTATTTTCATCTTTAGACCTGTATGTGACACAAAAAGCTCCAGGCTGCTAATCACATTTATTCTTTTTCTGCCTTGGAGTCTCCCTGTGTGCCCTAAGATGTTGACACAGGTTCTATCTGTGTAACTCAGCAGCAAGTCAAGAGAAGACAATTGTGTCCTTCATGTGAATGAGCAAAGAGGGTGTGAAATGTTCTGTCATTTCTCAGATCTCTAAATCTGGGATATTTTACAAGAGATTGCAGACCGATAGAGATATGAGACATCCTCAACCAAGTACTAAAAGTCGTCTGTGTTGTATTTGGAAAGATCCAAAAGCCTCAGGAACAAGTGGGGCTTCCCTGATGAAGTACGAAAGCAGGAATCCTGCCCTGGATGAATAAGAATTTATGAAAATACAGAGACCCATCACAGGCTCACTAAAGCCACAGGACTTAGAAGATTACTGAATCTGGGCCTCCACTATCCTGTGAATATTTCATCTGAGCTAGCAAGATTTGCATTTCTACCTAGTCTACTCCATTCTCAGAGGTTTTAAGTGATGATTTTTGACCTATGAATACACATTGAGTTATTCTTTAGCCTCAAATAGACATCATAGAGACCCAAGCTTATTATAAAACTAAAACCTGCCTAGCCTGTAAATCTACATTGCCATCATGTTCACTGAGATTATTCACATTAATCTCTGCAGCTGCTAGCACTGTCAAGGAGCAACAGAATTAACAGCATGTCTTTGAGTGTAAAAAACCTGATTCTTACCAAATTCACAGTACAGTTAACGTACATTTTGTTTGCCAAACAAAAGTTTGGTAAAAATATTTGCTATATTTTTGTTACTTGTTGATAATAAGGCTTATTTCATGGTAACTTGTGTAGATTGATCAATTTGGATAGATACAGGCCAAGACCAATTTGATAGAACCTGGCTTAAAAGTGGTTTAGAATTTACAAATACTGATATTGAATAGTTTGACAAAAAAACCTGATTTATAAAGAAGGTGCACAGATTGCTAATTGCTGGTTATTTACACAGAGCACTGTAAATCTTAGCCTAAGCTAATTGTCCAAAGGAGATCAGCACTCATGCAGTTTTGTGCATAGAAACCATTGGGTTCTATAAATTAAGGCAACTTATTAAACAGTCTTGAGAGAGCAAGTGGTTTCTAAAAAAAGTGAAGGAAAGAGAAGGAAATAATTCAGGCAGTGCTGAAAATCTGTTCCATAGTATCTGGAACAAGGAGGCCTCAGGGTAGTCTTCTGAAATTGCTGACAGCATTAACCTGAAGATTGCTAACGCTTGTTTTCCCATTGAAAATATTTACTAAGTTTTAGTTTGTTTAGCTAAAATTCTGCTTTGCAGCACAAACAGCAGCATTAGCAAGTCAGAGTCCTCCTCTTCCTTATATTTTATGTTTTTTTCAAATGCAAACATGCAAGAAGGTTGATACCTTGCAGTCAACACATATGTCAATCAGCCTTTGCTGTACACAGTATTATTAGAACTGCAGATGGCATTTCATCAAATTGATTATAGAAAATGTCATGCTAATTAAAATAGAGAATGCTTTCTGATTTAATAAACAGGGGTGCTAGACAATTCTTTGTCTAATGAAGTGTTTACTAATTAAATAATCACTTACAGAGATATTAGAGATACAGACCAAATTGCAGTATGTTACTAAAGTCACGTGTCAGCTGAGCAAGATTTCCACTGCTCTTCTAAAAGGTCAGGCTGTTAGTAATGCTCTCAAGACAAAAATTATTCTGGACTAGTTTTATAATGCAATGTACTTCTGGGATGTACTCCTCCAGACAATCCTTTAGTATTTAGAAGACTTCCTATTCAAAATGGCTTACAAAGTTGTACACACAGGTAATTCCTGTTCTTTCTGACCCCTACTTCCTTTTCCCATCTAGCCCAGTGCAAACAAACCAAAAACCAGACAGAGATCTTTCAGTGCAGCAGCTACAGGAATGGAGGTGGCACAGTGAGAGTAGCACCCTGCCAGGCACAAACCATTTAGCTCTGCTCTTCCTGCCTTCTTGAACTTCAGAATGACGTGACCAGGCATGGACTGACCTAGAAAATTCAAATTTCCATCCATACTCAATGTATCTTCCCCTTTTCCTAATCTGGTCATTGGTTTGCAAAGCAAGTCAAGCTCAATTCATGCCAATTTTCAGTAGTCCCAGTTACTTTGGCATATTGATGTATGAAAATCTTAAACTCTGCTCAACAGCCAATATTCATTTATGAAATCCATTTCTTCCTTGTCATGCAGCTGCACAGGATTCATGCCTCAGTATCACACTATCCCCATGCCCACTTCAGACAGAACAGAGGGACCAGACAGCTCCTGAATATTAACAAATCCACTGGGGGGATTGATTTAGAGGAAAAAAAAAAAAAGGAAAAAAAGAAACCAACAGTGAAATATACAGTGCAGTCAAGCCCAGCCTCTGGAGTTTGAAAGATGAGGAAACATTCACTGCAGAGCTGTGGGAGGCAAGAAGCAGGACAGTGACCAGCAGTCACAGGTCGTTATGTCTGTGACAAGCTCAGCTGGAAGAACATCACTGTCTGCTGCCTGAGCCACTTCTAGACATGTTGGAAAGATGGAAACACAAGGGAATTACTTCACAAAGGCAACAAAGGTAGAGGCAGATAAATTGAAATGCAGGTGACCACACAGAATGCAGCTGAATGAAGCTGCAGCCACTGTCCTGGGGCTGTATCCAAACGTGTCCTGCAATCCAGGTGTGTTGTCACCTCAGTTTTCCAGCAAAACTAAAACATATATGCCTCTGTACGTACTGCCATGGTAATCAAAAGCTGTTTTAATTTAGAAATTTTCAAGTTTTTCCAATAAGTTTATCAAATCACTCGTAGCTTAAGTTGTAAGTGTTTGAGGGCTCTGGTCCTGCTATCCCTGGCACAGAGCAGCAACAGCTTCTTGAAACTATTTCTTCTCCAGTCTTCCTGGATGAACAAATTGTCATGCATTTCTCTTCTGCTCCCCTGGTACTCTGCCTTGGCAGTGAGCAGAGCATCTTTACAAGGATCTGCTCAATCAAAACTTCTCAAATCAAGGCTGCCCCAGTCAGGGTCTTTCTCATTTTCTGTTTCAAGAGCACACTCAGAATAACACAGCTACATCTGAGCTTCAGCCTTCCAAAATCACAATCTGCAAGCAAGATGTTGACATTGTTAATGGAGTTGTCTATCAGCTAAAAGAAGTTGAAAGAAAATAAGAATTGTGCCACAATTATTCTCCTAGAAGAAGAATTAAAAGTCTCCCTCATTTTAGAACACAACTGGTCAAAGCACTACAAAGTAAATCAACAAAAATAAATGAAAATGCAAAGATCTAAGTGCATGCCAGCATAAATGGGAGGCAGTTATCTAACCCAAAGAGCAATGAGTTGATGGACTAAAGCACAAAATGTGACTGTTTCTACCATTCCTCCCCATGCTTTCCCCATCCCACTATTCATAATGCAGAAATCTCCATCTGTATCTCTGTCATTACTTGGAGGAAAATGTCAGGGATATTCATTCCCCCCCTTAGAGCAAAGCACTAAACATGATTTCATTGTGTTAAAAGCTAGGATAATAGACTTCAGTCTATTAGTCCATTCCAATTTGTTTGAAATGCAATTAACAGTACATCAGCACCAAAAGCAGGGGAGGGGAAGTGGTTGCATTCATGACAGAGCCTTCCTTCTAGGCCACATCACTGCTTGAGTACCACACAACTTCGGGTACCTACACTTTTTTTCAGCCATTGTCTATGTTAAAAAAAAAAGAGACAGAGAGAGAGCCTTCAAATTAGACAAAACGCTAAAAAATTTTAAAGATGATGAGTGGTGAAACTTCTAACAACACCTCGGTTTTCCCATTCCCAGAGTCCACATTACACAGTGATGGTGAAACATCAAACATTGGTATTTTGCCAGCTCCAAAATTCCGACAAAACTCCTCAGTTTTCCCAACTACTTGGGAACATTTTTGCTCTCCTGCATTGCACCAAGGGCCATTACTGAGCCAGCTTGGCAATGGACTCAGACAGCTGTTGTCCAAATAGCGTACACGTCCCTTGACTACTGAGAAAATTAGGGAACAAATTCTCTGTTTCAGTCACATATCCCATTCCAGCCTCTTCCCCAGAGGGATAATAAAGTACCACAGAAGAGC
>NW_005054298.1:6259117-6304503 GCF_000277835.1 Geospiza fortis | reverse complement strand
GCTGAGCCAGGGCAGATGGAACAGGACAGCTCCGTTCTGGGGCCGGCAGCGCGGCCCGGGCCGGATTTCACACAGGCTGCTCAACTGGCAAGGCTGCACTCTGGAGAGGACAGTGATTTCAATGAAAGGAGATTTATATGCTTCTCTACTCCTACATAATTGCAAATCTCCAATAAAACAGTATTTCAGCTTGCAATAGGAATGTGAACTCCCTAAGCCTTCCAAACAATCACTCCTGAGGGCTCACCATCATCCCTACTTCTGCAGATGCCACTGGGCATTTCCTAGAAAAGCCCAACAAGTGAGAAAATTAAAATTCAGTGGCAATGTAGATATCCCAGTGAAAGGGCAGTCTCCGGAGCAGCCACAGGGCTGCAGTTTCCTCACTCCCTTTAGTCCCCATGAGGGTATCTCAGCAAGTTGACTCAGGCAGAGCTGGTGGCTCAGTGCCCAGCACCCCGCTCAGCCAGTGAAAACATCACAGCTCTGATATCCACGCGGCCCTAGGGCTGTCCTTAACAAGCTCTAACCCAGCTCCTGGGAGGCTGGCACACCCAGCAAAGCACATCCAGGGCAAACAGGGTCATGGAGCAGGATTTCCAGCTCTACACTGACAATGCTGATATTTTTTTTGTTTTGTTTTATACTACAGAAGGACAAACAAAGAATTTTATTATAAAAGTAAACAAAGGGAAGCAACTTTCTGTTCACAAATGTTTAACTTACTTCTTCCAATTCTCATTCTGATTTATGAGAAGATGTTGATTAAATAAAGATCATTAGCTTGGAAGAATTATCATGTACTCAGTAATATATAAATCAGACCAAGGCACTGTTTTGCAATTTTATTTGCACCTTTCTATGAACCTGAAATACTTGTCTATATTAAATTATTTCTACTGATCATTCATCTGTACTTTGAATATAAAATACAGATTCAAGAGTCGCATGTGCCATTAAGAATTTTTGCCCAGAAATATTAAATTCTGTGTACCTAAATTCAGCTCACAAAATGAAAGCAATTTAGGTGTTGTTTTCACATGTATTCATCACCTACCATAATATTGAAATTCTTGGGAAATAACCATGCCAGGTAATTGGAAAATTAAATGGTGAGTGTGTAGGTATCTAATCAGCACAGATATGGAAACACAGATTTGGCACCAGCATTTGAAAACACTGGCAGAATTTCCTTTGGCTTTCATTCATTTTGGATGCCATTGTTTCATCGGTACATATAATTCCACTGCTCTGTTTGCAGGATCACCAGGACAGTGCTTGGCTGCACCCACCAGGTCCTGCCCTGCCTGGCACACTCTGGGCAAGCTCTGTAGGAGCAGGAACCAGGTCTGGAGAGCAAATGACCCAGGAAAGTGTCCTATCCTCAGGATCCAAACAGAAAACTCAGGTGTAAGCTCAAACTCACACAAACAAGCCTTCTGATCAAAACACTTCAGCATCAAGCCTGTCATACTGGCCTGGAAAGGATTCTGATTGCATTTTGGAGCACTTGCCAACAGATTTTATTTGGCTCAAAGATGAAGTCTCAGTTCCAAAAGGAAAGAGACACAAGCAATTAAGTCTCTATCTTAACATTATCATCGTGTGCTTCACTTTGCTTCTTTCAAAATTACAAACGTGACACATTGGTAAGGGACACTTTATGCAGCTTATCTCTACAATTAATTTAAAATAAAATGTAGCTGAATGGGAATATAACAAGAAGAAGAAAATCAAGGAGGGGTTGAACAATGGAATTCTTGGCAAGCCAGCAACTGTTCTATACCAGCATGAACATTTAGTGGCAATTTGACAGCATTCCCAACAAATGGAGGACCACAGGCCTCCTCCAGGTGGGATGTGCAAGTGAGACAGCAGACCTATTCTCCATGCTTTAGTCATACACGAGTTTCAAAGAATATTTAAATTATGTTTCCAAATTTATGCTAATAATTATTCCATAGAATTACACCTCTTACCTGCTTCTGATCAGAGAATTCAAGCAATTCAGCTTTTATTTTCTATTTGAATTAGGCTCCCCTTCCAGATTAACATTATTACTCATTTTATTAGTTTCTGGTTTTCCCCAAGTAAAAGTGTCATTTTTTCATTGAAACACTAATTTCATTGGTAAGTCCACACTTGCTCAATAACTGCTTTAGACACACAGAAAATATTCTGTTCAAAGTTTAACACACCTGTCTGGATTTCTTTTATTTTTATAACATAAAAAAGGAGGAAAGTAACTGGAAGCATTGAATAGAACAGAGCACCATAGCTGAAAAATATCAACCTGGTGCTCATAATTAGCAATTATTAACTGGATCTAGAATAAGCACCATTACATTATGAGCAAAGTCCCAGTAGGAAGATTCTTGAATTTTCTCCTCTACTCCATTACCAAGGATATACAGGCATGCAACAAGATAAGGAGTTAGGGAAATATGTAAATATATATCCAAATAAATGCATATGAAAATACATATCCAAATATATTAGCAGGAACAAAATTGTTTTGGTGTAACTTTGCTTTTGGCAGAACATCCATATTTTCACACCTAAACATTTTGCTTTGGAAGAATGTTAAACATCTTTCTAAATGAGGGATTTTGAATTTGTTTACACTTACTCATTTTTATCATCTTTAGCAAATATTTTCCTGATGGTGAAATTGTCAAACAGATTTTGTTATTTTAATTTTTCATGCAATTAAAAAACACAAACCCTTCATGCACCTAATTGAAACACAGACAGAAATGCTCCCATATTTCCCAATTGCAGATCACTTTTAGTAGTTCTAAGGACAAACTTATTCCAGTTTACAGGTTGAAATTTAAGTCATTACAAGGGAGCCACTCAGTAGTTCAACATACTCATATAAAGTATATGAATTTGATATTGTTTTCCAAATTATATATTCCAAGTACATAAAGGCTGGACCCTCAGAACTGATGGAAGCAGAATAGATTGCACTCATTTTATGCAGTGCATTCAGAGATTTCAGGGCCAAAAGAGCTCATTATGTACTTCTATCCCGAATTCTTTCAGAGCCAAGATTCAGGATTTTGACCTGCAATTCTGGCACCAGGCCTGTAATTTCCTGTTGGGTTTTTCTTTATGAAGAGCAGGCAGGCTTGTTTTAAACACTTTAGAGCAGAATCCACCACAGCTCTTGATATAATGAGCTCAAAAACTAAAAAAACAAATCCTACTAGGATGCCATTAACACCTTACTTAAAGACCTTTCACTATAATAATGCCTGGGGGGAATTAGCAATAAATGAAATCCATTTAATTTTACAGTGTAATGTGAAGCACACTAAGGTGATGCCAGAAACTGGAGCCTGTTCTGCTCTGTTCTGTAGAGTGCCCAGTTCAACTGTCTGAATCCAGTTTATGGCACTGAAACAATTCACTGTTAGGGTAAAAACACAAGTTGTGTGATACACTGATGTAGCCAAAGACCAACTACTCAACTTCTATTACATAATTTAATTAAGTTGTGCATATAAATTTTTGTACTCCATATAAAATCACATATAGTCAATATGCACAGAGCAGAAACATTCCTTTTTCTGCCATGGCATTTTCCCTGAACATGAAATTCAACAGGAAGGGACAGTATTACTGTTTCTGTAACACTTACTTTCATCTTAGACAGTAAAAAAGAGCAGCCTTTTATCAGCTTTCAACACACAGCCCTGAACAGGAAACAGAAGTGTTCCACCTTTTTTCTCCAAGAAAAGAACCCAGAACTGGAGCTTCCCAGGAAGGAAACTACTTCCTAGGAAGAAAATAGCTACTACATTTGAGGATAGATGTCTTGTTTCAAGCAGGTGCCAAGAACTCTTGGCCTGATACCAATGACTCCAAGAAAGACTTTTCACTTTCCTTACTCAGCAGCCGGGCAGAGGAAGAAAAGCTTCCAAGCTCCCTGGAGTGAAATATCAGCACCATGAGTCTGTGCTCAGTGATGAGGACATGCTTGGCATGTTTGGTTTTGGGAGATGAGAAGAGAGGAGAGTAAAGTGTTTTAATTCTCACTTCAAAAAAAAAAAAAAAGAAAAAGAAAAAGAAAAAAATACATTAACTCTTGGCAGGAGCGGACTACTTATTCTATATAGCAAGGAAAGCAGCTGGGAGGAAAATGTAACTTTCAAAATATTTGAAACTCATTGCTGACAAAGTTTGGCACAGCTTGGACCTGGCACTTTCTTCAGGACTTAATCACTGCTCTCCTTCCCTCTAGGAGAAATATTGGGAGTATACAACATCTAAAGCAAAGAAAAATATATTCATTTTCAGTAAATAAGCAATACCTACAGGAGTACCTATGAAATATAATTTTATTTCCAGCTATGAAAAGACAAAAAGCTGTCACTCATGCTACCAGAGTCTTAAAGCCAGTTAAACACTCTTCTTGTGAGACACCAAAAGGCAACAGAAATGAAGCATAATGTGATAAACAATCTGCATCCCATTTTTTCTAACCTGATTTTTGTCTTTTTCTAAGACAAAAAAAGCTTTTAAATCGTTCAGCACAGAGTTGTTTCCAAGCTCTAGATTTCTAGGTACTACTTCTAATCAGCATCTGAGATTCTATTGCATTTATTTTTCACTTATAAAACAGACACTTGAGGGGGGATAAACAGCCCAATGCCAGCACACCCTAACCCAGTTAAATGCTAAAGTGATATGGCATTTAACTCTATATGAAATTTATTTTTATATATTTCATCAGAAAACGTTCATACACCAATTAAGAATGCAATAAAAAGTCTTATGAATATTTAACAAATTGTAAATATTAGCTACATTGTGTAGACCACATCAAGATTTCTTATAACCTTGTATAATATAATACTCACCCTTTTTTAAGAGCATACTCATCCTGTTGTGAAGTTCTGCTACATGTCTGATAAGTTTTCATACACTGAATTATTTAATATGTTCAATTAAAATCAATCATGTCATATAATGTGATTATTCATCACACACCAAGAGAATAGTGTCAATTCCAGAATTTCACACACAGCTTATTTAAAAAAAGAATACAGTTCACATAGCAAAAATGTCAAGTAAAACTCTTCTAAGAAGCAGTGAAGAAATGCAGTGCTAATTAAAATCCTGAGTTTCATGCAAAATCAGAAGAGGACAGGGTGATGTCCAGCACTGTGAGGCCAAGCAGCAGCTGAGACGTGTGGCTGAGCAGATGCACAGACAGAGAGGAGGAGGATGAGAGCCCTGAGCCCAGGAAGGGCTCATGTCTGAGACCAGATCTGAACCTGCTCCCCTGGCACAGCACCAATCGCTTCATCTAGATCATGTATTCATTTAGATTTACTTGTGCACCAGGGATGCTGCCCAAACTAATATATAAATAATCAACATCATTGACAACATGCATCGGCAAGTGCAAAAATAGTGATTTTTTTCCCCCTTTGAATAGGTTTTTCTTCCATAATTAGACTTTAATGAATGATTTTCGTAAATGTCAAATGAAACGTTTGAATAGTAAGTCAGCTTATAGAAAATGTTAAAATGCTTTAAAGCCTAATACATTGAGGCAACTCCTGACTGGTAAGTCACAGAAGCAAAGCCCCGAGAGCAAACCCCAGCGGTGACAAGGGCGCTGCTTTCTACATCACTTACACTGATCGCATCCAGAGTGTTTTGCCTGTCACTCAGAGCAACTTCAGCTATAAAAGCATCCTGCCTGGCTTTGTAGCCTTTGAGTTCAAAAAGAATTTGAGCAGCTTGAGCACAGAACCAGTTTATAATACTTTATTCTGGGATTGCTCACGGTGCCACTGGCAGTGACGGAGGTGCACTCTGATGCCTTCATTAGATGGCAGCAAACATTGTGGTGGCCAAGAGAATTCCAACCAGTCATATTTTCCATTTGGACAGCAAACAAAATACACAGTATTTCTAGTTCAGTTATTATGATAGGGTTATTTATGCCCCTGCATTCTTCCATTGATGCTGTAACAAAGATCGAACTGATGCATGGAAAACACTTGAGCTCAGAGAGGCAGCTGTGGGAGTCATTCCTGCCCAGGGAAGGGGCACCAGAAAAGGGATTCTGCATTATATTTCATGGCAGAAATTGTTGTCAAGTCTAGAAGAGTGCATAGAAAAGTAAGTTTCTAGTTTTTCTTCTGAATTTCTGCAGTAAGAGATGCCCTTTCCAGTAGCCCTAGGTTGCATCAACCAGAAAGATAAAACATTTATTATTTATTTGTCGAACCCTTGGATTACTCTTTTTTTTTTTTTTCATTCTTTTGGGGTTTTTCACCAGGCTTAATTCTATTTACATCCAATTTTCTCCAGCTGAACTGAATGCTGGAAGATAAATGGGTAACTCTTATGGGGTTGGTTACCTAATGACAGATCAGAGACCAGAAGCAATGACACTGAAGAGTAAAGGGACTGTTAAAGTCACCAAACCTGACCTCTTACACATCATATTTGAAAACTAAACTATCAGAAAGCCAGAAATTCATCTAAAAGGCAGCAACAAGAAGACATAAATATGCCAAACAGAGCATAACTTAAAAGAACATGTTTAACAGCAATAAAGGTGGGCATGAGTCTACACCCCAGTACCTCATTAATACTACAAAGGTATTTGTCGATTCAGTTTTTCTTCACAGAAGATTGTCTGAACTCATTAAACACGACACAAGAACTGATAAATAAAAATTTTATTCAGGGTTTGCCAGATATAATAGCAAAGGAAGAATCTAAGTTTTTAATCTCTCTCTAAAGCTTAAAGCTAGAAGAGAATTAACTACAATCAAATAAAAAAAAAACCAAGCAAGCAAAACAACAACCCAAAAACACACACAAAAACCACACAAAAACTCCAACCAAAATCAACAACCAAATCCAAAACAAACAACTAAAACCAAAATCCTGGTTTTTGATATTTTTGATACACATTCCAGCAGAGAATCGGTAGCTGTTATCAGTCATATTACACAACCATGAGAAGAAGAAGAGAAGCAGATGCCCTTACAGAGAAGGACACTCAAATGCACAAAATGTGTTTCCAAATGTTCTTCATCGTGGTGGGAAGCATTTTCTACAAGAAGCAATAAATAAATTCTCTTAACTGATATCAAGATAGAAAAGATGTGGGGACAATGCTACAGAAGACAATTGGCATTGCTTGTGGCAGAACCAGAATGAATGTTTATCATGTAGATAAAAAAAATCTTAAAAATTGTATTTGCTTGCTTATAAAGACATGCAAAAATTCTTTCAGGTTGCTCACCAGTGAAATCTTTAAATTAATCTTTCCCCCTCAGAGGAAATGACTAACACTAAGACAGAATATAATCATTATGGAAGACATAAGAGGTTATTTCAGGTCACCAACTGGTGATTCCAGTAACACAGAGAGACACAACAAAGCCAAAATATTCCCATAAAATCTAACAGATTTCACATTCAGTCAACATTAAGAGTTATTGCTATTCATGAAGGACTTTTGCAGGTAATGTTTGAGTGTTACAGGAAATTCACAGCAAATAAAAGGCACTGAAGTAAAAAGTCAGCTCCCTGGATTTCAAAAGCAAATTCATACTTACAGACAAACATTTCCCAGTCACTTCAAATCTACAGCAGGCAAAACGAGCTGACAAACCTAATTCAATAGACGGAGAAGATCTCGGAGTGGCTGCCCTGGACATTCCTCAGGAGTGATTCTGGAACAGAGCTCAGCAAACCTCCAGTGGGGATGGAGGTGTCGGAGCCTGAATGCAAAACCAGGGACCTCATCATGAGCCCACTGCACGGGCTGGCTGCACAGGGACAGCAGCTCTGCCTGGAGCATGGATAAACAGGGACACAGCTGTCCCTCCACCATGGAGCGGCCACTCGGACAGAAATAAAGTGCCAAATTATCGAAAGCAGGGCGCCCCCAATACAGGGAATGATTGGCACCTTACTCCACTGATTCACAATGCTGAATAATTGATTTATTAAAACTATATTATATTACATTACACTATATTATATTACATTATATTCTATTGTATTTCATTATATTATATTATATTATATTGGCACTATACTAAATTACATACTAAAGAAAACTCGTGACTGTCTCCTGACAGTCAGGACACAGGTTCAAGGGACTGGTTAATTAATATTAACATTAATTAACAAATATTAATAAACAACCATCACCAGAATCCAATTACCAAATGCCTTCAGGTAAACAATCTTCCTAACACATTCCACATGTGCAAAAACAACAGGAGCAGCAAGTAGAGATGAGAATTGTTTTCTCTTCTTCTCTCTGTGGTTCTCCAGGAAAAAAAAAACTGAGAGAGAGAATTATCTCTTTTCTGTTCAGAGAATGTGAATGCCACACCAAATGACAGAAAGGTGCCACTTCTGTGCCACTCTGGCTACAAAATAAAAGTGTGAATTTCCTGCAGAAGCAACAGCACATCAGTGGCGTGACTTTCACCACTGGTGTGACTTTCACCACTGGCTTTTTGTCATCTTGCAAGGACTTTAACCTCACTGTATTCTAGGTGCAGCACTTTATATGGTGCTACATGTAATACTTCCACTGTAATTTTGCCTTTTAAAGCATCATACTAATCAATTTAATATGGTGTGTGGTACCACCACGCAGATTTCCCATGAAATAAGGCCATTTGGAAGGTTTTAATAAGCCATTATCTCTTGGTGTCTAGTTTATAACTGTGCATAGTATTTCTTAGCACAGATTGCCCCAGTATTGATGTGAGGTAGCAGCACAGACTATAATTATTTAAGTTAAACTGGCTTTGAAACAAAATACTACATCCAGCTTAACTAAGCACCCACATCAACAACACCTGCAGGGAACAGTGGCAGTCCAAGGGAGAAAATGAGTTCTCACAGCTTAAAATTCAGCTTCAGAATGCTGAAATATCTGAATCCTTCCAGTGATACAGAGAATTGAGTTTTACTCACTGCAGATTGTATTCTGATATTGCCTATCACATGCCAGCCTGTGATATTTCTTTTAATGGGAAAAAGTACATTTTATAGCACATATAGCAGATATAACATTAGCACTTCTTCCACAAATTTGAAATACAGTGATCTTAGCACTCAGCATAACAGAAGCAGAGCCACTATAAAGTACATTAAAATTCTAATTTTTATTTTAATGAGGACCTAATTTTAATTATTTTTTTAACAGAGACAGGAAACACCTGACTTTTCCCTAGACATGTTGTGATGGCTGAAGATTTCTGCACCTTCAACTTCTATCAATATTAACTGATATTGCAGAAAGGTTGCAGAGAAAAGTCTAAAAAAGCTGGACTAAATTTCACAGATCTGCAGTTAGAAGTTTCCATTAATTCCTCCAAAGGATTACTTTTAGTTCTGAAAGAGAAATTACCTCAGTGGCAGAAACTAGAGGCTCCTTAGAACTGGGTGAACCACACCAAGAGTTTGATCATTAGGAGAGTTAAGCATTTTGGAGAAAGGGAAAAGAAAAATAAAATCTCTTAGATCAGCTTTTGAAAATAGAGCTCAAGCTGTGTGCTTCAGCTGGAAATGTTTTACCACTATGCCTTTTGACATAACAGATGGCACTGTCACCCAAGCAAGCACAAAATCAGGTTCAAATAACCTGACTGGCAATCACAATGGCTTTAAGCCAAGCTGTAGGAAGCAGGATCTGACTGACCTTACAGATAACCTGTCCCTGTCCTAACCTTTGTGTGGGTTGGTCCCAACTTTTCAGACTGATTGAACTGAAAAGACTGAAAAGAGGTTTGCCACATCTCTAAAAAAATGTCAGAAAAACTACAAGATAGAAAAGAACTTTGGTTTCTTTCCTGTTCCATGAATTGCTCCTAAGACACTTTGTGATTCACACTTCACATTTGTTCAAAATAACGTAAAGCCTCATTTACCTCAAAGTTTCCTCCTTCAACAAAAATCCTTAATCATCTGACCCACGATCACCATTTTTACATAAATGCACATACTTCCCTTTCTTCAGTACAGCTGCTACAGCAAAACATTGTCAGAGTTTTAGCTGAAAATGAGCAAGCTTCATACTGATATCAGAAAGGACAAAAAACAATCACTTCAGCAGCCATAGCAGCCAAACCTTGCTTTAATTACATGACACTCTTGGAAAATAACTGAGAACTGCTATTAGGTCTGGGATCAATCAGTCCTGTGAAAGGAGAGGCTTCCAGAGAGGCTCCAGTCACACAGGTGCTGGAGCAATCTCACTTCTCCCACTAATTGTCTCAATTTTATTGAAGAGGAAAACATAACTCATGGAGATGGCAACTCTGTGCACACAGTGAATGCAGAGATACAATTTATCTTCTTCTTTAGAGATGCCCTAAAAATCCTATGATGAAATCTAATATTAACTTTAGGATAAAATCAGTGTATTTCCACAGGCACCATAAGTACATATAGTATTGTATATACATTTGATACTAACAAACTTCTTTTAGAGGGATTTCTATAGGTGAATATATTCCCTTTCTAATTTGGATTATTAAAAGCCTCTTGCATCAGTGATATGCACCCCCACAAGCCCCCAGCTGGGCAAGTAGCAGAGAACTAAGAGCCACCCTTTTCTCACTACTGTTGCAGGTTAGAAACAATTAAAACTATCAGTAGGAATTAATTATTGTTTAGATTTTTTCCATTCTCTCCCTGAGGATGCAAAGGCCTGCAGGTCACTTGTACTCTCCTCTTTACAGATAAATCAAATTGATTGATTTGTCTTGATAGGGGGTAGAAAAATCTTGGCTACAAAGTAGAGAAAGCCTCCCCAGCAGAAGAATCAATTTTATTCATTAGTTTGTTTTTTTTTTTTTCCTTTACAAATGTATCATTTCCAGCAGCAAGAAGTCAGATTCTACAGAAAAATTATCTGACCTGTGCTACAAAAAGGTGATTCATCTAACACCAACAGATCTTTGTTGTTTTATGCTTTTTATTAAATGTATATTTGAAAAGAGCAGTATTTCTGAGAAATCTCTCTTAACACTAGAGATTTTATAAGAAATGTAAAGAAACATTGTATAATTATACCTGCTGGGCTGTGTATTTTACACAAGATGAGCTTTTGTGGAATTAAACTGCCTGTAAGTGCCATTCAAGTGTTTTTTCAGTGTGTTTCTTTGTCACACACGCCCCATGTCCCCGAGCAGGGCTTGGGATGTCCTTGTGATCTACAGTTCCTCTGCCTCTCATGGCAAGTAGCATCACAGCTCTTCTTTCCTCAGGGGGAAGAGGAGGACCTCTTCTCTGAAATGAGAGGTTTTGATATTTCTAGTGTTTATCTTCTTTTCCATAAATCCACACAGGATTCCTTTTTTCCCCCCTCATTTTACTTCATTTCCTTTAGAAGAGGATTTATGAGGAAAAGCCCCAATGCTCACCATGACTCCACATCAAGCAGCAAGTGTTTGCATTGGGGTTCCCAAGTAACTCATGGAGTTTTTTTTTTCCTTTTGTTCCTACAGCAATGTTACTTTCAGGCTTTGAAACTATTTAAGATTTAAAAGTCACAAGAATAGTATTAGAAGCTCACATTTGAATATTAACAAATCAGCATAAGCTGGTGCAGCTCCAAATGGTAAGAGTGTAAATATTCACATGTAGGAAAACAAGTTTTTGGGTACATTAAGCAGTATTTTTAATACAATCTCCCGAAAAATAAGTAAACATTAGAGCACTTTAGGCTGTGAGAAAACTGCAGAGAAAACCTCAGGAGCAGCTGAAGGCCATCCTATCCCTGGGTTCAGTTATTGGGGTGCCTCAGCTCCCAGTGTCTGCAAACATGGCACAAAGAATATGATCAAGCAGAAACTATCACACATCTCCTCTTCCTTCCCCACACCACTTTGCCCCTTTCCATACCTCCTGATGTGTGAGGAAGGCGAACAAAAATGTAAATTTACTGATCTGTGCTTCCTTACAAAGCATTGAAAGAAACCCTACCTAGTATAAGTAGAATGAAACCCACAGAAACAACCTGAAAGTTATAAAATATGATTCAGTGATCTGCAAAGACAAAAAAGAAGTCTCTTAAATAAAGCTTCATGAATGATTCACAAGGCCCAGAACTCCCTCTATTTCCAGCAGTGATCTCAAGCCAGTTTAATATTTCTAGGTAAATAATTCATGTTACTTTTGTTTCGAGCAATAACACATTCTCAGAAATGCTGGCTGCACAGTGTGCTCTGCTCCTAACCTGGATTTCCAGGCTGTGCTGTCTGAAAGTACATCACTTAATTCACTTCCAGGAGTGATCATCACCTGGTTTTGAGTATGAATAAAGAAAAATGAATAATGACCAAGGTTTCAGGCACAGCTTCAGCTGTGATATATTAAAATGGCCAAGAACATAGAAAAGTAAAGTTGGTATCTGTACATTAGATACAGAATCACCACAAATGATGGAGTACTTCTGAGAGCAGGCAGACAGTGAGAACTGAATGCTCAGGATTTCCAAGGACAGTCCCATGATAATGTGGAAAGGCACTGAAAGATTTGGAAGGGCATTTGAGTTAAGAATGGCCTCCTAATACAGACTTAGCTCTTATACTTTGCAAGGATGAAGTCTGCAAGCAGCAATGCTCTTTGACTCAAAAATTGTCCTTGTATATGCCACTTTCTGCCACAGGGAAGGCAATTATGTTACAAAGATTATTATTTAGCAGGTTTTTGCTATCATACTGAAAAAGATATTCCTATATATGATAATATAGATCTGTTGCATCCTACAGCACACTACAGCTGTAAACATTACAAGCTTACCCCCATTAAAACAGCCATTTTTGGGACCTTACAAAGGTAACATCGCTTCACGCGAGGATTCCTACGAACAATTACCCCGCACTGCTCCAGCTACCAGAACAAGCAGAGGAGAATATCTGTCCTGAGCTATCTGCAGAATTATCTTTACCTTCCCAAACACAGTGGGGGACTGGAAACCTCGGGGTGTCACAATGTGGGCCATCATGGCCAGCAGGCTTTATCCCAATCGCGGCGGTGACTGACACCAGTGCCGCAGCACGGAGGAGCGAGGAGCCGAGGTGCTCCTTGCTGTTTGTCTCCAGAAGAGCACAGCAGCTGCTCACAATTGACTGCTCTCGTTTTGTTTCTCCCCACCAGCTTTATGTCACAAAACTAAGATGCAAAGCCATTACGATCCGCCCGTGATAATGCCTGCTGAACTGCAGCGTGCTCGGATAAAGCAGCTATTGTGTCACTCGAAGGTGCATGAAATCACAAACTGGGGGGAAATACAACTGTTCTGAGCCCAGCTGAAATCCTATCCACTCTGATCAATAGCAAGAAGCGGGCTAAGATCAATTGCACCAAGCACAGTATCAAGCAATAATATTACTACTGCAGTGATCACACGCAGACATAGGGAAGCTTGAGGTGGAGCTCAAGGAGGAATAAGTTTTATTATTTGATATACAGTTGAAGCAGAGACAAAGAAAAATGTAATTTTCAATAATATTTAATCCTTTTGTGCAGATGGGAATACCTCCTACACGTTATCTGTTTGTTCCGATTGGTGATCTGCTTAAAGAACAGTCTATTAATCACATATTTTTCTGCCTTCAGCTCTGATTGCAAAATTGCCATGAATAATAAATAATTTCCTGTACCATCTCCAGAGGCTCAAGAAAAAGTACAGCAAATTCCTTCCATCCCCATATGTATCTCTCCCACAAATTTATGCCTCTTTCAATTTCAGCTCCCCCTCAAATGATGGATTCCAAGCTTGAAAAGGGGGAAGGCATGAGTTATCAGGGCATGCTTCACTCCTAAATATCAATCACTTACTCCCTCACTAGCAGTGAAATCTATTTTACCATCACTAGTGGGGATACACTTCGATTCTGACAGAAGCCATTGAGACAGACTAATAACAGCAACCAACAGAAGAATAAAACAGAGTTTTCAGCAATTCCAATTGGTTTCAATGCCAGGGTAATTTCACCTAATCAACAGAGACTGATTCAAGTTGGAGCTCTAGACAGTTATTGATTTGAGTTTGAATTTTTAAAAAAGGAAGAGCCAACATCTTTGCTTCCAAACATTTCTGCAACTGTCATGTTCGAAGCTCTAGATTTTGCAATATTTAAAAGTTTATGATTATTTAAGATGATGATTTGATGTTATTAGTTCTGCTGACATTTAAGAACTTCTCCAATCATAGTTTAAAAAAAAAATCCCTCTCTCTCTGCCAACTTAAAGGTACAAAGATAAAAATAAATAACACAATTACATCAGTAATATAATTCACTATAATGCTATCATTAACTTAATTGACACTATGCAAATTTACATTAGCTCTGGATGTGCCTTTTATATCTAGAGGTTTTATTTTTAAAGATACAAACAGTAACCATGCTGATAGTGGGGCCCTGGAAAATGTTAAAAATAGACTCTGAAAATGTTAGGCTTTGTGTTTTTCCAGATCATTGCACCTGCATAAGCAGTATGATAAATGATATAATTGTTAGAAGTGATGATTGTTTAGTAATTAAATATAATTATTGTATAATCATAAGAAGAATCATGAGAAACTATGTAAAGGGGGCCACGAGAAGCCATGCTTGGCTGAAATCTATGTATACAATAGAACAATATAAGTTTAATAATTAACATGAAAGTTATATAACGACAGAATATAAAAACATGTTCATCTCGAATGTAGGGTCGGAGTCAGATTTGGGTTGAGTACCCCTGACACCCAGAGCTCTTAATAAAAGCACCAGCATATAATCATTTTTGTGATTATGTGTTTCTGAACGCTAACAATGCCAGATCAAATCTTGCAGTTTGAGTGGGTTTCATCTACCCATTAAACCTCCAAGATGTACTTTATAAAAAAGAATCTGGTGAAAAATTGCCAATATTCTTTGGAAATACAGGTGATGTTTACCTGTGTTCTGGGTGCTGGCAGAAATGCTACGCAGAATTTATAAGCATATTTTAAGTATATTTTAAGCAGCACTTCTGTGGTCTGCCTTATTCCTGTAAAAGCAAATTTCACTCTTTAGAGCAAAATATTCTCTAAGCACTGGTGCTAATTTCTCATGTTTATGTCTCAGCTTAGACATATCTTTAGTTACTTCTTGTCTTTGTCACTTGTTCTGTCCTTCCAAGACGCAAACTTACATAACCCTGTCATTTCAGTGTGCAGCACCACAGACGAGAGAGGAGTTTGCAATTGGGAGGTTTCCAAAAATCAGATTTCAGCCCAGTCTCTATACACTGCAGACTGATATTAGAAAAGAATTCCACATTTAACTAACTGATTATATCAAATGTAGGAATTCTCGATCTCTGTAAAGTTGTTTGTGATCGTCTTTAAATTCCAGCCCTAAGGTTAGTCTGAACAAAGATTTTCACATGGCAGCACCACAGCAGAGTGTACTGCATATGGAAGTATCTGGGATTTTTTCTAGTTTCTTTAGAAACCTGCAGATTCCATAGAGTTTGGCTGACCTATGCTGAGTTTGCAGATCTCAGACAGTGTTCCAGGTCTGTGGTTCTCTAACTAAACCCAGACTCCCACGAGGAGCAACAACACCACCACACCTGCAAGCATGCCAAGGAAAAGGTGCTTTCCCCAGGCAGAATTAGGAGCAATGCCATGGTATTTCAGCCAAGCAGCCTCAGGAGTTCCAGGGTGTCCCTTGGCAGGTGATCACACCTTTTCTGTGGTTTCACTCTGCCCACAAGCACCTTTGGACTGGCTACTGATTATCACTGCAATACTCTAGCACACAAACAGACAAAAACATTCTGCGTGGCTGTTATGATTTTAGAAAAAAAGGAGAAAAAACAAAGCCATTCTGGGAACATGAAAGATTGAAAGAAACGTTTGAAAGTGAGGTTTTAGATTTTTCCCCCTAGATGTCAAACTGCACTTTTAACTCCCTGAGATGTAATAGGATAAAAGCAGGTCTGACAGCTATTCAACAATCCAGATCTTTCAGTAACAAAAAAACAAGTAGCAGTTGTCTGTGAGCACTCTGAAGAGTAGCCAAGTCTTAGAGGAACAATAAACAACTCAATTGTTTCTTGTCTTAGGGAAAAAAGGTTCACAGATATAAAGGACCTGAATAAAGGCAAGGCAAATTCTTCTCCTCATTCTCTTTCATTCATTCAGGCAGAGGCTTCAGAGAAGAGACATTCACTGCATGAGCCTTGCCCAAGTGTGGGCACAGTAAACATGAGAACTGAAGGGGATAGATTCTGATAACCACAAAGTCCACCTTGACATTTCAACATCCTAATTAACCTGATTTCTCTAGTGAATTTGAAGCTATACTCAGCATGTGAGTTGTAACAATAACAACAACATAATGCACAAGTGCTTGCTTTTGGTTTTGGGGCTTTTTTGGTGGTTTTTCTTTAAAGAACACAAAGTCTATGGCAGATCACTTGGCTGGGCTATGCTCCTGCACCCTGGCCTTTCACCACACTGAGCTATTGGCAACATTCCCTGAATGAAGCTTCCACTTTCAGTAACTTGTACAAAAGTCATCTATCACTTTAATGTGCTCTGCACTTAGTAGATAGAGAGATGCCAATCATTCTGAGACATTTTCTTTTCTCCTTCTCTGGGAGAATAGTGTTCAGAATTATTTAGTTGTCAAAATGTGACACAATAATGCAATAAAAAAGGCTTCACTTGGTAATGGATATGGATGAATTTTCAGAAGAGTATAATCAACTTCTTTTGGGTCATCAGAATGAAGAACTGAGCCTTCAGTTGTCCAAATAAATGTGTTCAATTCCTTAGGACCTGAAGCAAAAACTGTGATCCTAAAAGCCCCCAGTGACTTCCTAAACACAGGGAATCCTAAATGGCAAATGAATTTACTTTTTAATGTCACCTTTTTTCAGGTGCTATAGCTTCTGAACATTGATTACAGGAACAGAGATGAACAGTATGTCTACCTGCACTCAAGCCCCAGTCCACATCAATACATCATCTGTCCCACAGCTGAAGTCCTCTGTGTTTCTCAATCCAGGCATTCGAAAACAGACAGAAAATGGACAGGGATCCTTCCAAACTGAGTAGAAGATGCTTTTGTTCACAGTGAGTTGGACAGAAAATCTTTCTATCTAGTAACTGAATAATACTCAGTCAGAATACAGAAAAAACCCTTTTTTTAAAATACAGCTTCTCCTTAAAGATTTTATATTCCATCCCCTATGTCCCCTCAAAAATGCTTCCAAAGCTGGAGATCTCTCAACTGGAAAAACTATTCCTGTATTGAACCTGCCAATTCCACATCCTGAGCTGGAAGTGTCACCTCTCTGCTTCTGCTCCTGCTCAACAGCTGCAGGAGCTGTGGGCTGGTTCCACTTCCCTGAGCTGGTTTTTTTTGCCAGAACATCACACTACAAACTCACATGTCCTTGCTCACTCCCACAGGTGAACCTTTATCAGTGCCACTGGTTTCTAAAATACAAGACAGCAGTATGACTGCAGCACAGCCATTTCTTCCCTAGGACTACAGGTATTAGTTTTAAAAGAAATATAAAATACTCTGGGAGTGCATATATTGTTTCTCTATAGGACAGATATACAGATTAATGTTACTCTCATGAGGATCTTAGCATCATTGACAGGGGATTTTAGCAGCAGAGATCCTTTGAGATCCCTGGTGAACAAACAGGGCAGTGTGGGAGCCCCGTGGGGAGCCCCATTCAAACCATTCTGATGACATTTTGACTTCCCACTGACAGGTACATTTTAAGGTCTGTCAAACAGCTAATTCTTAATCCATTTAAAATGGATACTGCTATTCTGGTTAATGTGAGAGGAGAAATAATTTGCTTAATTCTAAATGACAACATTTTACTGAAAAGTAGTCATGGGCTTAAGTGTCCCATTTACATCTCCCTTTCCTACTACAGAACATACAAGCATCCACAGACTAGGTGGAATTTAGATGTTTAAAAACATGTCCTAGAGACAACAAAGCTTTAAAGCTAATCAAAGCCTGTGTTTTGGTCTCTCAGCACTAAAGTCTAAGAACTACAGCCAAAATCTCAAGTACAGGTCACAGAAACGGGTGAAACAAAACAAGAGATGATGGTTGGAAAAGCTCTTTGAAACGAAAAATAACAATGTGTGGCTGAATGGCTGCCCAGAATTAGAAACCCTTGACAGAGAGAAAGAGAAGAAACTGTGCTGCTGGAGGCTTCAATGGAACATGGAATACTGACCACTCCAAACTTCAGCCTACAGAGGAGGCAGCCTGATTTGCTCCTGAGCTCTAAGGGGCCCCCTGTGCTTCACCTCGTCAGAGATTTCAAGTGAGGACTGGGAAGACAATGCTTGGAGTTTCTGTACCCTGAAAAACAAATTAACCATAAAATATGCTTCCAAATACATAAAAGAAAATTGGCCTCCACCATCGCAATTAAATATACATTACAGGCAACCTTCTGACTGTGTTAAGATTTCAGTTCTTTCAAAAACAAACACTTCACCACAGGCAATTGCAGCTGCATTTCTGTGGGAAATTCCACAAGACACTCCTGACAGAAAGAACTGATTTCATTCCTGAGAATTCATAACTAATTTAAATTTCAATGAAGCAAGTGCACACCTGTCTGCCCATTTTGTTCCTCCAAATCTTCAGTACCAAGCCAGTGAATCTTTCAAAGCAAAAAATCCCAAACAACAAAACAAAAGACCCCCAAAACCACCAAATCATTAAGTATTTCAAAAGTTTGGGATTTTAGCACCTGCCATTAAATTCTGTATTAGAAGCTGCTTGATATGTTCTATGCTAGCATAGATTTATTTGCAAAACAAACTATATATTATACTACAATAAAATTTTAAAAAGCCAGTATCATATAACAAACATTTTTTTAATTCCATCAACTTAATATTCACTGTGTTCCAAACTTACATGGCACTGACCAACATCTATCCATGAAAGAAAAAGAGACTGCATTTCAGTCTTTAATACAATTTTCACCAAACAAGGATCAAACTACTGTTTTTTTCAAGATAAATTGATCCATTTTGGCTGGTAACAGTCTTTCATCAAATAACAAATGTAATTTGGGTTTGTGCAGCTTTCTGAGGCAACAAAGCAGAGTTTATTAGCTGTATTGTTTTTAATCCCATGCTATTTGCAAATATTAGATGACAATGATAAACACAGACCAGTCAGCAATTTCTAATAATTCCCTGGACAACTTTTACTATGCATGTCCCCCTCCAGAATATACATGGATAGATGTGTTACAGTGACTTATAGGAAAGTTTTACTTTCAATATAGATTTTCGATATTGGGTCAGTGCAGAACTCTCGAAGTGACATAAGCTGAGTCAAGTGCACTATTAATGAAAGAGCTGGTGAGCTGCAGAAACCACATTTGTGTGCCAAGAAAATATCAAATGGACCAACATCATGTGGCCCTAGGTCTTCACAATTTCTACAAAGGCACAGAATGAATAAAAATCTCCTCTGGATCTCCCAACAAACAGAAAAGACAGCAAAGAAGAATTAGAGGTCTTTGAGTTAAATCCCCAGATTGCAGGAGTTGCCAAAATATATAAAAAACCCTCACCCTTTTAGAAATCTCTATTTCTCATTTTGTTTACTCGCTTTTGACACATGACCTGAAGTTAATCCTGATGAGAGCCCTGATCCAAAGCAAGCAGTACTATATTAAAGGAATTCAATGTAAACCTCGGGGAAGTTTGCTCCCCAAGAATCTCAGGCTGGATTTGGTTGTAAGAATCCCTCTTTGTGCAGTAATACCACTGAATTCAATTCACTGAGTTAAATTATTTGCCATGACCATTCATGTAATGGTTACTCAACATTAAGGTGTAATCCTCTGCACAACGTAACAAAAAAATCAGTTCAGAAAACTCAGTCTAAAATATTACAATTTCCCTGGTGTAAGAGCTTTCAAGCTAAGCCTGAACATGTCATGAAATCTTATAATGTGGTGTTCTAAATGAAAAGAAATAAAAAATGCAAATCTCTCTTACTATCTAATTCCTGCTCTGCAGACACCAAATGAAAGCTGTATGGATACTCAGGAGAGCTGTAGCCCAGCAGAAGTTCTCAGTGGGCAGGAAGAGTGGTGGAGATCTGAGAAAACCCCCACAGATCCACATAACTGAGAAGCTCAGGATTGTCCCTGTACCTTCACAGAGTGAGGCTGATTTAGGTGACAGTGCCCCACTTCCCCCAGGAATATTTGACAAGTGATCTTCATTGTGGAAATTCCTGGTATAACAAAATGGCCCTTTCCAACTGCAGTTGTAGGATGATCTTGAGTATTGTGTAAAGGCTGCAATGTTTCATCTAAACTGGCTCACAACTATCAATATGGTGATTCACATGAAAAGTTATGCTTCTGCGCTTAAGAGCTTGCAAGCCTGAGCCTTTGGTCCAGATGTTTGCAAAGTGCTGGATTAGAATGGCCACAGATTTGTTCACAGGTGTTTTGCAGAGTATAATATTCACTATTATTCAGCAAGAGTAACTCCACTAAAATCAGACAGACAGGGCTAGAGCTGTTAGGAGTGAATACAAATCAAGGTGTAGAAGTCTCCCTTTGCTCTGTGTCATCTACTGTCCCTAGTGGTAGAAAGAAATACTAATTATGCACAAGCAAAAGATTTTACAATGACCTTGGAATAACATAATTAATATCAAATTATTATCTGATACTTAGAAAAATATTAGAGAGTCCTGTTCACAAAATGATTATTAATAAGATTTGTTATGTGGGTCAGACACTTAGTTCTTAAATAGTGGCCTTTTAATTAACAGGAAAAAAAGGAAAGTAACTCTCATTAGGAAAAAAGGAAAAACTCTCATTGAAGTTTTGAGATTCCCCTTTAACCTTGTCACCTAAAGGAAAAACAGAGGCTGACATTAAATGGAAAGGCTTTGATATTTCAGAGTCATCTTACTCTGTTTTACACAACTCACTTCTCTTGTAAAGGTGAGCACAGACCTGACTGAGAGATGATGAAGAAAGAAAACTGACAGTGCAATGACCTCTGTGGTCAGAGCCAAAGCTAATAGCTCTGGGAACTGATCTTTGATTAACTTCTTCCCCCTCTTTGCTTTTTTGAGCCTTTGAAATCAGCGACTAAGTTCTCTGTGCTGACTCCAGCACCACAAGTTCTGTATGTACATGATGTTCTTTCAGAAGCAGCTTTGCAACAAATCCCCATAAAGAGTGAAGCTGTATTTCTCAATTCTCACTTCTCTGCTGCCTTATCATCACTGCAACGTGCCGCTGAGACAAGATCAGACAGAAAAACTGGCAGCCATGCTCTCTGTGCATGCAAACCAGGAATATTATCCTGGCTGGCTGGGGTTTTTACTACAGGGACATGGGATAGAAAAGCAATGTGGTATTTCTGGCATTTCTGGTGCATTTGTCCCTTAGCAGAGGCAGGAGGGAGAGCAGGGGATATTAAGTCATGTACCACAATTTTGCTTTTCATGGTTTAGGAGAGTGAGTCAATTCAAGGGGTTCATTACCCCTGGGCAAAGATACGAGTCTGGGATATAAAATACTGTGGTTCCACCTCTTACACTAATATAGAGGTCTCACTTGGCAGACTTATCACTCCTACTCTGACTCATTTCTTCAACTATTAAAAAGGACAAAAAGTTTTTTCATTCCTACACAGGTAAATACAATCATCCCTGTAAGGCAATTCAATAATATGACAAAGCAGTTTACAAGAAAACACAAAAATAATTATATCCAAAAGCTGGTCTCTTCACCGTGTCCTTTAATTGCACAGATGTGACAACAGAACATCTGTTTGATGGGACTGATCCCAACAGCCCTGACCACCCAAAACAGCAAAGAACAATATTTTTATAGTTTAATGTGGTTTTAAGAGTCCAAAAATCATCCCTGCCACTGCAATTTGCCCTCTGCAGTCTTTAAGTTAGTAAGCAAATTTTTATCAAATTATTTTTATCAAATGAGTTCAACTAAGTGAAAAGTGTGAGCATTTGTTGCGTGACTACTATAAATTCACAGCATCTATTTTTTATAAGGATTTTTTAGTAAGCAGCTTACCATGCACGCAATGATTTCTTGCAGCTTACACAGAATAATGATATTTAAAAATTAAAACAGACAGATTTCAGCCATCCCAAATTCCTTCCTACATGAGATTATTCCAAAAACCTAAGAATAACTGTCCATCCCACCAAACCCCCCCTCGGTGTACAACTACAACCACTCTACTGGAGCTGTCAAAAAAAAAAACCAAAAAACCCACCTCAACATTAATTACTTTGGCATTTGATTCCAGTATTTTTCTTACCTTCTGTTTAACTCTGGAATTTCTAGAAGCCTCATTCTGTTTCTCACATCCCAAGAAGCTCATGCCCATATTCTTGCTAAAGTGCAGGAAGAACTCCCCTGATATTAAATGATCAGCAGCTGACTGATATCAGCACATTCAATCATCAATTTCCACACTGGCCCTTGGTTACTGGGTTTTCTGGGCAACAAAAACCTTTTAGCCCTTGCTTTCCATGTGGCATTAACTGCTGATCTAACACAGCACTGACAGTCTGGTGATGCATGCAAAAGCATTAAAAATTCTCATAAGAAGTATTTTAATACCCCCAACTCCACAAAACTAACTGAGAAAAAATAAAGGAAGAATTTTATGCATGAAATCTTTTCAACAAATCTACTTAACTCATCAAATTGAAAATGGCTAGGAGGAGAAACGCAAGTGTGATGACTTTTAAGCCACATTTCACATTCTGATCAGTGTTCTTTGTTTAGGCCTTTGTAAATACAAATCACTTTGTTCTTTCCTGTTCTTTATCACCCACTGTCCTTTCTTCTGCACACAATGAACTGCTAAATTTTGAGCCATTTAGTTATATCTAACCTTTATAGCATTTTTGTTCTGATGGATGTATTCTTATGAGATGAAAATTGTTCTATAATAGTAGAGATTTTTCAATAAAGTAGTGCTCAGTATGCAGTAAGAAAATGCTAATCACATGAATAGTTTCTCATTGCAGTTATGCAGCATAATATTTAATAATGTGGGTTTATCACAGAATTTCACTACATGATGTAAAATTCACTACTGCAATATAGAACTCATTCACTCAGTTGTTCATGAGCTGTTCCCTCTCCTGGACAGCCTTGCATTCTCACTTCCAAAGTACAGGAAGAGAGAATGTTCTGATATATAAACTGGGAATCTGCTTTTTATGGGCAATTTCTTCTCACTGATGCACTCCAAGAATGGTTTTCTTTTTTTTTTTTTTTTCTTCTCTTGGGGTTGTATTTTGAGGGGTTTTTAATTAGTTTAAATCTCTTGTATTACAGGAGACTGGGTAAGAAAAATAAAGTGAAATAGCATGGAATGCTGCTTGTTAAACTCATTGGATGTGCAGTTTGCTCTAATACTGAAAAATACCATATTGCCTGCTGCCAGACTGAAAGTTTCTTTCTGTCTAAAGTATGACAAGTAACCAGGGAAATCACAGACATATGATCCTTTTTTTTCCCTATTTCTTCCCTAGAAAATATATGAAAATAATTATGAGGGAAAATACTCTTCCAATTGCCCAAGGCACCAAATTAATGGTCAGCATATTATATGACATTAGTAATGAGGTAAGAAAAGATTATCATCTTTAATTACAAAAAAAATTTGAATCAATTATTTTACTCAGCTACTGGCGAGCAATTGCAAAGAATATTTTCTCTGCTAAGAAAAGATAATAAAACCAATTATAAAATTCAATCACCCATTGAAGTACTACTCTACAACATGTAAATACAAATATTTTTCTTTATAAAATTATTTTTATAAGCTCTCCTTCAACCATCACATTGTGTGCAGTCCCACCCATTTTAAAGTAAGTGCCATATTATTCAATTTTTGAATAGTCCTTATAGGAACTGACTCTTAGATACAGATAATGCTTTGGACATTGAGTGCTGAATATAAGACAGAACTTTTTTGACATAAATCAGTGACTACCATTGAAGGACCTCTTTCCATCTCAAGCTGCATCTTTTCAAGTTTTTAAATTAAACTTGTATTAGCATTTCATTGACTAGCACCTTAAAGTATTCCAACCATTCAAAAGAAGGTCCATTACATTTTCCTCATGAATTTTAATTGTCTTGAAGTCAGTGTCCTATAGCTGTAGACACAATAGTGAAGATGTATCAAAGAAACAATCTCTATACCAAGAAAGAGTATATTTTATTATACAAATAGCTTCGTTAGAGCTGGAGATAAAAATAAAGACAAACTAGAAGGGATGAAAACTTCATTGTCCTTCAGATGTTTCTTTCTGCTTTAATTATACAGAAGTTTGATTTTCAGCTGCTTTTCTTGCCATGAAGCCACATAGTAAAATACAGTAGGAGAAAATGCTACTGAACCATAAATGCTTGCTTGACTCAGAAAATAGTTACTAATAAGCTGAAGAAGAATCTGAGAAGAAAACATTTGATCAGAGCCTTCAGAAATGCTCTCCATCCATAAGCCCTGACAGTCTTTTCTCACTGATCATTGGACCTTCAAACCAACAGTCACAAAACTCTGAATGCACCAGAAAATCTACTCCAGTGTAGGAGAGAGTTGGCAATATTCACTGAGCAGCCAGTATTTATAACTCACTGTCATTAGCAGTAATAACCAAACATTGTGTCTGAAAGAAGAGACACTGATGAGCTCTCAGCGTTACACACTTGGATATTCACCGTGGAAAATGTTCTTTCCCCAGGACAGTGGTTATTTATTCTGGGCCATTCTGGCCAGGGCAGTGCATCACTTCTCCTAAGAGCTCCTGCTCTTGGAGCACAAAGGAAGGCACGAAATGTCCCTCCAGCCAGGCTCACACTCCTCTGAGCCCTACTCTGGGGACACAGGGAAGAACCTTTGTGTTGAAGAATACTCAATGCAGAAAACTGCTCAGCAAATGAGTCCTTTCACCAGATTCTTCCAAATCTACGAACTGAGTTGGTCATAAAACTTGTCCTCTGAACCTGAATATTCTTCATCTATTTTCAGTGTTATAGTGGATACTAAAAAACTCAGAAAAACTAACTGAAATTCAGAAAATTTCAGTATAAAAAAATAGGATTCTTGGCTATTAGATTCCTTTCCCACTTTATGAGCAGGATTCTGTCACATTCACATTTCTTGAATAAAATCTTGCCCTCATCGAATAAACACAGACACAGTGCAGCAACAGAGTCCCAAGAATGACTGGAAACTCTAAGATTATTTGCAATTCAGATATTAATGAAAAATAACCTAAAATTATCAGCGAACAAATACCTAAATAGAAATGGATTAACTTATAAGGGGATGAAGTTTCTATTACAATTAAATCAATGGCAAAATTTTTAATGCCTGCAGACTCAGCAAACACAAGGTGATGTAAATGCTTTACTTTTTATAAGCTGGGACATATCTGCCACTCAGGAGAATTGTGTCCAAGATTGCTGCTGAGTTTGTCCCAGGGTTTGTCACCAAATATGAGAAAACATTTTTCCAGTGAAACAAAGCTGGTTCAGGGTTTCAACCAAGTCATCAGAAATTCCACTTTTCTTGAAAGAAATATAACCTCATATTATAATTATTGTTTTTTACTTGGTAGAGGGAGTGGGGGAAAACAAACAAACCAACCAAACCCCAAGTATCAATGCAAATAACTGCACATTAAATCAGGAATAAAGCAGCATAACAATCAAATCAAGGCAAATCCAGAGAGTCGACTTCAATACTGTATTTGAATCAAATAATCTAATTAGTTAAATTGTTGGATTAATACAAAGTTAATAAATCCTTTTAAATCCTAAGAAAGCTCTAAGAAAGCTTCTGTCAGTTGAAATATAAGCCAGAACTAAAGGCTTACAGCTGAATGTAATAAAATCTTTAATTTAGAGCCAAATAAATATTTTACTACCAAACTCCTAGTAAATCCTGAATTGATGCTGAACCAGGACCATCACTTTTTTCCCAGCAGATCTCACATGTTAAATTCACTTCTCCTTCCAGCAATTAAGAAACTGCCATGCAGCCTTAAAGAAAAATTCTGATGAACTGAAGTCATAACATTTCTGTGCACACAATGTACAGTTAGTTAACATTTGACTACTCCAGATTCTTCAGGGCTCAAACAGTGCAGCAGGCACTGAGGAGCATATTCCCCAAGTTAAGTTTTAGAAATTGAGTTTCTATTCAATCATTAGAATATTTTCTACCCTAATAGCTTTAAAGATTTTGCTGTTGCTTATATAGCCTTACACACACCCATTAAAAGATTCTGAAAAAAAGGATTACAATAAAAATATCAAACTAGATACAAAAAAAATGTGCACAAACTCTCCTCACTGGCAAATACACAGATGCCCCAGGAAAAACAGTGCAGGACTATTAGGATGCACAGTCTTTTTTTCTTTTTTGCCATTAGAAACCCTGCAGCTGTGAAGATCTGCCAAAGGCTATTAGATATTATTCTTTGGTATTGCAATTTTCTCTCCATTTAGTCTTGGGATTCTGGTACATTAATGTTTTAAGTGCTCTGCTGAACAGCAGAAAGCAGATTTTTGTCTTTCCCTTGTCTCTCACAGTCATAGAACACAGAAGCCAGCCAGAGCCTCAGCTCCAGTCACATTCTATACAAATCAGGCACAAAGCCTCCCTCCAGAGCACACCAACTCAGATTTGCAATGCCTTCTTCTCCTAGCATCAAATTGGAAAAGCTAAAAGCTTAAAATTTGTAATTATGAGCCACAGAAACATCAAAGGATTTAGGAGGCTAAAAACATATTTTCACTCCATGAGGTTTTACATCCAGAGATAGCATCGGAAATGAAATCCAAGGAATAACACTTTCACCAGGCAGCTCAGGGCACTCCAGATCATGGCTTGGAAGAGCCTTTCATTTGAGCAGAAAGAACAAAGCTAAATCAGTTAATCTCAATACATTCCACATCATCCTCTCAGACAATCCTTTTTGCCTTCCTTTTACAGCCCTGTCATCCCATACTGGGATATTTTAACACTAAAAGACAAAACAAACAAAAACCTCACAAGACTATTTTGGAGGCACCTGGCACAACTTGAACTTGGTCAAGAAACTTTTGGATAACACATTTGTCACCAATTTACAGAACACTCGTCCCAGAAAATTTACAGAAATTGCTAATGGAATGGAACTAACAACCACAGCTACTCAGCATTCATCTATCAGTACCATTAAAAATAAATTTTAGCTTCTTATGACTAGATGCCACCATTCATCTTGCAAACAGCTAAATTTAGTGGGAACTAGGCTGTAAGTCAAACAGGCCACCTTTGAAACTTTTAGTCTGAGAACAGAACAGGTATTTCAGGGCATCACAAAACAGAAACCATTTAAGAACAGAATTTAAATTGCATGAAAGAGCTGTTATCAGGCACAGGGTATTTCAGGTACCTGTAATTGTAGTGTGATAAAACTGTACAATAGTGCTGTAATCAAACATTCCAGCAAAAAGAAACCTTGGATGCTTTTTCTACTCCAGCACTACGCTGCTGTCTTTTTTATTAAATTACATAAAAGCTTTTTACCAGCCACTTTCTATTCCAGCATGCAGGCACTTAGCTAACCAGAATTTAGGGAAATAAAAAAAAGAGAACAGTGCATTTTTCACAGCCAGTCTTTTCTCCTTTCAATATACTTTCATACATTGTTTTCCTCTTGTTCTTTCAGCTCAACAGTATTTTGTTATGTCACTTGTCAGAAATGTGGAAGCTTACAGGACACTGAGCTCATCTTTAGTATCATTCTCTATTTAAAAACTCTCAACGATCCTTTCTTTCCCATGCTTACTGAATTGTTACTTCAGGTGACCAAATAACTGGGATGAGGATTTCTGTTTAAAGTTTATAATTTTATAGTTTTAAGCTATGCAGCATTGGCTTGCATAAAATATGTTGGAGACTTTTGATGTCCAGTTTGGGAGTCGAACACCCCACTTGTGCTCAAGTGCCAGTTACAGACTGTGCAACACTCAGGGCATATCAAGGCTTAATCATTCTATCCAGAATGAAATCCCTGCAGCACAAAGCACTGAAAAGTCCCTGCTCCAGAGCACACCAGAGGGTGGTACTGTTGTCAGTCAGCTGGGAAACCAAAGCCAATTTCAGATCCAGCAGAAGTGGAGTTTTTTGGCTGGCTGGAAGCACAGCCGTGCAGTCCATGTCCCCACAGCCCCTGTGCCAACACAGCCACATCAGAGCATGAAAAGAAGGGGGAAAAAAATCCAAACCAACCAAAAACCTACTGTATACAAAACTGTAGAGGATAAAATGTTCATTGCACGTTACACAATGAGTTCCACCTCTGGACTACACAACACTTGATGCAGCTTTGAACCAAATTGATTTTGCAGTTTCCAAGGAAAGAATGCAAAAGTGATGAGGCTGAGAGACCACAGAAACTGCCAATAAAACAAAAAAGGAGTCATCTGAATGAAAATCAAAAGCTCCTGGTAGTTCCTCCTGACAAATGGCTGGAGGAAGGGCTGAGAAACCTTGGAAGAATTTCAGAAGTTTAATGTTAATGACAACGAATGGAAATTATTTGCATCCTCTTGGACAGAGGATACTCAAATATTCAGGACTGTCTGATCTTTTCTTGAATTATGCAACATAATAATTATTTATCCAAAGTATATCAGAAGAGTTATAGATCTAACACTGCCAAAATAAAATAATGAAGCAGATACAGTAGCAGACAGAAAGACATAAAATTTAATAAAATTAATAAAAATATGAGATTGACCTTCACAATCATAAAGAAGTGACATTCCTATATTTGTTAATTCAGATCTTCTAGGACCACAGCCTTTGGCAAACCATATTTATGCAGACTGAACCACTGTCAACATTTCATTTTTAAAAGTCAAACTTCAAGGACTAAGGATGGATAAACCAAGGTGATAGTCCATCATCACCAATATTACAGCCCTTGGTCTTTTTTAATAATGATTATTTTAGTAATTAAATGAATAAAACCAACATGGAGGTGAAGAGCAGAGTCAAGACTTCCTAGCTCTCATTTTTAACCCAAAATCTCATTTTACAACTTAGAAATATAATTTCTAATCACTTTTATTAAATATTTGATTCAGCTGTTTATGAGTTGTGTGTCTTTACTCATCACTGCAATATTTAGTATCACCTAAATTAGTTTGATATAGAGAAAATTCCAGTAGGCTTCTGGAATTCCCTTGTCTTTGTTCATCTGGAAGTTTGACTCTGCAGCTCCCACAGAGCAGGCTGGGTTTAGTTGGGATTTTAGAAGACACAAGGAAAAGACAGGTAATGAAACCAAGCGCCAGAGCATGTAAGTGTTATGTTGCCCACAGATGATCACATCAAGACTTTCCTCCACCTTCTCTCCTTATCTCAACCCCATTTCTCAGCTATTTCTTCTGCCTTTCTGTGTACACAGAAGAGAGGAAGTTGCCCAAACTCACTCTCAAAACTCCACTGCTAGAGCAATTCCTTCTCACAACCCAAGCCTGTGTTTTGGTGATTTTCAGCCTCTGTGATGCCAGCACTGAAGTTTATGTGCACCAATAAGAAATGTGCTTTTGCCAGATGCTCACTGGCTGCAGAGTCAGGAATGCAGTGTCAGTTCTCTTATTCCCCCAAGAGCAGCAAGGGGGGGACAACCAGAGAAACACCATGAAAATCAGAAAAGCCTTTAGCATGAAAATAGATCCTCATTTCACTGAGTCTCTTCTCTCAGTGTGACTGGAGGAACAGCTCAACAGCACAGACAACAAAATGAGGGAAGCAGAGACAATGATGAGGTTTTGGTGTCTCTGAAAGAGTTTCCAGTTCACCAATGTTGCTGCCCACAATTCATGCAGTGTTTTTTCTTTCCCTTTTAAGTGGGGACCATTCCCCAAGCTTTGTGTTGGTGTCAGGTAGCTGACCCAGCCTACTCATGGAACTGAGCCTGGGGCTGGTCTTCAGGCTGAACCACAAATCTAAGTTTGTTCTGTGAACATCTAAGTTTGTTCTGTGAAAATCTAAGTTTGTTCTGTCTAAGTTTGTTCTATGAAGACCAAGTTTATATCCCCCCCCATGGCAGTTCTGTCCATCACAACACTCATGGTGCATTTCAGCACTCTCCTTTCTGCCCCCCAGGAAACTGCAACAGCCACAAAGCCAGGAACAAAATGCTGCCAGCACAGACAAACACAGAGGTGTGCACCAGGAAGAATATTTTAAAGAATAATTTACTAGAGTGAGTTCTGAATTGACTGCAATTTCTTATCAGGGAAAAAAAAACACAGAAGGAAACCAGATATATTATGTTTTCAATGTAGTACAGGACCTGACTGTGAGAAGGGGAGGTGTTGAAAAAGACATGTTAAAACCAGCCATTTCATAGAGGTACATGTTTGTTTTATTTTCTATGACACAAAATAATCTATGAACAGCAACAGAATACAGCTGGAAACAGAAAACAACAAAAAAAATTAAGATTATATATTCAATTCAGGAAAAAGAACCTGATAACACCGCAAGTACAGTGAAAAACAACATGTATATTGCCTTTCTTCTCTGAAAGGGAAGTGTTTCCTTGATGATATTAAAATGAAGATATAATATGGATAGAATAAAGATTTTCCTCAGAACATATAATGAACCTTTTGATCCTGCTGTCATGGGACATCTTGATGCAACCAGTAATTAGACTCAGCAAAGCTTTGACAGCACATTTATGGTGAAAGCATAACCTTGAGTAACATGTCAGAAGTCCTCCTGATTTTAATTGTAATGTTCCAATAACCTCAGGGTCACTATGAGACAGTATTTTCCAGAAACAGAGGAATTCTCCTAGTTTGGGATCTCTGGTAGATGAGATCACTACATGCCTAACTTCATACTCTCCGTAATTTTATTTTTTTTAGACCTGGCATGTACTTGGCACATGTCTTTTAGATATTTTATAGAAAGGCCAAAACACAAAAAAAAAAAGAAATCCATCTCTGGAAGTCAATCCTTCTGTCCAATTTGTGAAGTGAGGCATGACACCCACTTCACTGTCAGCACCCTCCACTCCACTGGGAATAAGCACAGCAAGTCTGACACAGGGCACAAGGGCAGAGCCCGCCTCCTTCCCTTCTTAAAATGGTCATTATTTGCATTGGAGCACCCACAACACGATCTTTAAGTGACCCCATTCACCCATATAGACAATATATTACACCAGACTGATGTAATTCACAAATTTAGAATTATTTACTGGTATTTTTCTTAGCACAGTCTGGTGTTCTCCCTCCTACCCCCATCTGCCTAAGCAGTGTCTTTCTCACCAGTGCTCCTGAGATCAATCCCTTTTGCCCTTCTCCTAAATTTAGGGTGCAAGGCTTTTATGAAAGGTCTTTTTGGCAAATGTCCCTGCAAGGTGCTGCCTATTACAGCTCCTGTAAAAATAAGTGTGTTAGTGAGCAACTGAATTTTCTTACAGTCTTGATGCTTCTTAGTTTTCCCTGAATTTATCCTGCAAGAAGAAAAGAAAAAAAAGAGATTGTCCTTTTTTGGGAGCACCTGATTATTCAGGTGTTCATACTGCTTTGGATTCACCCATGTCACAGATGTTAACAGAATTGCATGTGCATTCAGACCATCCATTTTCCAGTTCAGTTAGGAAGGAGCTCCTTCTCTATTCTCAGATCATTAGGAAACAAAGATTATATCTAATTCCTCCTGCTTTGTGTGATCAGGAAAAGTAAGATAATCAATGAAAATAAATTTTTGCAGTCTTATTAATCATAATCTCTTTTCCAACTATACACAAGGTGCTACAACACCAACACACAAATGCAATGGCTGAGCTGAGCACAGAGGATCCAAAATCTCTACAGTGCAGGGCCACATGCAGCAAACATCAGCTCCTATATCAAAAATTTACTGCAACACTGACATTTTCACTTTAGCCACTTAATCACTTTATTTCCTCCTGTCAGAAAATACTCTTACCTCTCCAGCAAAATAATATTTAAAAATTCCCATTGCAAAGAGTAAAGCTAAAAAACCAAATAACCTCTGGGAGAACAGAATCTCCTACTGTGAAGCTGATCACTAATGGTGTCTCTCAACAAGATACTCACCTAAGGGTGTTCCCACTCATCCCTGACACATTAAATATGATGGAGTGGGGCTGTCAGTGCAGGGGTTTTACAGGCAAGTGTGGAGAACATCTCACAGTGCTCTGAGGAGGAGAATTCACCTCCTCACACTCCTGCAAGCACTAAGGGCTGACCTGTGTGTAGCCATGATATTTTCTGAAAAATCCTTTCCTTAGGATTTTTCCTCCTGAGAAGCTGAGAGGCCTCAGGAACAAAATGTAAACAATGGTTATCTGCTGCTGCGGAATGCAACAGGTGCATCTGTGACTGGTCTCATGTGGTTGTTTCTAATTAATGGCCAATCACAGTCAGCTGGCTCAGACTCTCTGTCCAAGACACAAACCTCTGTTATTCATTCTTACCTTTTCTATTCTTAGCTAGACTTCTGATGAAATCCTTTCTTCTGTTCTTTTAGTATAGTTTTAATATAATATATACCATAAAATAATAAATCAAGCCTTTTGAAACATGAAGTCAGATCCTCATCTCCTCCCTCAGCCTGAGACCCCCTGAACACCATTCCGCTTGTGACCTGTGAGCAGCTCTAATCCTGCAGCTCTGGACAACCAACAAGGATCTCCACTTGCTGCACTTGGGCACACCACAAAGAAATGGGACAGACTTTCCCATAGAGAAAAACTAACAAGAGGCAAAGCTATGGAAACAGATTTACGCTCAGCCTCAAGGTAGATGTGACAGAAGTTTGCAGGAATAAAAGCAACGGGACTCTATTTTTTGGCAGAAACACAGGATCTTGGTCATTTCCAAAAATGTAAGAAGCCAGCATCCATGAAAATATGCTTTTCTTTTTAATTTATAAAGTGAAGTCACAATTTCTATAACTTAAATTATTAACTCTTATGCTGCTGGAGAAAAGCAATCCCTTCCCACAGTGTTTCAAGTGCATGGTGGAAAACAAGACTTTTCCTGAAATTTTTCATTTCTTCACACAGCTTTGTAATTTAAAAATGAAGCTAACTTGCTTTGGCAATGTTGAGCCTGTAGAAGAAGAATACTTCAGTCTAAGTTTATTGTTACAAAAAATAATTAACCCTTGAAAGTCCTGGACATTTGTTGCTATGAAACCAAGGTGAGAGGCGCAAAACAAACAAATCCCTCATATCTATTACTAGAGTTGTAAAATAAAAGAAAATGTAGCTGCAAATATTTTATCCTTGGGTATCAAATTTGCACTATTTTCAGATAGTTTCTGTCAGGACACAGTGTCAGCTAAAACTGATCTAAATTTGTGATCCCTCAGCAGCTACAGAATAAGTGGTTTGCCTCCCGTTACCTCCCTGTGGGCAAGTGGCATTTTCTGCAGAGCAATTCCTTTGAAATTATTTCACAGATACTTTTAAAGGTTTACCATGTTTCCAGGCACAGTGCTTGCCCTGGCAGTACAGCAGGGAGCAGGGCACAGGCAGTAAGAATGCTAACCTGGTTTTATGTTACTGCCATATTTTCTGAAAAATCCCTTCACCAGGATTTCTTCTCCTGGGAAGCTGAGAAGCCTCAGAAAAAATGAAAATAACAATTATCTGATTGCTTCTCCTGTGTTTGCTGCTTTGGAATGTGGTCTGGAGATTGTTCACCAACTGGTCAATATTTGACTGGTTTCATGTGAATTGTTTTTACTTAATGACCAATCACCATCAGCTGTGTTGACCTCTGAGGAGTCAGTCACGAGTTTTTATTATTCATTCTTGTTAAGCCTTCTGTTTGTATCCCTCTCTTTCTGTAGTATAGTCATAGAATAGAATAGAATATATAATAATAAATCAGCCTTCTGAGAACTTGGAGTCAGATTCTCATCTCTCACCTCATCCTGGGGACCTCATAAACTCAACAGTTTCACTCACCCCTTGGTTTGTTCAAGCAGCTCTGATTGGTTGCTGATGTGCACAGGAAAATTTAGTTTTTCAGGAAAATGCCCTTTCATGAATAACACTCATGGATGCCACAATTCTGTCTTCAGCTTTTACTGATTTCTCCAGCTTAAACACATTTCTTTATGTTTTACCTAAAGCTCATCATGAACTGATAAAGCAGCACATGAGGGCAGGGGGAAATATGGAGGCTCACTAATAAAGCCACTGAAATTCACTTGTTACAGCAACTCCAAGCAACTTGAATTCCCTCAACATTCCTGTCATTGGTTAGAGCACTATTACTTCTTTTTTGCACTGAGTGCTAAATACTGGCATTTAGACACTGACAGACAGGTGTACATGAAAAAAAAGGTGATTGGAAAGATTTTGTCAGCAAAATAGAACTGCAGGTCTAAATGGTGCTCTAAGATATTATTATTCAAAGATGCAATTAATTTATGTTTTGTACTGACTCGATTTTTTTTTGCTTTTAGCTTTTTAGGGAACTGCTTATTTAAAACTGGCATGCAAAGAAGAAATTACTATGTATTGAGGCTTGGGCAAGAGGTGGCTCCACTCCAGTAACATGTATTTAATCTTTCTAGAGCTTCATTCAATAGAAACAGGAGTGTGTGAGTACATTCTTTATAAAAGCATCACCATAATAAGCACTTTTCATGACATTGAAGTTAAAACTGCCCATCAATTACCACGCACTTAAAAAAAAAATAACTTTCTACTAGAATTTTAGCTTAAAGTAATCTTGTTAAATAAAAATAAGTTTCATGCAGTGTTGGGCACAAGTTTAAAAAAGCCACACAGTGTTCAGTACCTAAAACCCAAAACCTAACACACAACTGCAATTAGGTTATTCAGTATCCCTCCTCTTTGCATCAAATCCTGAAAAAAACAGCACACACAAAAATCTGTTTTGTTGTACCTACTGTAAATGAGAATATTTGGGCTCTATCAGAGAAGTTATGCAGCATCAATCTTTAATCCCAGACCATGAAAGTCATCACCCTGTGATTTACTGCAAGGCTTCAGAATCAGCTCTGTGGCACCTCTGAGCCACCATGAGATGAAATAGGCAAAAATCATTAAGCAAAAGTTCTCCTCTTCATCCAAATCAATTAAATAGCCACTGCAATGAGTTTAGCACTTAACTGTAAATGTCAGTCTAGACATACCACAAACATTTTTTGATTGCTCTTGGTAATCAATTAAGCCCAATCAAAAGAGATCAGCAATGTAGCCAAATCCTGGAGGATTTAATATACATATTATGCAAATTGAATCAGCAGATTTTTTTTATTTTTAATTAAACTTTACTCTTTATTGATAACCAGGAGTTGTGGGTGAAATCGTTTTATTGTTTTGCAGAAACATTTTGCAAGCCTGGAATGTATTTCTCTCAGGGTTTGGTACTGCAAAGCAGTCATCACCACAATATGCAAGATGTATAGAGATAAATCACTCTAACAATGCTCATGATGGATTTCCCAGGCTAATCAATACTCCTGGTGAGGAGGACTGTCCTGCAATAATAAAAGCACAGGAAAAGGAGCAATGAAAGCTGAATTCACTTTGCAGAAACACTCCCCACAATGCTATGAAAATCCCATGAACTCAAAAATGAGAGAAGACGGACCAGAAAAGACATCAAGAAAGCTTTTATCCTCCTCTCTCAAATATCTTCTCCCCTGATCTCTTCCTCCGGCAACTTCCCCTGCTCTGCTGAGAACCAGCTGTATCCAAACCCCTCCTGGAAGATGCTTTTCTCATCATCTCGTTTCTCTCCCTTTAACAATTCACACCACAGAGCAACCCTGGAGCAGAAACACTGCAAGTCCTGCACGGTGAAACCAAACTCCCCCAGGAGGGCACCTGGTGCATTTCTGCAGCTGGGCTGAAATAAAACCCCCCTGCCAGCACACAGGAGCTGCTCCCCACACCAGCAGGTTCCCTCTGACAATCCTCTCCTGCAGCCTCACACCTGCTCATTGACACACACACAGCCTGAAGCAGCAATCTCCCACCATCTCCACCCTGGAAATAGGGAGTTTGTAATTCTCTTCTCTTTCCTTCAGCTGCTGCTTTCATTTCTTCAGTGCTATGCCTTAATTTCCTCACGTCAAAGCAGAGATAGTGATTGTGCTTCTCATTGATAAAGCACAATAATAAAGAAAATACATTATGGAGATGATGCAGATCTTCACTGAGGTCATTATTTCCATAAGACTCCTGCTCAAAGCAGCAGCTCTTTTTGCACTGGTGCAAAGGGAGGAACTGCAGCCCTCTACCAGGCAGTGACTTCCTAATCCATGCAAACTTGGTCTCATGGACTTCCTTCATGAAAATTTGCATTGTAACCCTCAGGGTCTCTTCAAAGACCATGAATTATAGTTGCATATAGCCCTCAGTGAAGAATCAAACAGAGATTTACATCACACTCCAATCTTCGTTAAGGAGAATTTTTAAGTTTTCATGCACAGAAAAAAAAATGCTGCTTCCAAACTCAGGTATGAGAGTTGATTTCATGGAAGAAAAAAGTTATTTTTTGTTTAGGTTATAGATCTAATATACCCATAACCACAGAGAGAAATCTTGGTTTCTCACACAAAAGAAAAATTATTTAACCCTAATCAAACATAGATTTGTAGGCAGACAGAGGTCTAGATGAAATTTATTCATATATAATATATATATTCATAGATCATATGCATATTCATAAATCAGCCTTAATGCAGCTTGTTCCTGTTTTAAATAAAAGCATTTTAATCCATTCTCCAGTTGTGCTGAAACACAACAAAAGCAAGAAAATCACAGAACAAATATAAATATATATACTTATATTTATATATTTTTATATATCCTGTTAGTGCAATTGATATATCATACTCAAATTCCAAGCCAGAAATCTGTAGTTAGGGCTGACAGCTCATCTGTTTCAGCACAACACAAGCCACAGAGATGGTCTTTTTCCATTTCACAGCTGCTTTAAAATAAGACAGAATGTCATCCTTAACTCTCAGTTTCTTCCCTTTGTCATTTCACATCACAGCTCTAATTTTATTTAAACATCCTCCTCTGCTGAGATTACATCTCTCAATTTGTTGCAATACAAATTAGAAAGATCCGTGCCAGCTCTCACCACTATCAGCAGAGTTCTCTCCTGGTGCCTTGATTAATTGCCCATTTTAACAGATGAAACAACAGAACTTACAGTTTTGAGACTGTCTTTTGTTTGCATTAAGGGAGGAAATCTGTGTCCCCACAGAGACTTGCTCTTTTGCCATTACCATAATTACATGTTTTCAGACTAAGCTATCATATCAGCACATCCACGCTGCTGCAGTGAAGGGTGTCAGGATTTTCATCAGCAGCTCTGCAGCCAGGTTGGATGGAGCCTGGCTTCAGTCAGCAAGAGAAAATGTGAAACTCAATACACAAATATATAAGAAGAAATTTCTCTAAATGTAGAAAGAACTCGTACTGGGTAATATTGAACCAAAGACAAAAAGAAATAGAATCTATAAAACAGAGTTGAATGTGTCAAGCAGACACAACATCCAATAATAAAACTAAATTACACCCTAACCATAACCAGAAACCTGCTCCCTCTTTCTGGCAGATGCTCTAGGTGATGCATTTGCCACCATCACAGTCCCTCAGGCCAAGAGCAAGGAAAAAAAAAACCAACTTCTGGGGACTCCAGCTTGTGGCAAAGCTGAGCTGCAAATTTTACACTGTTTGTGAACAAGAATGAATATGAAAAGTATCATTACATTCTCATTGCTCTTGCTCAGTTCTGAGATCCACCAACTGGAGTTTGAATGCAATTTGTATTCCTCCAGCCCCAAATAACCCCTGTGGCTCACAGGGAGGTTTCAGCCTTACAGAGGATTTGTCAGATGCCTGGGCACCTCCAAGTGTCACACATCAGGGAGAAGCAACTGAGATTAATATTAATAAGTTATTTTTAGGGAAAAGAAATAATTAGGTCTCTTTGGTCCAACTGATTCATCTTCTTTCCCTTTGTGCTGATCCTCTACACTTACATGTCCCTTCAAAGAGTAAATTGCTTAACTGCTTTCAGTTCCCAGATGAAGCTGTTGCATCTGCATCACCTTCAGCGTGAGTGACTTCCAGCAACAGCTCATCCTTGTTTTCCTCCAAGCCATTCACTTCTCTCAAGGGTTGTTTCCTGTTTGCAATCAGATTGAAGCACAGGATCCAGGGACAATTTATCTGTTTGCTGATGCTTGTTGTTTTCTGCTCACAACAAGAAGATTAAGGCAAGGCATAAGGAGCACACTTTCTTGTCTATCTCAGCTTCAGCCAGGTGAAACTTGATCTGAGGTTAACCTTGAAATTGATCAATCAAGGGAACAGATATTCAGCTGTCACCTGAAGGCAAGCAGGGAGAGACTGCCAGGGGGTAGATTACATATCTAGGAATTAGATGTGAGATGTCTTTAACTATCAATATGTCACAATGTGATTTCAACTGCACACAATACTCATGTTTACAAGATTCCATGACAATATGTCAGTCAACATCAAAGCATTCACAGAGCAACAGGGAACAGGAGAGAAATTCAGGGAAAAAAAACTCATTTCAACACTAAAGAATCTCTACTTTCAACAACATCTCACATTTCCTTTAAGTGTTATAACTAATTGGAGTGTAGACTCTTCAAAGCATAAATGCATAAGTCCCATTAGCACTAATGGAAGTTAGATACACCCATCAAAGGGAGAATATACTTCTATCTTTACAAAAGTAATCAGTGTGTCACAAAGCTATATTTTTCTGAAGTTATCGTTTGCACGCTATGCAAGCTGAGTACAAAGGTTTGCATTAATTTAAATTCAGATTAAGCACTTAAAAAATATTTCTCCTTCACTGAAGAACTGAATGCAGCAAATCAGTTTGCTATTATGTAAAAAAAAAATACATCACAAAATGCAGTAAAAATAATCACCCTTATAATTAAAGGCTGTCATGGCAAAATGCTTAAAAATAATCCATTATTGAAAGAACATTTCACTGCTGCTCTGAGAAAGATGTAATCAGGCAATTCCTCTCTGGTCCTTTCTTTAATACCCTCCCAAAGAATCACTGTGAGTTCAGCCACCACAAACTGTTTTGCTATATCCTGATTATCTATCATTTTTTAGCAGGGTCTTTTGCAACATGACAAGGGCTAAAGTTTTGAAGCTAAAAGATGATTAGTTCAGAATAGAAGTAAGGGAGAAGTTTTTTACTCTTTTTACCAGAACAGGCTGCCCTGAGAGGCAGTGGCTGACACACAGCTAATCACATCTTAATAAAGATGGTGAACTGATGGAGTTTTAAAATGACAAATCAAGTTCTTCTTAGCTTTTTTAAAATTTATTCAGTAAATTCTCTGACAAAGCATTAAGCTTTACCCCTCCTTGAGAAGCAGGGAAGGAAAAGGCCATCAAGAGTTCTGAGGGAAAGCACAGGAGATCTTACAGATGCCTATCTCTCTTTTCTGACACTGTTTGTTCATTAAGATTAATCTCCAAAAAGATCAGAGCCCAGTTCTTATTCCAGCACACGCATCAACACTGTTTAAAAAAAAAAAAAAAAGAGAACAAAACAAAACATAACAAAAACCTTCCTTGAAAAGTCAGGTAACAAACCATCTTTTCCTGCCACATCAAACAGGTTTCCCTGTGCTCTCAGCAGCACTGTCAAAGCCTGTTAACAGCCTCTCAACATCAGTTTCCTTATTTGCTAAAAAACCAAATCCTCTTCCTGACCCCTGAGCTCTTCACACTTGTCATAATACTGACTCCAAAGCAAGGAATTCCCTAAACTCCTTCATATCTAAGAAGGAAAAAAATGCTACTTTGAAAACTCTTATGTTTAAATTAGTTTATATAAACATCAGTCAGTTGTGGGTGCTGAAAAATCAAGTCTTCCTGAAAAATCAAGATTTATACAAGTATTTATTTTATCAATTCCACAAATATACCATTGTAAACTGTTATTCAGCACAGGCATCACATTTACTAGAAATAACAAAAACTCCCAAGCATTTTTAAAATTTCAATTAAAAATTAATATCCCTATATTCTCACTTGATTTAAGCCCAAATTTCCTTTTTGGAGTCACTGTAATAATGAAATATATTTTTAAAATATGACAGGGTGCTGAAGTTCACTACTAAAGGAAGGAGTAGCTGCAGATATATCAATGTACTCTGAGTTACTGAACAAAGTTGCTTGAGACGTTTTGCTCTGAAGGTTTTAATGGTTATTAAACAAACCAGGAAGAAGACAATAAAGCAGATACTAAGTCAATCTCCACTCTAACTATGAACTAAAATAACCTTCATCCAACACATTACCAGTGTAGGGAATTAGGAGATTTCATGGTTTTCAGTAGAGGGACTCTCACAGAGCAGCCTGGAGTCAGGCTGTCAACGATGCCTCTTTCCCACTCCCAGCTCTGCCAAGTCCTGCTCTCAGATAAAAGCAAAACCTACTTCAAATTCATTTTATTTCCTGAGAGTCTTGGGGCTTGCCCAATCCAGAAAATCACCCAGCAAACAAAAAAAAAAATTAATGCAAATTATTGAATATTCAGACTTGATCAGTTTCATAATGAGGAACAAAATGAAACCCACTGTTAACTCAGAGAATATTTTAGAGATGAGGCAATCAGTGGTTGTGTGTTGCAGTACTCAGGACAGACATATCCTATTTTTTTAACACCCCAAAAGGGTTTGGTTAAAATTAATAAAAGGTTATTCTGAAGATGGCAGTGAGTCAGAAAGCATTTAGTCCTGACAGACATATTGTTTGCCTCTACTTCCATATACAAAATAGTGGCAATGGCAGTAACTCAAGTAAAAAATTAATTTATCTTCACTTTCAGCTCTTTCTCAATACTCTTTGCCCTGATTTTAGCTAAGTAGATAAAAATATAATTTAACATTATAACTTCTGGAAGAATACAGCAGAACTGTTGCTGTTATTCCAAATATAGTAACATGCATGAGTTAATCAAGGTCTTCAGCAAGAAGTTTGAGTTTGAAATTGTTTTCAAATAACAATTTATCAAAATAAGAGCTCAGAAAATAGCTAGAGAAAAGGGCAGAGTATTTAAGCAGAGAGGAACATTTATGTAACATGTTATAAGACCATTTTAAATTGCTAAAAAAAGAAAACCTAACTTGCTGGAACAGTGAGTCCTTGCCTCTAGGAGGACAAGGTACAACACTGGGTATGAAAATGGAAAAAAGATAAAAATTCATAGCTTACATAAATTTCATTACACGTGCAGTTGCCCAGAAAGCAAAGAATTAGCATCTACCTTTGAAGCACCTCATAACAGGAGCCCATTTCCATATCTCTGTACATCTGGAATCCATCAGGAATCAATGGAAATGCTGCAGATTATAATATTCACTCTGCAACAGATTTCCATTCATGGAACATGACATCATAGTTTGGGAAATTTATAATGTGCTTTAATTGATAATATGGCTTAGAGCCTCCTTCTCTACATTGCCCATAGAGAGGAATAAATATTGGATAATGCAATCATTTTTATTCCAATTAGAATAAATTGAAAAGCTTATACTTCACTATTTTTTAGTTAAAATATTCCTCAGAATTTCAAATAGAATATATTGAAATACTTGTTTTTAAATGTTGAACTGTTCACTCCAATAACACAATACATCATTTTTGCATTAATAAAATAGGGTAGCCAAGTAATATAAAACACATTAAAATAACAATGTCAAAATGAAATTATAATGCCAAAGATAAGATTTCAACATTCAAAATTAAAAATCACATTGTCCAAAATGTGAGAAAGCTGAAGCAAACTATCTAAACCTTCTTCACTAAGTTTATACAGAATACACTCCTTCATAGAAAACTTGCAAGTGAAAACCAAAAAAGAAAAAGAAAGCATCAGAAAACATTTCTAACAAATGTATCTGCAGCCAACCTTACTTGTCACTGAATCTGACAGCTTAGTGACCTTTACAGATGAGCTACCTCAGCTGAGATCCTGATAACAAATTCATAATTATTGGAACCATCATCACAGAACTAACAGACCCAGTCTGGCAGACAAGACTCCAGGCCTGAGAAGAAATGAAGCTGCCTTTTCATCCCAGAGACAGCTGCTCTAGGAGGGGGTCAAAAACCAACTTTTGAAATTAATCAAACTAATTCCCATGTAATGCCTGTCCTGCAATAAAAGAGATTCTCTTACCTGCTTCATGTACTGCTATTGCTCACAATGACAACTCAAAAGTCCTGGGTTTTCTCAGCCACAATTTTAAAGTGCTTCGAATTTTTATTTTCAAAGTGCAACTTACAGATTTGCAGAAAACTTGAGGCTTCCAAGTAGCTTTGGCTGAACTTAAAAATCAATATTCCACATGCAGAAGAAATTCAGTCAGTCCAATGCCTAAAGTAGGCTGCAAGTGCAGAAAGCACACTCTGCATGTCCCTTTGAGGCACAGTTAAATAAGATAGTCTGCATTCATCAAAGAAGTCTCAACTATGGACACCCTTCTCAAAACTAAAGACATGCTTTATCCCTGAGGAGAAAGATATCATGGAAAACACAGGCAAAAACTGGGTTAAAGTTAAATGACTCTTAGCATGGGAGGCTGGTATCTAAATTCTGTCAAAAACCTGATTGATTCTCCCATTCCCCTGTTTGAGTAATAGTTTTTTCACAAGGTGCCTGGAGTTTAATTTATCTCACTAAAGAGGCTCTGAGTTTGTACTGCAATATTAGTGGGTCAAAGCCAATCTATATTTACAGATGTGGAAAAACAATACATGGCTACTCTAATGATTACTAGCTACAAGTTTCTCACCCAAATTGCCTATAAACTTTGTCAGATTGCAGAAACAAGCAAAGATCAAGTTGCTTCAGGCTTCTCTCAATAATACAGTGCCACACAAAGTATGGGGGACACATTTGATTTCTACAGCAGTAAATCAAAAATGTAATTAAATCCAATTGTCAAAAATGTAATAATTTCAAGTTCATAGCACTGTTGTTCTCACTGCACTTCACACTTTATTGTGAGAATTGAACAGAACTGAAGCACTTAATAGACCTTGAAAGAATCCCAAATACATGAGCCCAGTATATGTAGACAGATAAATCCAAACATACTTTCCCAAAGATACTAAAACCTAAACATACTAAACCTTTTGCACCACACTGAAAGAGGTAACAAGAAAAAATGTTCAAATGCCAACCACATTTTCATAAGAATAACCCTGTCCTGGGCAAAACAGACCAGGAAAATGGATGAATGAGTGGCAAATACGAGTCAGTGTCTGTGAAATCTGCCACAATGGAATCAGTTAAAGAGAGCTGAAAAAGGAGTAAAAGTGAAATAAACTGATGGGTATATATATCTTCATAGATACAAATGTGTTTAAAAATGCAATTTTTATGGATCCATTATGCAAACATTTGAGCTTGACAGAATGGTATGGAAAGCACTGGTTTTACTGCCTCTTAATCCAAGAAAAAACATGAATGGACAACAAAATGTAAGGATTAGAAATGTAAAACTTTGCCTTTTAGAGATACTGACTTTAAGCACTGTAGAGCTTACTTACCTGCCACAAAACACAACTGAGTGTTTGTTAAAGAAGTGTCTAGAAAACTGACAAAAATTCAAGGATTTGGTTTAGGGAAATGGAAACCAGGCAGCATCAGCCAGCTGTGCTGCTGCTGCACACAGCTACAACTCCAGGTTCATCCCCCTCCTGCACAGCACTCCTCTGAAGAAAATCCAATTGCTGATGAACAAATTAGAGCAGCCTGAAATGAGCCTTTAAGAAGGACCATGAAGCCAGCTGGAGGTATAAACAGCAGCTCCCAAAGGAAAAGTGAACAGGCCACCCCAAATCCATCCCATGGGGAAAGCACTGCAGCTCCAGCTGGGCACTGGGTACACTTTGTGCTGGTGACAAGTGGGGAAAGCTGAACAAGCAGGCACAGGGTGGAAATCTTACCCTTCATGAGTACATGAGCCTGCTGGTGCACACAGATACATCCCTGAGGTCTTGATGAGTAAGAAAAAACAATGTGGAAGCCTGGGGGGAGCTCAAAGTCTGCTGCACCCACCATCTGTCACCATCCCAAAATGCCTCATCCACTGCTCAGCTCTGCTCATGCAACAAAAATATTCGCCCTGGGGGGCTGCTGCATCCTTGGAGTAATGGTGTAGCACATTCAGTTTAGACTTGTTGATCACATTTAGGACTGCTGGCTTAGCCAGAAGTGTGTTACTGAGAAAAGGCCTCCCTGTTCCACCAACATCACTATGGAAACTATGGGAATATTTAAACTTCCTCCTGCACTGCACTCAGGAGACTTTTGCTTCAATAAACAGGGAGAACTCAAGATTTATTTAGTGTCTGGTCCTCTCTCCCAGGGCTTCACACACAGAACTGATGTACTTAACCTTTCAGCACTAGGTTACTATCCAGAAATACTGATTAGAAAATGTAAATCATTCTGCTAATCTCTTTCAAAAGACACCTCGTGCAACAGATACACTCTCCCTGTGTAAATGTTTTCTAAGGATATTGATGTCTTTGTTAAATTTTTAATGCTTTGGGCTGTGGAATAAGTAAAAAATCAATAGGGACATAAATTTTAAGAAGGATTGCAATGATTAGCTGTGGTTTTGGCTATTGGTGGCAAAAGGTAGTTTGACCTCCCACTAGCTGGAATATCTGATTTCATTTTTTCCTGATTTATGTCCTAATCTCTGGATTTTGTCCAATACCTAGAGATTTCAACTAGCATGGAATCAGGCTACATCTCAATAAATACAACTAGAAGTATGTTGAAGTAAGTTGCTTCAAGAAGCAAGGACTCTTAAGGAAAATATATTTCAAGTATTCTGTGGAGGAAATAGAACACACCTAGTAAAAATCAAAAACAAAAATGTCAAAATAAAAAATGGCCAGGAAAATAAATTTTTGCAATCAGTAATGGTGATGCTTGAGAGAAAACAGGAGTCACAGGATACTGCAGAAGTCACAATAACACAATATTGTCCTGGTGTACAAAGAACATTGGTGAAGGAAGGGAGAAGTCATTTGCAGAACCCAGTGGTGACACAAGTTAATGGCCCTGAATGCATAGCACTGATTAATTCTTGTTCACAATCATTAACAGTGGCAGCAGTATCGATGTATCACAGGGATTAACTGATCTGAGCAGAAACTACCCAGATCTGCTTC
>NW_005054298.1:6255469-6259107 GCF_000277835.1 Geospiza fortis | reverse complement strand
GGCAGAGTCCCTGCAGCCTGTCCTGACAGTGTGGTGGGGCAGGGAGATCAGCTGAAACAGCCCCCAAGTAACATTGTTTAAAGACCAGACCAGAGCCAAGAGGAAAAATTACTGATTAAATTACCTTATTGTGGAAGAAAGAATTTTAATGAGGACAAAACACCAAACCAACCACACACAAAATCTAAAACTAATGAGAAAATAAAATTCTTCCTAAACCAAAATAGTCCATTGCTTGAGAAACCACAATTCCTGGAGCAAAGGACACCACAATGCACATTATTCTTGGTACAGGGGTGGTACCTCCACAACCTTTCCCTGAATGACCAATTACCCATCCACAGCTGGCTCACAGAGAATTTTTAGCATCAGCACAAACACAGCGCCAAACTCCTCCAGTCTGGTCCCTAATGAGAGAATTGAATCACTCGATCTGTTTCACAAAAACATTGTTTAAATTCTTTTGTTTAAGAAGTTATTTTAATAAATCAGTGGAATGGTATCAATCAAGCCTTTTATTCCTCTTTTTAGCAGTTTCTGAGAGAAACATCAGCCAGCCTGGAGACGCTTTATGTATCTTCTCAAATTTTCTGGGCCTTTCCCAAAACATTGTATTCACAGTTGGCAAAACTTGGGTGTGTATTTCACACAACTTGGTGGAGTTTTAAGAAAGAAGAATGTCAGCTGAAAGCCTCCAAAGATGGAGTGCTGTCTTAGGATTCTTTTTCTACTTGTTCTTCCACAGGCTGCTTTTTGCAGCACAGAGAATCAAAGTGCAACCCCCTCTGCTGCCTTTCAGAAATAAACTCTTCACAGAGAAGAGACAACAAAACAACTCCCTGGCCTGGCTTCCAGCTCCAGGCTCTGCACAGACAGACTCCAACAAAAAATGAAAGCTCTGTGCAGAGCTGGCACAGGTAACACTGAGCACACCTCTCTTCACTTCTGCCCAAGCCCCTGACAGAGCATTAGTTAATTAATTAATTAATTAACATCACAGCAAATTTGTGAGCCCCAAACAGCCCCTGCTACACCACAAGGACTCTCCTGCACCATGGCTGCACTCCAGCCTGGCCACTTCACTCTCATCTCATTTAGAGGACAGGGAATAAAATAACATAGGACTTCACTCCTAACATCCATCCCTGATTGCAAGGGTAATACCAACACACATAGACGTGTAATTCTTGAAGAGGTGTTTCTTTGCTTCTTCAATCCAACTCAATTTCTGGAGCAGAATCTCTTCTCTTACTGCTCAGTGATGGATTATTTCTTGCACTTGACCCATATCCACTGACAAACATCACAACACACTCAGCTCTGTGAAAACAAGTTCGTGTTTATCTCACACACAGGAAATGCTTCTTTTAAGAAGTGCCAAATGTTTTAAACCATATTTTTACTGCACAAAGCTGGCATATGTGCTACTGTGGAATCCAAGTGCTTCCCAAACCACTTCCATTTTTATCATAAATAATCTCAAAGCAATTTCAGCCACCTTCACACCAGGTTTCCCAGGCCCACTGTTTATTTTATTTTTTAGGATAGACAAGAGGCAAGAGAGCCCCAAGGGAAGCACCAGCTCCAGCACAGGCCACTGCCTGCACATTTCACTCCCTGGGTGACAAAGGCAGTGTGCAGCATGAGAAACGTGCCAGGGACAGCCACAGATAAAATTATGGGCAGACACTCTCTCAGTTGCTCTTTAAGGAAAGAAAACATGTTATGAGAAGCTGAAGCGATATCTCTTCAGACAGGTAATATCTTTCCATGTAAACTGTAATACACAGTCTACAAAACATGACAGTGAAACCACTGGTCAACTGTAAACCAAAAATGCTTTTAAATTATAATTTTTCCTTTTCTTTTTTTTTTTTTTTGAGAAACTACTAAACAAAATAAATGTTTGCAAAATAAATGTAGGGAGCAGAGGGATTTCCTCCCTAAACCAGTCCCATGTTCTCTCTGATGTTCAAAAGGAGTGTCATCACCTATTCTCTTTTCTCCTTGCTATATGAAAATAAAGATGTCTACATCAGAACTAGCAATTAGTTAGCAAATGACAGCTTCTGCTGAGGCTAATACAGGAAACCTGGAAACACCATAAAAACACCAAAATAAAACAAATAAATAAAGTTAATGCAAAGGCTTGAGTTAAAAAAAACACCTGGAGTGAAAATATTGCTGACTTGGATGGAGTTGCTTATTATAATGTCCAAAGAAACACATTAAAACTGTAAAAGGGGAAGAAACAAACAAACAAAAAAAGTTGAAGAATCTTTGCCTTGAAAATATATATGTGTATTAAAAAATTATTTACTTTGAAAATTAAATCTGAACAGGGTGTGCCTGCTGGGACTGCTGGCACAACCTTGGATTTTCTGGTGGAAAAAGTGATAAACCTAATTCCAAAACAGGGGTTTACAATAAGAATAAAAACACACACACAAACACACACACACAAAAAACACACACAAAACCACACACTCTTTATTAAAATATATGAAAAATCCTGTCATTGTGCTGGCTATGCACCCATCTGACAGTGCCACCAAGGAGCCAGTGCACTCCATGATGTACAGGAAAGATTGGCAAAGAATGTCTGAACAGATGCAAAAAAATGCAAGAAATTCATATATTCACAGAGGAATACACAAAAATATTCTGAATTTTATTGTTGTTAACAGCTATAGTCCCTGAAACAAGAGATGTAAGTACAGACCTCGGTAAAAGAATGCAAATCTCTTGAGTCCTCAATATTTCCCAAAGGGCAGCATACACATTTCTAAGTAACTTGAGAGAAATTGAGAAAATATCCTGAAAAAATTCTTCCCTCTACCCCAATGACCTGTCAGGTTCAACCTGACACATTCACATTCATTATTCGCTGGCAGCATTTTAAATTCTTATTTCCTATTGGAAAACCTGAAGATCAATACGGCTACAGGGAGATGTGCTCTCATTCAAGGTCTCCAAAACTATGCCAGACAACTGGAATGCCTTCTGAAATTAAACACTTTTCCAGCTAACAGGGATTGGACTGGTTAATGGTTGTGTGCACTCTCCACCATGTCCTTCCACAGCCAAAATAATCAGATTTATAACTGACAAAGCTTAGTGCCCTACTAAGTTATTTACAACAAAATTACTAGCTATCATCCCCATTTTCTTACTCTTTCCTTTGCAAATTCTTTCAAGAAAAGAAAAAAAATCCAAGTCAGGTTAAAAAAAATATATATATATTGTCTTTGAAATAAACTAAAATAGAAAGAGAAAAAGAGGAAGGGAGGAAGAAATCTGGATATTTGCACAGGTACATCTTTACATATTATATAAAATGGGAATATATTTTGTCACTTTTAAGACTAGCTCATAGTATTTCTTTTATTTTCTTCAGCAACATCTGATTATCTCAGATAAAGACCAACATCTCCTCTCCAACTTTAGACATTTGCATAATTATTAACTTTGGTGGCAAGCCCATAAAATTGTGGACTCAGTTTCAAGCAGGAAAGGAAATGGACTGTAAAAAAATCTGCATTTAAGGGCTGCTCTTATTAAAGAGCAGTCTAGAAATAGCTGCACGGGGAAGGGTTTTGTAGTGAAGATTTCAAACAAGGAAGAAATAAGGCAAGATT
>NW_005054298.1:6247657-6255437 GCF_000277835.1 Geospiza fortis | reverse complement strand
AAAAGGGCAGCAATTAAATACCAGGCCTTACCTAAGGACACAGTGATTCATCCACCACTTGAAATCCTTAAATCTTTCTTTTTGTTTTTCTACAAAACATGCTGCAGACCCTCAAGACACTGCTTACAGCAGGAACCACTTTTTCAACCAGTATCCCTACCCCTTCCCAGGAGGTAAAGATGAAAACTTTCAGATTGATACAAATTATCCCATTCCAAGAGGAGCAAAAGGTAGTAAGTAGCTATTTATTTTCTGCTAAAATCATCCTGTGCAGAGTTCACTTATCCTGCCAATATCCAAAGAAAGTGCCAAATGCTCCCCTCCAGCTCCACAGTAATGAATCTGAAGTTATATATTTCATTTTCCATGCATATAATGCCATCACTGCAACGCCACACTGCCAGGAAATAAAGTCTTAAAAAATAAAAATAGAAGCAGGAAGCAGAAATGCTGCTTTGCAAGACTATTCCTTGGGGTTTTTTATTGCCCAAGATATTGGATATCATTAACTATACTGGCTACTAAAAAAAAATACCAAAACCTATACATATTTTTTCTGTGTTTATCAAAAATACTAAAAAATTCATAAATCCTTAATTACCTCCACTTTTTCTTAATTTCTCATACACACACATACTCTAATAAACAAAATGCTCTTTCTTTCCTCCTTTTTTTTGTACTATTGGGCTTCATTGTTTCTTTGGCCAACCAACTCAGGAGAACACTTGAGTTTAATGTAGAAAGCTTAGAAGTTTTCACACTGACTCAGAAAACCATCATTGCAGAAAGACTGGATATTAGTACCAGTGTGCTGTTAATAAAACACAGGGCCTTCCTCTAATAAATAGCATTTCTAATATTATTTTCAAGAGATGGAAAAGTTCATACCTGTACAATCTCATAGCTTTTAGACTGGATTGCTTGCAACAATTTTTTGCATGATACGAATTATATTTTTGCACGATGCTAATAAAATTCTATTTCACTGTAGGAGCTTTTTAAGATGGATTTTGAAGACCACAGGAGAAACCAAGCAAGGGTTTAGCATCAAATTCTGCATTTCTTTTTTACCACATCTGGAAAACTCATAAAAGAAGCTTTGCTGTTATTACAGGCTGTAGAAGAGAGTTAAGAAATACAATTAACTACATGTTTTATAGCATCACCAATATTTAATGTAGCTCCATCCACAGCCTTTTAGTTTTATTGTCCTGGGTTTTGAAATTAGTACTATTTTCATGCATAGAATATTATGCACACGTTATGAGGAGCTACTAGAGTTCTTAGGAGAATAATCTCATTGATTTTTTAAGTAAGAAGAGTAATAGATGGAACCAGCATAATCATCTTCTTCCACTATGTACTTACCTGCTTTTAGTGACCTCTTTATTTTATAATATTAAATAACTTTATTTGACAATTAGGAGCAGTGTTTTTCAGACAGGGTGGGGTCAGAAGCAGCTGTTTTGTGAATTTAACAGAGAAAAGCAAATTGAAAACCTGCTTTTATGATTTCATTAGCAAAAACACAAGAAACTGCTCCTCCTGGCAATAGAACTGTTCCAGCTTTACTCAGTATCACTTTTTTTTTTGCACTGACTGCAGACAGAAACCAGTCCCAAGAAGAAACTAAGGACAATTCAGCAGAGGTGAGATGTCTTTGGAATAGATGGGGAAAGGGAGTGGCAGGAAACTAAACTGAGTGTCCCTTCTCTTAGCCCCAAACTAATGGCTAACAAATAACACCAGAGCAGGTGCTGAAAAAAAAAAAAAAGATTGACCATACTTTTCTCCTTTTTATGCTTTTGCTTTTAAAGGCACTTATTATACCCACTTCATTCTTCAGAGTTTATCACAAAGCAATAATTCAATCACAGAACTCCCTACTAAGTGAAGCAGTTCTAGCTATAGTTGAATGCCAAAGGTGATATAATGAGGCATCATTTCCATGCAAGGTCACTCTGAATTTACACACACAGCCACCAGACTGCCAGACTCCTGCCTTGCACAGAGCACTCCACAACAGTTTTGCCTTGCCCAGTTTTGCACAAATCCAGTTGTTATTCCTTTGATGCAGTTGCTACTGCATTTCCTGTTTTGCCTTGCCCAGTTTTGCACAAATCCTGTCATTCCTTTGATTCTGTCACTGCAGGAACACCCAGATTACCATGACACAAACCAGACAGTTGCTACTGCATTACCTGCACATTTCTTACAGAGAGAAAGTGAACAAGGCATGGCAGCAAGAGAAAAGGAAGTCAATGAGTTGAAAAAAAGAGTTTGAATTTGTTTTTCTTTTTTACATTAAAACTTAATGCTTTTACATTGAAGCTAGTCAATGAGTTGAAAAAAAGAGTTTGATTTTTTTTCTTTTTTACATTAAAACTGCCTAATTTTTGGAGAAATCTGCATGCCATGCACAAATCATTAAATAAATTAGAATACTAAATACAATTCATAGTCATCAGAAAATTACTATGACTATACAGATATATTGAAATATTCAAGTCTTTTCTAGATGCAAAGAGAACCAGTTGTCAAATCCCAAAGTTCAGATATTGAGAGTTGATCTTCCTGTGAATCCACAAACAAGATCCAGTTCTTAAACACAATTCTTCATCACTGCTTCCAGCTGAGTCAGGAGCATGAACAGATAATTTTAATGGGTTTCTACTAGACAGAGCTTTAAAATTAGAAAGCCACTTCAAAAATTAATGAAAGAGACGTGATTCAGAGCAACAAGGAAAACCGGGACACCGGCCAATTTGAAGAGGGTTTGAAATTTTAACTGATTTTTTTTTCTCAGTGACTGGATAATATCATTCAAGACTTAAAATTTTTACCTAGTTTCAAATTAAATGAGAGTTTATAAACTTACCATTAATCCATTTGGCTTCTGGATTATGAACTATGAACTCTTTTCTGAAGAGATCTTCCAAGGATAATCTGTTTTCTGATGAATTTGCAAGTTCATCTAAAATAAACACAACAAGATCATTTTAGATAAATATTGGAAACAATATATTCTGTGTTGTTTGCAAAACACTGGAATTATAGAACCATGGTATAGAACCTTGCTCTTTTTTTTTTTCATAACAAGTAAAAGTATCACTTTTGTTTAGTAAAGCTTCAGGAAACAAAGAATTTGTACCTTTTGGATAGGAAAACTACAGTATTTAGTGTTTGGCTATTTATTATATTGGGACTTGCAGAGCAAAGCTCTTCCTTATCACAGCCCCATACCACAAAAAATTACAAACACCAAAATTTCCTGACAGCCAAAGGATGTTGGCCACATTGAGTACCATACACTGAGAAAACTCCCGCAAGTAAATTTAGAACCAACTTCACCTATTCAACAACTTTAAATGAAATTTTAAAAAAATCCACATGCACATTTTATAGCCTGTGCTTGCTTTCTAGTGACATGAACATAACTTGGCTATCAGCCTGGTGTTTGTCCCAAACATGACCCAGGAATATTGTACTCCTGAACATTAGCCAACATTGACTTACAAAACAAAACAAAACAAAACAAAACAAAATTATTTTCCTGCATCTAAAATAATCTCCACACTTCAGAAAACTGAAAAAGAAGCTCTGCTAAATATCACTGTTCTTGTGCTGTAAGCTAAAAAATTAAGCAGCAAAGATTTCAATAGTGAAGATTCAATAGTGAACTGCTGCACTGACAGTGGTAATGTCGAACCATTACTATTACAGCAAAAGTTTTAGTGTCAAAAGACAAACCCACCAAGTTTCCAAGCAATAATCACTGGCAGCAGCTTGCACCTCACCTGACTGCTTTAGGCTGTTTAGGACAGCAGCTGCCAAAGCTGTGCTGGTTGCTGCCTGTGCAGAAAGATGCACCTGTGCACTTCCACACAACCAGCCCAATGCCCTGCCACGTTTTTAAAAATAATTTTATATTGTTGGGCAGCTTACCATAAATTACTGCACTCTTCCTCTTCTCTATGAGCTTTTCTTCCCTTCTCCATGAGAGGAACTTTGTTTTAGGGAGATTTTGTCCTTACTGATATTAAACAGTGCTCTGGTGACAGACACATACAAAGGGAGTATCTGCCATCACAGTTGTCAAGCATCTTTGTTGTCTTTGTGCCAACCCATGATGCTACCAGGACATTTTTAACAGAGAAACCTGCTTTGCAAAGGTCATATCCTGTAATACATTTTGGATGAAAATGCGACCCTTCGAAGAGAATAAAGTCCATCAATAGTTTTGTTACTGGTCTTTATTCAGCCAAATTTCTCAATTAGAGGGCCAGCAGAAAGCCTACTGGAATCAACAGCAATATGATATTTTTGCCTTTAAATGTCAGCACTGCATGCTGCAGCCACTTCAGCTGATATTAACAAAAGTGCCTCCTTGGTGTCCCAAAGAGAAACTCTCTTTTAATGCACATCATGAATTTGCAATGGACACAAGGCCATCCCTGCTGCTCACTCCACAGCTCTGCTGCATTTTGCATGCTGCTCCCTCCCAGGTGGCAGCAGGGCTCTGGGAAGCACTCACCCACTGCAATCAACTCTTCTTGCACTTCATGTCTTGTAAGGATCCCCCCTCATAAGACAAACATTCTAATCCTTAAATAAGCTTTTTTCCCTCTTCCTACCTTCCAGGAATCAAAATAGTCTGTTTAGGTTTGGTTTTATTTTTCACCTGCCAGTCCAGCACAGGACACAATATTCCACTCGCAGTCTTACTGGGGCTTTACAGCAGAGCAACATTATCTCTCTTGATTTATACCTAATCCCTCTGTTTACACATCGTGGGACCTTGTTAGCTCTTGCTCCTGCCACACACTGTGTTTTTATCTTCAAAGTAAGCACATGTTGTTATGTGTGCTCTGTTCAGCTCCACAAACACCTCCCTGTGTCTTCAGAACGCTGCTTCTGACTTAGCACCAGACACTGCGCTCTCCTCATGCCCATTATCCCCTTTCTCCACAGCCTTGTTGACAACCTTACCCTCCACAAGCTGTTTGCCATCACCTGTTTGGATTCCACACACCCTGGTCCCGATGCTGTTTGTAATTCCAAACGTGTTCCCCTTCTAACCTTACCTGAGTCTGTTTCTACTCATTGTGACCCTTTATTTCCTGCCAGTTTGCCAACTAGCAATCAAGCTCACACAAGCTGTTATGTTGTCAAAGATTGCCTTGCCTATGACAGATTTTTTTTCCAACTGCTTAAATAAAAATCACTAAAACAATATATCAGCTTATTAGAGAAGAAAGGAACACCAGCTCTGCTCTCTGTTTGCTACCACATCCCTGGCAAGAAATCTCGATACAAATTGGATTTTAAAGTAAGTTTTAAATTATGGTTAGCATTTGAAAAGTGGAAAAAAAAAAGGCAACTTCAAGCAACTTTACAAGATGTTTAGAATTTTTTTTTCCTAATGGTAAATTTTAACCAAATCAGTCCTGTTTGTAACCCTTAACTCCAGTTACTGCTCAGCCTGGGGAAGGCTCCAGCGAGACCTTAGGGCACCTTCCAACACCTAAGGGGGCTCCAATGAAGCTGGAGAGGGACTTTTGGACAGTCATGGAGTGACAGGACAAGGGGAAATTGCTTTAAACTGAAAGAGTGCAGGTTTAGATTGGGTGTCAGGAAGAAGTTCTTCCCTGTGAGGGTGGGGAGGCCCTGGCACAGGGAGCCCAGAGAAGCTGTGGCTGCCCCATCCCTGGAAGTGCTCAGAACCAGGACAGGGCTCTGAGCCACCTGGGATAGTGGAAAGTGTCCCTGCCCATGGCAGGGGGGCTGGAATGAGATGATCTTTAAGGTCCTTTCCAAGCCAAACTAATCTTTGATTCTAGGATGTACTTGTTTCATTTTAAAGACTTCCTTTTACTACTTTGCATTTATTACATTACAAAATAGCCTACTGTCTCTTTTTCATTTCCCTGTAAATTTTATTGAATTATTCCTTAAAGGAATGATATTTCCAATGTTCTCGTGCTATTTACCACAGATTTCTGTATTTTGGTCTGAAATTATATAGATATAGATATAGATATATGTATTTTTGTGCAGCAAATGACACGGATTACAGAGACACAAACAAAATCAAATGGTAAAGACTAAATGACTACTTCTTAATTGTACCTCCAATTAAAAACAGTTCCAATACTGGCATGTATTAATTCAAAGTGACAAACCTGTTTGTGCTTACTAAACTGGAAGGCTCCAAAACTTGAAATTAATGGCCTTGCTACTTTTCACGAGTTTATAGGATATTATTTTTGCAGGTTAAATATAATATAAACACCTCATAAAATTTGCCTTCTAACTTAGCAAATAAAACTTATAATTATGTACTGTAGTATGCCATTAACTGAAGCTCCCTACTGACTTTTCTGTGGAAAAAAAAGGTTTTATGCTAGAAATTAGGATAAAGGCTTGATGTAAAATGCCATCTGAAAAGTGGAAAAACACCACTAGTAAATGGTATGCAAGCCAGCAGGTGTAACTGGGAATTAGCATAGCTCACTTTGTGTTATCATGACAAAGGAAGAAAACTTGCCAGAAAATAGCTGGATATCAAAACCTGCCTACCAATTTACAGTAAGTACAGGGGGGCTATACAGAATTGAACAGAAACTTGAAACTTCTTGCAGTGAATATCCACATCACCAAAAAAAAAAAAAAGTAGTTTGCTTTCTTTTCCTTTAAGAGTAGTATGAGAGAGGGTATGGAGGGTATGGAGATGTCAGTCCTAACCCTGAACAGTTTATTTACTGGATGTAATCCAAATGGATTCTCTTCCCAGAGCTTGATTTTACTCAACCCTTTCCACAAGAAGTGTTTTCTGACCATTTGTCTGACCTAAATGTTCTCTTAAGCAATTTTTCTGTAGAAGTGTCCTTTTTTTTCCTGTGATGTGTGAGTTTTCCTTGAGTCTCTGATTAGGCAGGTGCCACTTTGCTCAACAGCAAGTGCACATATCCGCAGGCATGGTTTAAATGCCAACATCAATATCTCAGTAATCAAGTCCTAGAAAAAGCATTTGAGTCTTCCAGAACTTCAGAAACTGCAAGTTAACATGAAGGTAGAATTACTAACAGTCCAAAAGGGAAAAAACAGGTTTGAGTGTTGTGGCAAAACACCTTTACAGGGGAGGCCAAATCCATACAACTCTTAGGCTGTTCTAAAATGGTTTTTCATCTAAAACTTTAAGCTGCTAATACTTTCAATTGACCATTTGTCAGTTTTGATATACAGATCAACAGTGGCTCATCAGATAGGTCTCCAGATAATTCCTACAACATGGAACTGTCATGATGCAAAGCAAGAACAAGCTGATTCAAAGGCAGGAATGATTTAAAGGCACTGATATCTAAAAATCTACCCAAGACTATTTTAGTATATGCAGGTGTGAGATGAAACCTCAAAAGCATAAAATAGAATAAAAGCAGCAGAAGAAAGGTGCCCATGTTATATTTATACTGACACACAAACCAAATGATGGAATCTCATGGATGTCTCTGTGTCTCTGCACTGGCCACTAATTCCCAATAGAAAGATATATTTAGAAGATTATTCCCAAGGTATTTTCTTTGGTTTTCTCTTAAATACTTCTCCAGCAATCCACTCCAAATATTAAACAAAACTCACTAGATTCATAATGCAGTTGCCCCAGAGGACAGACAGGCTCCTGTTCTGAAATTCCAAGTTTTTCCACTCCAGTCCTCTTCTTTAACAAGGACAACTTCATTCAATGCCAAAGCATTCCCATGCACTTTCTTTATCATTGCAC
>NW_005054298.1:6223776-6247628 GCF_000277835.1 Geospiza fortis | reverse complement strand
AGCCTTCTACTCCCAGGTAAGGAGCAGTGTAGCAATTTCTACTTGCTGGGAGCAGTGGGGTTTATTTAATGTACTCCTTACTCCACGGGGGCTCACAGAGAGTTCCTGAGCCCCAACAAGTGGTTTCTGGGCTGAGAGTTCATTCAGACTCTGCCACTAATGTTTTACATCACTGCATGATTTGTTCTTCCACTTTTCCATCTCTTTGTTGAGAACACTCAGACATTTATAAAGATTCTGAGTGTTATCATAGTTTAAAAGCAAGATGAAATGATCAGAAATGTTACTAATATTGTTGGTACAATACATTTACTCAAAGCACAAACATAATTGTAACACAGAGGTTTCAGATTTGAATAAAAGCCAAGATACTAACAGGTCAAAATACATCTCTTATTGCAACAGAGATCCTGCTTAGAGTTGTATAGTCAAGTTATATTTAATGTAATAAAAGACAATACAAAAACAAAATCAAGAATTTCCTTTTAGTTTTAACATAGTTTCCATCTTTAGTGGAAGCTAAAGTCTCGTTGAAGCCTTTTGCAAATGAATTTGCATTTACTTTTAAAAACATGTTATCCCATATGGAAGCACTAATTCCTCTATGAAAAGGCAGGAAAGCTGTTGTTCAAAATTTGAGAGAAGTCAAATGACAACTGTTAGTGTACACAGACCCAGGAGTTTCTTATATTGTGGACAAAACAATGTGTAAATAATTACAGGCAAAAGAGATCATTGCTGTTGTGTTTGGCATATCAGTAAGTACACTTTTGCCTCCAAAAAATACCAGTGAAACAATCATGCTTCTGAGCCATAACCATCTGAAATTATCATCATTTCCATAAAAAGAAGCAGCATGATGTACAGTGTTTAGGGGAATTTACATGAAATCTAAGAAGCACCCATCCATACAGGCAGAACTAAATAGGGAGAGAACTCTCTGATGCTCACAACAGTACTAGAAATGAACACTGAAACATCCCAGGGTAAAAAAGGACATTTGCACTAAATATCTTCATTCAGACCTGTTATATTTTATGAGAAGGATTTTCAAATCTAAATATTTATAATAACAAATTAGCATCGACTTGGAGCTGAGCACTTCACAATAGCCAGATGTGAAGGGGGGGGTCTCTACTTTTTCCTCCCCTCAAATACTGAACATCCCAATGTGACCTTAACACATATTCATGACAAAGAAGTGTCAGCTATAATGCTTAGAGTAGGAAAATATCTGGTTCCCAAACCACTAATAACTCATAATAATCAAACAAATTAATAACAAAAGTGAAGGGGGAACAGCAGTGATTAGGGCCAAAACAGGGCAATGATCTATCCTACAATGCACCTCAAAGCTTTCCATGGTAAGCATTTCCAAGGCACAGGAAAGCCCAGTTTTGCAGACCTAGATTGTTCTGGGAGAAAGGTTTTCATTTCTATCAAGCTTCACAGTCTCAGAGGGATATCTCAGAGCATCTGAGCTGACAGAACGAGTTTTCACTTGCATGACTTCAACTGAAATGTAGGTCCCAGCTTACACAAGTTTTCAACCAAGATCTCTGGATTCTGAAACAGCCTCAGAGATGTTGCAATTCACTGAGCTTTTTTACCATATTTTTTTAAAAAGTTAACATTCCCCTAGGTTGTTTATTCTGCTTCCATGAGTGCCTTCAAGGACTTCAGTTTATGTTTTACATCATTAATAATTCTACATAGATATAAGAGCCACAACTGAAAGTTATTATTGTAGGTTCCAGCAAACACTTGATATTTTATAAGTCTTCAAAAAAAGGGAAACATCCTCCTTGAAACAAAAAACAGTCTTCTGTCTTAGAGTGTACTAGGATACACTACCATGTGCTCTCAAAATCTTTTTTCTTATTCCCTGAAGAAGGCTTCTATTCACTGAGACTACAGCAGCACAACTTTGCTTTTATTTTTCTCAACTTGATCTAAGTGGAAATAAGCAAACAGTTGTTTTGGACAGCACCCTGCATAAGGAGTAGATATTTATACAAAACAGGAGTAGATATTTATACAAAACAGAGGAAGCAGACTATCCATAGCGTTCCTGCCTTCTCTTTCCAGCTGCCTCATGCCCTGTGACAAGCAAGGCTTTTTGATCCTTTTCCATTTAGCCTCACCACCTTCCTTTAAAGCAGCAGCACTGTGCTGCTGTACTTGCTCATGCACAGCTTCCCTCAGTGATTGCATCTCGTGGCCAAACAGCCTGGAACCATTATTTACTGAAAAGAGCTTCATTAACTTGCTGGTTTACACAAACTGAGCACTTCAATGGCAGAATATTTGCAGACCAATATTTACTATCCAGGCATGCCATGCAAATCAGGTACTTTACACTCTAACTTTAGAACTGGCAAAAGGATTCAAAGTTTGGCGTTTTTTTAAACTTGTACATTGTTTTCTCTTTTTGTCTACTTGTCCTCTCCATTTTTTTTTCTGTGACTGAGCCATTACTTTCCCTTTGTTGTTTCAGAAAGAGAGAAAAGGGAAGAAGCTTGTGCATGTACAGATGGAATATCCATGTTTGTGATTCAATGAAAAGTTGCATTCTCAGAATCAGTTTTCTATGGAATACAATTTTCTCTTAGCTCATCTCTGAATCTGAAATTGCACGAAAAACCAACAACAAACTCTTGAAGTCAGCTCACACTTGCTAGGACTCACAAGGATTGCTGTAACCCCATCAAGGCAGACACAATCCTAAGGATTTCCAACCCCAAATATTGCCAACCCCAAATATTTCTGCTCCACAAGGCCTCCAGCAGCTCCCAAGTCCCTTCAGCACCAAATTTACAACAGCCACAAGTTAAGAATGCTTAAAGGCAAGAGACTCTTTAACATCCATTGCTTTATGACTGCATTATGAATCACAGACCTTTATTAAGATAAAAATAAAGAAGAAGGTTACCTGGGGTTAAAAGAATGACTGACATGGTGATGAGTGAACAAACAACTAGAATCACCAGCAGCGCAATTGCAATTCCCTTCCAGTTCCTCTGCGGAGGGCTGTTACTTCCAAGTTCCTACAGGAATGGAAAAAAATGAAATAAAAGGAAAAAACCACGTTTCTCAAACATACATTTCCAGAACTATTAGCAACAGGAAAATTGCTCTGTGCGTGCTCATAATGTGCAGGGGAGGTGATCATGATCCCTCCCTTCTCCGCAGTACACAGAGTCATCCAAAGGTGTGCAACTCTCATGCTTTTTAATAGATTTTTTTCTTTTTTTTTTAATATATATATGTAATTTTGTACCCCTAAGAGACAATCAAATGATCTTATGCAAGCTGTCCAAAACACAACTGGTGTTAAAATGTCCTGAACATAAACTTCAGGACAATATCAACTAGCAGTTTATAAGATAATTACAGGAATGAAATGTAGCAATTTGCTGTAATTCTACCTAACATGGTATGGACCATAAAGGTTTAAATACACATCCTTTTTAATGCACACTATTAAACTTATTTGTAATAGAAAGCATTAGCAAAACTGCCTGAGGCTGCAACTATTCCATCTGAAGCTACAAGCTCTTTTTCTCTATGCAGTAGATCAGCTGTAAACTGCTCCCCTATTAGTTATAAAAAAACAACAGTAGCTTATAACAAATGTTAAATGAATGCTTCTGTAAGTAGCAGTGCACTTAAGCCTCCACCCTCTGTGCTACACGTTTAACTCCTGCCAGGCACCATTTACATATTTGCAATCCTGGCAATGCCTTGCCCATATTCCTGGTACAGTTTGAGACCAAACAGCACATAAACAGCTAACAACACAATGACAAAACTAGTGCAATTGTTTCTTACAACCCCAGCCTTCCCTCACAGAAAACAGTATTTTTTTCTATCTAGATTTGGCAAGCAGAAATGTTTCTCTGCCACAATTACATGCGCCTTTAGTTTCTATTAATTTTATTTAATAAATAAGTATTCATAATAATCAATGAATTATTAATTAAATATGCTATTTTTTGCTATGGTAAGTCCTTTAGTTTTATTTTGCTATAATTCAATGCTATGGTAGGATTGTAAAAAAAAAAAAAAACAAACCAAAAACCTCCTGCTATGTTTTACAAGCTTCCAAAAGCATGGTAAAATTTTTCACATATTATTTCATTTTGTATTTCTGGCTTCTAATGAGTGTGAAATGGGTAAGTCTTAACAGAGAGTGGCAATTTTCTTATGCCTTCTTGGCTCACATGCACCACTTCAGCACCACACATCACCCACAGCAGCAATTGTATCTGTAACTTTTTAATATTGTTTTTTTAACCTATTGCCAGTTCGTTTCTACTGTATAATAGTGTATATACAGCTATATACTAGCTGTATAACACAGCTTCTCTCCCTGGCCCTCTTTTCCAGAAAATAAAAGGGGAACTGCCCAACACAGGCTCTAAGCAATCCCACTGGGAATTCTCACAGCAGCTCTTAGCACATCACAGCTCCCAGCAAAGGAATGTCCCCACTTCTGCCCATTGGACACGTCATGCTGCCCAGCCTTCCTGAGATCGCTCATTTTTGAGATTGTTACTCTCACCAGAGTGGCAGAGCAGCCACTCTGTCTCCTCAGGGCAGCCCCTACCATGGCTTCAGCACTCAGGGGGAAGAAATGGTGTAAACAGGAACTCCTGGCATCCATCTCCTTTCTCCACCCCATTGCCCCCACTTCCCAACCACTTTCAAGCCTGCCTGCTTCCCTCATTTTCTCTCCTCCCTTGCAAAATGCATATTACCACAGCCCGTGTGGCTTTAGACAGAGGTCTTCAAGGGCTGCATGACTGCTTCACCAGCCCTTTGGGGGTCCCTGGGTGATGAGCATCACCTAGGTTATGAACCCCAGGTGGTTCCATCCTCCCTGTACAGCCCTGGCCATGGGACATTGCAGGCATCCACAGCTTTTCCACAAAAATACACAATTTCTGTGTCCTGCAGGTGAACTCAGATCCAAGGTATTATTTCCCCTTAAGTAAGAATTATTGTAATAGCACAGCCTAAGAAACACAAACTTATTCTAGAGCATCACAGTGTCAGCATTATTTAAATGACATCTGACAGAATCCAGTTTAAGGCAGGAACTAGAAGCTCACAGAACCAAGTGTTGGTGAGAGAACTTTAGTTTCCCTCAGAGCATTGCAAAACCCCATTCCAAAGAACTGACTTAAAATGACAGAAGCTGGACAACTTGATGAATGTGCCAAAGCTTCTAAAAAATGTACCAAGTCCTTATTATTCACAAGGTTCTTCTCTTCAGACATGAATATTGTTCAGTTTCTAAAAATAAAGCTTCATTTTAAATACTTCTGCAAATTTGTGCAAGGAGAATACCAAAGAGATTAATCAAGTACTGAGCATACAAAGCTTACAGTGAGAAAGAAGAGAGTTTCCAGCTAGCTGAAAGTTTGAGGAATGGCATAAAAAGAAGGATTTGTCTCAAATTAAGGTATTTGGTTTTAATATTTGAATAAAAATTACAAGTTGTATCAAAATATTATATTAGAAATTATTAAAGGCCATGATGATATTTTGATATTGAGTGACAACATTCTTGTGAGAAATTTATTAAGTTACTATACACAAACAATATTAGAAAATTGAAATATTCGAAATATTGATGAAATATGAAGAAAAATTGAAATAAAATGAAATGAAGTATTAGAAAAATTACTATAATGAAGTGAATTCATAGCACAGTCACTATCGAGGGCATCTCCAATTAACTTTTTTGATGCTAACCAATGCAACTCTTGGACTGTAACCTACAAAGTTTTAAAACAGTGGAAGTTGCAGTCCTTCAACAATAAAACATTTTTAGCCTCGTGCTGCTTTGAAGTGGCCATAAGCAAAAGGCAGTTAAAGAGATCTCTGGGCTGTGTATCACTGGCAAGGCAGAAGCTGTGATTCCTGAGTGTGACAAGAAGATAGAGCCCTTCAGGAGGAAACATCACAGAGAGCCATACAATGAGAAGCTTTTGACAACATGTAGTTTCCCCATAACTATCTGCTAACTGGCACATGACAACAATGCAGACACAGATGGAGATTTAAGGATTTAATCTCCTAAATAGGCTCTTTTATTAATGTGGTTTGAAAAAATACCAGCTCTTGAGTATGGTGGTTTATATATAACACTACCTATAATGTTATTATAGATTTTACAGTCTAACTCTAATGAATCAGAAAATGGCTGCACAAAGAATAATACAATTGCAAGTTTTCTCATTATTTATAGCAGCTTTTTCACAAACCATTTAATTGCATTGTTGCCAAAAACAATCCTCAAGTAATACATATTTCTGAATGTAATTTGGGACTGAGTAATACCTTACTAAAACACAGCTAAAAAGAGAAAAATGCAACACTTCTTGCACAAAATCCTTGTACACCAATGTTAGAGGTTCCAATGGCTGCTGCTGCCAAATGCTGGAGACCACATTCACCAAGAGCCTGCAAGCACTCATCATCAGGGATCTCAATGCATGCAAACAAAGGACAGAGCTTAAAGTTCCTGCTCTGTGATTGTCTCCATTCAACCTCTGTTGCAAAGACCCCTAAAAGACTGGTCGTACCAAAGCATGCACCATATGTGTGATACAGCACCACAGAGGCTGCAAATCCTGCAACCAAAAGAAATGCTAAAGTAACCAAAAGGAAGGCTAAAGGAACCAAAAGGAAGGCTAAACCAAAACCTGCAGGGACTGGGTGTGGGGGGAAGGAGAGGTTGAGGCTGTCAGAGGACAAATGAGTCATTTCAACCCTTCTGCAGCCCTCTGTGCTAAATCCCACTCACCACTGCAAAACAAGGTATTTCAGAGGGAAATGCTAAAAAAAATATATCCAGCAAATATGCAAAGCAAATATAGTTCAAATAGGCTGAAGCACCTTTCTCTCTCCTCTTCTAGGCTGTTTTCTAGATATATAGTCCATCTCCAAACACAGTTCTCAGGCTGATGATGAACTGATTCACTACAGGCATGAAAATCTTTGAAGCAGCAGCAAGACATGGCTTTGAATACCACAAGCTATGGCACAGAATCATAAACAGGTTGGGTTGGAAGATCAGCTCAGTCCAAGCCCCATCTCCTTCCACTAGACCATCTTGCTCAAAGCCCATCCAGACTGGCCTTGAACACTGGCAGGAGACCCACAGCTTCTCCCAGGAGCCAGTGCCACACCCTCACAATGAAGAATTTCTTTCTTATGTCTGATGTAAGCCTGCCCCTTCAGTGTAAGGCCATTCTCCCTTGTCCTGTCACTACAAGCCCTGGTAAAAATTCCCTCTCCAGCTCTCCTGTAACCCCTTTACAAGCTGCTCTAGAGTTTTCACAGAGCTTTTGCTACCCCAGGCTGAACAGCCGCACCTCTCCCAGCCTGTCTGTGCAGGAGGGGTGCTCCAGCCCTCTGAGCACCTCTGGGAGCTCCTCTGACCTCCCTCCAACAGGGCCCACATCCTTCTTACCCAGGATAATGCTGATCCCTGCCCTGCTGCCCCAGGGGATGGATGCAGCCCAGGATGCTGCTGATCTCTGCCCTGCAAGGGCACATTGCTGGGTCACACTGAGCTTTTCACTCAGCAGCACCCCCAAAGTCCTCCTCCTCAGGGCTGCTCTCAATCCATGCTCTATCCAGCCTTTACTTGTGCTTGGAATTGCCACAACCCACGTGGAGGATTCTGCACTTGGCCTTGTTGAACTTCTCATCTCTCAGGCCTGTCAGGGCCATGTGGGACAGTGACAAAAGCCTGGTACAAGTCCATGGCACTCTCTTTTCCCTGATACACCAGTGCTGTAACCCTGTCCTAGAAGGCTGTAGTCCCATTCAGCATTTCTGAGCTTTTGTTCTCTATTTTTAAATAAAATACAGATTCTGACAGAGATGTTTCATTTTTAAAATAAAAAACTATGAAATTGCCTCCATAATGGCTGTTTTACACAAGACTGTAAAAAGAAGATCTAAGTTCCTATTACAATAGAAATAAAAACATGAAACTAAATTCAGCTAGATTTATTTCAAATAAAAATATTTTTTATCCCTTGACACAAAATGCAAGCACATATTTTAAGTAGTATTGGGAGTATTGACTTGAGAAAAATAATCACTCAGAATTAACAGATATAGTAGAAGAATGCATAAAAAACTTTCAAATATTTCCATATTTCTACCTGAACAAACTTGCAATCTTTCTTGTAAGCAGCATAACCAGAAAAAAAATCACAGCTTCCTTCCTGAAGCTTATCGAGTGGCACAGCTTTATTGTTAATCAATGAGGATAAAAAGTCTTTAAGACATAATTTTTCCAGCAACTAAGGTTGTTGTAAGAGAACAAAAGGTCAGAAAATATTGGCATAGCATGCTGCATTAGTAAGTCAGGTTTCTGAATTATCCTAACAGCATTTTCCGGATTTCTTGGAAAACTCTTTGCGTAAACCACAGTTCAATTTCCACCATGGAAATCATGCCAGAAGCAACAGCAGAATGCCTGGTGGGAGAAGGCATGTGGAAGGGCACTGGCTAAAGCCTGAGGGCTCCTGGATGCCTCAGCCAGGCTTTTCCAGAAGACATTGGGAAGTTAAAATGCAGCAACCCCTTTGGGAGAAGAACTGAAAGCCAAACTTTCAGAGACAACTAACCCTGAGAGCTGGCATTTAACCAACCTGCTTTTTCTCATGGAGCTCCTGCCCATGCTGCATCAACCCAACTGCAGAAAATATGCATTTCTCTATCATAAAGCTAAGAACAGCTAAGAATTCAAGCAGTTTTAACTATTTCTGCTCAGTTCAGCTCAAACTGAATGCAAAGATTCTGCCACAATTTCTGCAGTCCAGAGTGAACCTTACCAAGCTGCTGTGCCTGACAGCCCAGGTCTGCAGATGCACATTGGTGTTTACCCCTGGACTGTGGTTATTTGGAACACAAAACCCAGCAGCACTGAGCTGCAGCAGTGTCTGGGGCTTGCCTGGTTTTGTGTTGAGGCAGGTGAAAGATCTTAGAGGAGCTTGATTTGGGCTGTAGCAGCTTCTGCCAGCATGGCATCTTCTGATGCTCTGAATAAATTATCTGCTTTCTTTTGTCTTTTTTTTCTTTTTTTTTTCTGTCACCAGGACAAAGCCTACAGAGAAAAGCACTAAGGAGAATCACAGCCCCCTACTTATTTTGGCAAGAATTTCAGGGGCAAAGTGCATTAGAGTAGGAAAAGCAAATGTAATTTGCTTTGCAGTAGGAATGAGAATGAGTCTCACTCTGCAGCTCAGATGTAATCACAACAACATCACTTCATTAAACTCTTGCCATTTGCATTCCCCAAACATAAAGAAAAGGTGACAAAAGGAAAAAAAAGACTAATAATTTCATGTCACATTTCAGGTGTTTTAAAAGACAGACTCAATACACTTATAATGGAAAGATTGCAGTCTTTCCAAAGCTCTTTGTAGAGCTGGGCTTGCAACTGATATTAAGTACTACCTGCCCTGGGTTTGCAGTGTGCTATTTGAAGGCAAATTACCCCAGCAAGCCTTCTGATTTTGTGATTAAGTGATTGTGTCCATTCCATTCCAGCTGTTTTTGACTAATCCCACGGCCTAGATAGCAAGAGAGATTAAAAGACACATCCACAAAGTGGCACGAGATAGTTCTAATCCATTTGCATAAGTACCTATCATTTTCATCCCTCATGTTCCCTTTACAATCCTCTGTGTTATAAGATCCCGTTGCTACAGTTCTTGTGTCAATGATTATGGTCACACAATTGCTTTCCCCGGTCAATATCTTTATTCATGAAAACACTGGCACTTCTTTTGAGAGTCACTGTAAAATGCCACTTTCAGAGGAATGCAGGATTCTGTCAGCTCCAACTGGCATTTTAAAAAGAGAGCAGCTTGTTAGCAATTACCCTGCTCAGAGCAGGTGCAGGGTTTGGATATGGGAACAATCTCTCTTCATATTTTTATTTCTTTGGGCTGCTCTGGTAGAACAAAGCCATTCTTTTGCAGAGCCAAAGTGAAAACAAACCCAGACCAAAACAACTAAAACAAACTCAAACCCATCCCTCCTCAGGAAAAATTAACTAAAACAAACGTGCACCTATAAGTCATTCTGAGAAGTGTTGATCACTCACACTGGTTATTAACCTTAAAAAACACTTTGTGTTTTCTTTCAGCTTGATCATTTTTGCTCTAAGCAGAGAGATCTTTTCCTTGGACCTGCAAGTGCCCATTCATGAACTGGATTTTGGTTGTTTGGGGTATTTTGGAACAGCTTTGTCAACACCCTTAGTTCTAACTACTCACAAAAAAAAAGACTAGAAACATTTATGGAATCTATTTAATGTATTATGGCCAGCATTAAGAATACATTCCACATCTCCCACTCATTTTGCAGTGTACCTTGAAACACTTACTCAGAGACAATGAGCCAGCTATTACACTAGACAAACAAGTAAAAGCTTAACTTCTAAAGCATTTTGCTGAGACCCTTGTTCAAGGTCTAATCCCAGCAGATGAGTTTAAACCTCAGGTCATTATTCCTGCGTGTAATAAATACAAAAGCAGAGATGGGTCAGCACAACTGATCAAAACAGAAGGGAAAATTTGTGGCCATCAGCTAACACAGTAGCATTCAAACAGGGGTGGGGGGGAAGTAAACTATCACAGTTTTCAATATTAAAGAAGCTACGGAGAACGCAGGCCATGGAAAATACTGCCACAAGCACTGCTGAGGAGCTGGGGCACAGGGAGACGTGAATAAAGTAACAATGGATGACAGAACTGGGTTTTATCTGAAAAAAAGAGCAGTCACACTGTAGAGAGAGGCTGCAGCAGGCAAGGGAGCTCCTCATGCTTTTGGAAGCTCTGCTGAAGGCAAGGCAGCTCCATGAAGAGGTGCAATGCCAGCATCAGAGGCAGCTTCACTGAGCCTCAGGATTTCAGAGTTTTTATCCCTTTCCACCCTGTGCTCACAATCTTTTATAGTTTGTTTCTGACAAAGTGTTGGAAGTAAAAATACTGTACTCTTTCCTCCCAGTCCAGCAGAAACACTTGGAGAGCTGGGGAGAATAACAAAGTTCTGACAAGACGTGAGGAAGCATCTTGAGATGACAGAAGCATGGAGGGACATGAAAGCTACAGGAAGCCACCCATGGGGATCTCTGCAAGTTCCTGAGGATGACAGCTAATGAACAGCTGCTTTATTAAACAGGACTGCAACCTCCCCTGCCAATCTCAGCTCCAGACAGAAGGCTGTCCAGAGGAGTCTCACACTCCTTCATGGGGCTGAGCCCACCAACAGCTCTGCCCTGACTTCAGGTTGCGCTCCTCATGTCCTCACCAGACCAAAGCTCAGTACTCACACCATGCCACGTGCTCTTTTCCTCACTCCAGTCTCATCTGGAAGCTAATGAGATCTTTGTCTGACTAGGAAAAGCCATCTCTATATCTTGAAGACTGCCTGTGAGATGACATGGAAATGAAGGGAGAAATTTCCAGTGAGCCCATGCACAAATCATTTCTACAGGAAATCAACAGTTCCTTTGCCATAATTAAAGAAAATTCTTAGAAGTATTTCACTAAAGCAAGTAAGGCCAAGGACAGAAAAAGATGACAAAGCAGCAGGCATAAACATTATTTTATCCAGGTTACTATGATGTAACACAAGAAGTCTGTATAAACACATAAATGGCACAGCCATTTATGGCCATAAAGGTATTTTCATATATTTTTATTGATCCCAAGTTTAATGAAATGTCACAAGATAGTAAAATATGTCTCCCATTCTTATCATATTACAGAAAACCCCCCCAAGTAAAATAACATATCTCAATAAAAAGAGACTTAAAAAATAAATGAATACAAGCTATCCATGTTGCATACCTATAGATTTTTCTACAGATATAACAAAGTTGCTTGCTGGAATTTGTACTTTTCATTGCTCAGAAACAAAGTTATATTTTGCCTGATTGCTTAAAAAAAAAGCTTTAAAATGTGTTTTTATTTCCAGATATACTGGCAAGGTCCCATAAGAAATGATCTTTAAGACTGACATCAACAATTTCAGCATTAATAAGCAGATCTGCTTGACAACACAACACTGCAGTTCACTGAAGGTTAGATAAACAGCAAAGGTTACCAAACTGCAGCAATGTCATAAAGTCAATATTCAGATCTGTGCCACGTAATTTTACAATTTAAATGTAACACAGTGCCCCTGTTTTTAATGGTAAAAAACTGCACTGGTGCATGACTTTCAAGTAAGTTCACTGTTAGAGCAGAAAGAACAAAATCAACTTTTGGAGTTTCTCACTGTTCAGGTATCTGTACATATGCTTAATTTTATGCCATTTAACAGTCCTGGAGAATGGATCTGACAGAAACTATTTTAGATGAGTGAGATTAAATCAAGATTTATCAAACGATGAAATGCATTTGCAAAGGTTATTTTGCAAATTTACATCAGGATTTTTCTATTTGTTTTCAGATTTACATATAAATTACATGCAAATAAAACAAGTAGTTTAAATCCAAATGTGCCTTAATAAGACTGTGCACATACATATGTACACATGCACATAACACTGAATATATACAGAGATAAATATTATTGAAATCAACATTCCAATAAACAAATAAAAATGTTAATTAACCAAGGAGTGCCAGTACCAGAAAAGGGAACACAAACACAATCTCTGTATTTAGAGGGATCTAAAGCAGAAGAAAGTTAAATGAGTTTCCCAAGCTCAGGTGAGAATGGGAAACCAGCAACTCTTTATGTAAATATTTGTCAACAAAACTGCAGCAAGCAAAATTACTCAGTCAGTATCACTGGACTCTAATTGGAAATTTATAATTTCATTTTTCCCAGTCTGCTTCACCATTAAATTACCTGTTTTTCCAGGAAAGTGAATTCTATTTAAAGCAGTAGAACACTATGATTCTATGATCAGAAATTAAGATATGTTTTTTTCCTGCACTTTTTTAGGAGAAAAAAAACCAGAGAGGTGATCAGGAAATTGGTAGATGTAATACATTATGCTACATTATATAGAGTTAATACATATATATAATGACCCAGCAGAGCCAAGATCACATTTTGCTTTAAAACACTGTAAGTTCTCACAGGACTAAGCACATCACATTTCTCCAACATTCATACACACATCTAGAGCTTATAAAAAAGCATTTCTAGAAAGACAATGGGTCACAAAATCATCTCTTTACATACATTCCACTCAATTAAAAAGCAAATTTAGTACGAGGAGGAAAAAGCATCAGGAATTTCTTGGCTGTTTTACCAGATTAATTGATTTTTTTCAGTATATTTCCAGATAATGTAAAAAAATCCAGCTTTTCTTTCCCTGCAAAGTCATTTTACCTAATGGCCAAACCTATCTGCATAAAACACCTCAAAGGCCCATTATCCATTATGTTTCTTTGGGAAATGTGAGCCACCCAAAAAGAGTCAAGGTGCTCCTACCGGCAACATTTTCCAGATGCTGCTTTTTACAGAAAAGCAAAGAAATGCACAGATCCACTAAGGACTGCTCCACCAAAGCCTGGACATTCTAAGGAGCAACTCAAATGAACCTTTGATTGTAATATAATATAATAATTGCAATTATATTACAGTTTATTATAATAAACTGTAATATAATAATAGTGCCAAGAAAAGCAGTGATGTTGTCAAGCACCTCATGTATGCTTTAATATTTTTACTAATAAAGGTGAGAGCACATCACTATCTTAGAAATTTTGGCAGAAATCCATCCAAACTAGGAGTTTTGACTCAGAGAAAGAAATGAATGGCACCTTTCATTTTCCCCAGAGTAATGTCTTCTTTCTGTCTGATTCCAATGACAAATAAAACAAGGATGAGCTCTGTAAAACACATAATATCTATTTCTTTTGGGTTTCTTGCCATTTAAAAGTTTGAAAAATTATAATTAGAGTTCTGATAAACAGAGATAGAAAGAGAAAGATCTTAACAAGGCCGAAGTGGGTACCTGCCTTTGGCAGAGCTGTTACACTAAACATGTAATGATTCATGATTTCATTCAATGATTTCATCACTGGATGACAAGTTCCAAGCAGCCCTGTCACTGAATTTTCCATTAATGCACTGGAAGATCATTTGTTGTCGACAGATCCAGTACTCACAACAGGCACTCAGCTCAAAACCTCTCCTTGGCTCTGAGCTTTAATATAAGAGCCAAATAATTCCTTCAGATCTTTTTCAACAGCTCCTACTGAAATGTCTGGAGGCAAATATTTGACTCAAATGACAGTGTTGGGCTATGAGACAGGCTGTAACACCACAGCTTTTTTTTTATACTGTAGGCCTTAAATAAAATGGATTCTTGTGATACTCCATAATTCCCCAGATTAAAAAGTATCAACCTTCATTTCCTTTTTCTAAATACTTGCTTAGTTTTTAACAAGAATGAATAAACATATTCAGTGTGTACTCAAAAACAAGCTGCTAGAAGTCAGAAACCAGACCTATGCGGCCAACTAAACTGAATAATTTCATTAGTAAGCTACAAAAGGAATTCTCCCAGATTCGCGCCATGCAAAAATGGGTTCACAGGTAATCTTGAATGTTCATAAAATACACACCACTTTCAAAGTACAAACAGGAGGAAAAAAAATAAAAAAATTAAAGCAAACAAACCACCCACAGAACAGAAGTCTGGATTTTATCACAGATAAGTGGCAGTGATTAACAAATGTATTTTCAAACTGATGGAAACTCGCCAAGAGTTTGGGTTTCAGCTAATTTACACAAAGGGAGCTGTAACAAATGTGTTGGTGTAGTTAATACCTGACTTTTGCAGGAGAATTTCTTTCTTCACATTTTGTGTTGATCTGATACCTGTGGGGTTTCTTCCTGTTTTCTGCAGCTCATAGCACCGTATGCTCCTTATTCCCCCCTGAGTAACTGAATCATCTTTTACATCCCTGTCTCCTCTGTGCAAACAACTTCTGAAATTTTCTGGAAGCAGCTACGTTACAACTCCTGAGACTGCAACTTTAGGCAGCTCTAGCTGTTCCCACAGGATCAAAATTTTGAGGAATATTAAAATTAAAACTAGCAAAGCTCCTTGCAGCTGACCTGACACACACCAAGTGGCAAAGCCAGCAGCTGGCTGCAAGCTGCTCCTGTCATTTCTGGCTACAGTGGCCCTTGGAGGAAACAGCTCCTCAATCACAGGGTGTGGAGGTGTGCAGCCGAATCCCTGTGGCTCTCTGCTGGGCACAGGGTACTGAAAATAAAAAAAAATTAAAAAACAGCACTAAAGTAACTCTTCTGCAGCACCTTGAGTGGGAAAACAAAACCCAGCAACTGCACCCCATCCTTTCTGATTTCTGCACCTACTCAGTCAGAATAAATGAAAAAAAAACCAAAACCCAACCAAACAAAACCAAAACCCCAAGGGCAAAACAAAGCAGAAGTGGCTCTGACAAAGCTGACTTGGACCCAAGTTGGCCTGATGGACCAGCTGGTGGAAAATCTGGTGTTTCCTCACCTCTGCCCCCAGTGCTCCTGCTCATCACAAGCCTTACAAATCACTCCATCACACTCTTAGCAACAGAAGACCCCAAAGCATTTTTCTGTGCACACTCTGCTCACCCAGACTTGATTGGAGGTTAATGAGGACAATTAGAGGGTTTTTTTTAATTTTGTCATGAAAACTAACATCAGTAAAAAGCTCAGCTTCTAAAATCCAATAAGTTCTATTTGATGATGGAGCACTATTTCCATTAGTGCTTTCTACAGAAGCCTTTGAGAGCAAAACCCATCGCTTTTCACATATTTGAAAGTGAAATAAAAGTATTCATCTCATCAGTTCACAAAGACTACCTGTCTACAAGAGAATATTCTGCAAAACAACATGATGCTTTAATTACATGGTGTTTCAGCACAATGCAGCAAGAGAAATTGAAGCAATACATCTTATAGGAAAAGAATTTGAAGGTTCTAATCCAGTATAACAACTGCATATCTACATTGTTAAAATTGCTCTTAATTAAAATATATCAAAATGGTTGCTTATGTACCACAGTTGGAATGTAGCAAATGTTCTTCTGACCTAGAAAAAAAAGTTTTGGTAGTAATTGTTCAATTATTTCCCCTAGAAGGGGAGTATGCATGCATTATTCTATTTATACTTCATAATGCACACAGGATTTTGCAAAAGAAAAGTCTGACATTTTGACTTGATAATTTTATTACCTGTGTAATTTTATTCTGAGCATTTGGGAGGAGTGTTTACTTCTTACTAGAAGCAGAAAGCTGGATTGTTTTTTAAGAATGGAAAAATGAATAAAAATAGCAGACATCTGAAAACATCCGAGAGGATAATGAAGAGTTTTGCAATGCACAACTGCAACAACAGCAATTGTATACATCAACTTCTGAAACAAGAAGCTACTAAAAATATACAAAGTAATTCTTCTGGGTGCCCTTAACGAAGCGGGAATCAAAAACTGCAGTTTATCCAAAACCTGCCTCATTACCACTCACTATCTACCCCCAAGTGTACCTCCCCTCTCTGAATATATCTGCATCAGTAGCCAACACACTGCAAGGCACTGCAGTAAGAATGTTTTATTTTCTGGTTCTTATGCACTCCCTGTGGTGTTTAGTTGCATATTTAGGTAACCCTGCAAGGGAGCAACGAAAGAAACCCTTGGTGCTTTTGTCAAGAATCTATTTAAAAGCTGCAATTTCAAATATTTAAGCCCACCAAGCCAGAAAAGGGCATAAGATGTTTAAAAAAAAAAGAGACCCGTTTCGATTCTTCCAGCCACTCAGTAATTACTGCATTAATGTGAAGGTTACAATAAAAAAGAAAAACATATTATTGAGATTACAAGTGGAGCTATTGTTGCAGGACAGAGGAGAAGAATCAAATCAATGCTTCAACTACAGCCCCTTGGTGAGGAAGGGCCCACAAACAATCCTTGGCAGGTCCCTTCATGGGCATGCACATCCCTCCCAGCCCTCCACTTGTGCTCCAAATTGAGGGCGCAATTAGGTGTGCTCTGACTGCAGCCAGGCTGATTTGCAGACTTCCCTGGGAATTAGGCACGTGAGGGGAAGAAGTCGTCAGGACAACTAACTGTGGCTTGAATGTAGTTTCTGCAACCCTTGTCAGACAGGAGTGGAGAGGCATGAGGAAAAGTGGAAATTCACTCAGCTCAAACAGCACAAGTAACCATGAACAGCTCTATCTCCCCTGTGATCCCTTCCTTTTGTTCTTATGAAAAAAATAGATTATAATAAGGCCATTCTCATCTCAGAGGAGAATATCTTCATGACCCACACCTGTCCTGATGCCTGTGCCTGAGCAGCCAGTCAATGAGGGCTAACCAAGGGCAGATCTGGGTGCTGCCAGATGGCACCAACACATAAACGTGGGTTTAAAGAAATAATGTCACATTTTCAATTATAGATCTGATTTTCAATCATACAACTTTAATGGGTCACTGTCTTCTGAGATTACAAGAGTAATTTTCACACCTGAAAATTAGACTGATAATCACAGGATGGGTAAAACTTCACAAGTCCTTTATCAGTTATAAGTGGCTCTGCACCTGACTGCTGTTTAATGTACCAGGTGACAGAGATGATACAAGGTGAAAGGAAAATAAAATACATGGAGTATGGAAAACCTCCATCCCAGAAGCACCATGATTATCTAAAAATGAAGAAAGGCAAAATGTCACTATGAAGTTCATTTCAACTTTTTTTTATTCTTATTTATGAGTTTCTCATCTTAATTATCAGATTTCTGTCCATGTCTATATCCAAACCGGTACCAATATATACCAAAAGAATCGAAAATTCTTATACCAAAAGAATGGAAAATTCAGGAAAGAAAAAACCTTAGAAGAAAAAACATACACTCATACATTCAAAATTTTGTAAGACTGGCAAATGTAGGTGCCTAAAGCTTCAGAAAATCATAGCATTTTAGAGAGTTTTTAGTAGACTGAGAACAGCAATCAGCTTGTGGTGTATTTCAGAGTAGTGTAAGCTTTTTGCTTTAACCATGAATGCTTGTCCACCTCAGCAGAATAAAACCAATAGAATAAAATTAACTTGGCACTATTTTAAGGGTTTTTTGACTCATTTCCTAAGTCTTCAGAAGGTTTTTCATTTTGTCATTTTGCCACAGAAGCAACCATCCAGAAGAAAGACTAAGGAATATCACAACTCTGGTCTACTCAATTCTTCACAAATGAGGCATTAAAAATGACCACCTGAGTTGCAATTACTACCAGGAGTTTTAATAATTCTTACATTCATACATCTGTCTTGCTGCTTTACAATACAATAACCGTGTTGAGTCTTCAGGAGTATCTACTCAAGCCTTTTGAAAATTGCCATTAATGTCTTAAGACTTTTCTTCAAATTACTAAAATCCTCCCCACCACTCAATTCCTTCAGAAATTATTTTTTTTTATTCTGTTTGGTAAAACTGGAATAATTTGGAGAGAACATTGTCTACAGCAGGTGACTGTAATTTCATTCCCCTTCCTATTTTAGGCCATTATTCTACATTTACTCTTGGTTTTGTCACTCCTAACACTGATAGAAGAGAGTTTAAATTATCTCCTTTTCTTCAAAAGCCCTACACTGCCTCTCGTCTTTACCTGCCCACATTTTACAGACACCATATAACTCTATCTCTTCCTTTCCACAATTCTCATTTTCTATGCAGTGGAGTTTTACTGTCTAGAGCTATAAGCAGTTCTGTTAACTACAGTGACCATTAAGAACTGGAAAGTTAAAGCCAAATCACCCTGCTTTAACAAATATCTGTGGTCAGAAGAACAACTTCTAACACTTCTAAACATATATAAGCACACAGAGCTTTATTTGGAAACGATTGTATTAAAAAAAATATTTATCAATAATGCTGCGTTGTGAAGCTAATTCCTGGCCAAACTACATTTTATGAAAAAAAAATCTTAAATAGTAAGAGCTAGACATCATTTTAATAATCTTCAAATGCCTGTGGACCTGGTAGGATTGTTTTAGCTACTCCAGCAGAGAGGCCAAGGTGACCCCTGGGTTTGTCCCTGTGGGGAATCACCCAGAGCTCTCCCAGAGCCTTCAGCACCTCCTGCACCTCTGCACTGCCTCCAGCCCACAATGCAAAGATGATTTTCCTTCTCTCCAAACACCTGATAATCTCCAGGATTTAATGCTGCAACCTTTATTAGCTGGCATCAAAAAGGATTTGCCAAAAACAAGCAGCACTGCCAATCAAAAGAAATCCTCACAATTCTCTGCTGTTGTAGACCAAACTCTTTTCTATCCACCTGTTCTTCTGAGCTAATATTGCATTTTTTGAATGAAGGAAGCACATTATGGGTCACTGCACCATTTACAAGGAAATATTATGTTATACTAAAACTTTGTTCATCACAATGAAAATCTGCATAACTAAAATAGAGCACAACTAACCTAGCAAGATGCTACTCCTTCACCTTCCCACAGCAACAACCAAAACTTCAAAATGGTAAAAACAGGGGGCTTTAAAAAACGTAAATGAATTGTGGATTGACCTTGAGCAGATGCCACAGGTTCAAATCAAAGGCAAAAATAACACCTCAAGATAAGTCATTAATTTGAAATGAATTTTGCATATCAGTTTTGAGTGTGGACTCTGCTCTAATCTAATAAGGTTAGAATTCAAAGAAATTCTTCCCCAAAAAATAAGAGCTTCACAGAAACTTCAGAAGTGCACCATTTTGCAATCATAAAAGAGGATAAAAATAATTCATGTTTATAGGCAATCAGCTCCTTTTTTTTTTATTGTGAATTACTGATTTTGAGTATGTACTCTCTGTTTGTACTGTAGGTACTTTGTAAGGCTTCACACATTTTGAATTAATCATGTGGAACCACGGATGGATCTCAGATCTGCTCTGAGGTCCTCAGCAGTTTCTCAGGGTGATGCTTTTAATAGCATCTAAATTAAGTCTCTTTATTTCAGTGGAGATGACTTATTTTAAATCAGTACCAAAAGTCCCACTCAAGTCGTAATCAAGTTGAAGTGCTATGAAAAGCACTGCATTTTAATTTCCCTTCAGTATTTGCACACAGAACCATGAAAACCTACCTCACACCACCTGGACACCATCCTTTCAAAAACAAAACAAAACAAAAAAAAAAGCCTAAAAGCAAATGTGAGCATCAGTTCAAAACTGGTTTTGAGCTAACACCGAGATTTCTGGGTTGATTATCCCACTGCACAATCAGAGCAGATCTGCCTACCTGCCTGGAATCATTCCTTATTGACAGAGCTTAGAAGATTTAAAGAGGATCAGCCATTCTGCACATCTGGGAGCCAGTAATTAAGTCACAGCACAGAAAACTGAAGTGATGCAGGGATGGACAAAGAAATGAGATACAACCTCTCAAAGTTTCACAGGGCCCCAAAGCAGCCAGCAAGAGCTGTGTGCCCAAGTGGTGAATAAATGCTGATTTGTCCTGAAAATGGGCTCACGCGAAGAACAGCCACCCACCTCAGAGATGAAAAGTGTCTTCTGACAGTGGAAAGTTACCCAAATATATAATTTTTTCCACCAGAGGCACTATATTCTGTAATTTAGTGGATGTGACTTAATGGATGTATAAAACACATTTTGCATATCAAAGCAAAATATGTATTGTAAGTTCAAAAAAAACCCAAACAAAAAGCCCTTAAAATTGTGGATAAAAGCATTGAAACATAAAATTAGTTTTGCAAGGATGCCATTTTGCTGAGAGGCTGAAATCCAGAGTTTTAATGTATATAGTAGTTTTTCTTAGTAGTCATTTTTCCAATGCAAAATCAATTCTACTTTGTCAGTGTCTTCCAAGTGATGTCTCTAACTCCTCACACATGAATTTCCATCTCCCACACATCCAGCTTTCAGGGATGATAATCTTATTTTAGCAGAGTGGCTGGAGACACTCTGAGCCTACTCAGATGGGAATTCTCTAACTCCAGAAAGGAAAAAATCCCAGAGCTGCTTCCATCAGTGCATGTACTGTAGCAAGACCATTTTGAGGGCAAAGCCTAATTTTGGATCATTTGGATACAGTTTTACCTTCAAAACCAAACATGAAAGTAGTAGTATAATATGCCTCATTTCCCTTGTCTATTTTTTCCATTTTAATTTTCTGATTTTAATGAACAAAGGCACTCCAGAAGCAGATTCTATACACATAAAAATAGACTTCAGTCTTCAAATATGACCTTTTAATTAAAATATAACAGATCATTAAAAAAATTATTTCAACAGTTGAAAACACTGGAAATAGAATTATTTTAATACAATATAAAAGACAGAAGTAGTGGCCAAAGTTATTTTCATTCTCAAGAGGAAACTCACACTGTTTGTACAGTGGGTAAGGCACACAGTACATCATAATTACACCAACTCATTTTAAGCTGGACTGAGACAACTGAAACACAACAAAACCTTTAGTTACCAACAGCACAGGTTGGGCTGCATTCTTGAAACAGCTGTGAAGGACTTTTGGAAGGAGGAGGATGACAGAAGATTGAGTTGTGTTGGTTTCCCTATTCCAGCAGAGCATCATTCTGAACACAGCTTCCATGGAGCATTCTCTGTGCCTGGCTCAGAGCAGGGGCAGGAAATATTGCTCAGGAAGATTCAACTGAGGAGCCAAAGCTGCTTGGAGAGCAAGTTAGGTAGAGCTCAGGGGCAATCTGTGTCCTATGATCTGACTCAAAGTAAAAACTGTCCCAGTAACCCTTCACAAAAGTCACATCAGGGTGGGTGCTTGGAAGGGGTGTTGTGAATGGAGAGTTTCAGTGAACCACCCACACAAAAGACAGAACAAGTGAGGGGGAAAAAAGGATATAACAGGTCAGTGTGTGGCTTGAGCAAAGACTCAGCTAGGGTACTACAAGGATTTGTTGCTGAGGAAAGCCTTTGAAGAGGGGCTGCAGCCAGAGGGGAGGAAGAGCCTGGGGGCTCATCCTGCTGGCTCTGCGCAAACACAGCTGTGCAGCCATGGGTGGAACAGGAGCAAGTGCCTCTCATCGATGCAGGATGCCTTGTAGGCAACACTTTCCTCCTGGATATTTCTGCACTTCCTGACAGGCCTTGTAGGCAACACTTTCCTCCTGGAAACTTCCCTATTTCTGCACTTCCTGACACAAAGCACTGCCTAGAAAGAACAAACAGAACAGCAGCAACTAGAGAAACAGCAGGTGAGCTCTGCTCTGTTGTAGTCACTCCCACTACACATCCACCAGATGAGTGGATGGGGAAGCAGAGCCCTGTGCTTTCACAGCAGAGAATGAGGTGTACACATGCTGTATCTCCTAAGGATTCTTGCAAAAATCCTCCACACCAGCAGCTGACTTTCCTTTGATTTTCACCCAGAGATGGGGCAATTTCCATAATCTCTGCACAGACACTGTCACCACTTCCAATCCCAAAGCTCTGTGTGCACTCAGCAGTCTAGCAGGAATCATATTTCATCTTTCCTAGAAGCTTTTAATGGAGGAAAGTCTCTTTTTTAACTCCTGCTCTTGATGGCAGTAGTGGAAGAGACAATTCACAATTAGAAATTTTCTTCTGCAGTGCAGAAGAAGCCAGTAAAATTATCTTCTTAAATTTTCTTCTAAGCCAGTGCAGCTAAGCCAGTAAAATTATCTCCCTCACGTCATGCTCGTTTGCACATCACTGAAGACAGTGCAATAAAACACAGCCCAAACCTTTCTCCCAGTACGAAAACTCTTTTTATAAATATTTCCTTAATTCCAATTTAACAAGGTACCATTACTCACCCATTTCACATCTATCATGGCATATCTATCTGAACAGATATTTTTATTCATTTTTTTTTTCTCTATTAGTTCTGACCTAAAAGACACATTTTTCTTGGACTGTTGGTGACAGAGATAAGATTATATGAGGAGAACAGTCATGTGTTGCTTTCCAAACATTTGGAATTGCCACCTTTCAAGGAAACTTTCTGGGTTCTCTCCATGGCCATGGTTTCCAGGGCAAACAGGTGCCCTAGAAGGCTGCCTTTGCTACAGTACACAGCATGTTTTGAAGCAAAATATTTTTCAGTGGCTGCACAGCGTCTCTTCAGCCTGCCAAATCCAGAGTTTTATTATTAGGCAGAAGGTAACAATTCACACTGCATTTCAAGTCTCAGCATTTGTTTGATGCCTCACTCCATTACTCAGAGGAGTTCTGATCTCTGTACTTCAGATGCCAACATGGATCAGAGCCAGCCTTAAAAATATGTAAATTTGAATTGCTAGAGAAGTAATGATTAATTAAATTCACAGGAAGTTGATGCAAAACATGTTTGAGGTAACGTTAATTTTAAAAATGCCTCAGTTAGTATTCCACACACATGCTTAGGATTTTAAATATTGCCAAACATTAAGAAGATGACTTTTGAGAAGGATTATGAACAGTATGAGTTTTCACAACAGTCTTCTTCCCTTTCTGACTGCAGAAAAATGAGATATACGAGACTTCCTTTTTTTCTTTCCTTATTTCAGCATCTGGAAATGTTCTTATAATTTTGTGAAAATAATTCTCTTTCTACCTTGTACCAGTACTTTATTTCAGGGTTGACAGCCACTTCTTTAGAGGAAATCAAGCCAAAAAGAGAGAGCAGAAGATTAGGGTTGGTCCTGCTTCAGAAGGGTGTATGGTACAGTGTGCATCTTCACAAGCATATTAACCAGGTTTGGGCTATTTTTTAACAGCTTTTTAAACAACACATTACCCCAGATTCTGATTTCAGCTACAGCTCTTTGGCACCAGTGCCAAAATCAGAGATGA
>NW_005054298.1:6197548-6223740 GCF_000277835.1 Geospiza fortis | reverse complement strand
CACCAGGTTAAGGCACGGGAGTCACCCAAATATAAACTATATAAGTAATGGTCCAGCAGCACCTCACAAACCACATCAGGGATTTGTGCATTGACAAATGAGCACAATTTAAAGAAAAGGCAGAAGGGGCCCTACTGAAGGGATCATTGCAAAAGGCTCTCCTCCTCCTCCATGAGGGCTTTGCTGACAGTGAGACACACCAACCACCTCTTTTACCACCCTTTTTTCACCACCAACTCTTTTACACCTTTTTTTCACCACCACCTTTTAAAAGTCTGAAAACTCCTCAGGCACAGAGGATGGGGATTGAATCTCAAGGTAGGACTCTATATAAATCCTGTTCTGAAGCTGTGCCCTTGATGATCCCTCAAAGCTGCTGTTGCTTTGGTTGGGTAAGCCCTGAAACCTTCTAGGACCGAAGACATTTACTTCTCTAAGCTCTTTTCATACAGTACTTCAACAAAGAAAGTTTTTGAAGCAGACAATTCTTTATCTACTTCTTCACACATCCTGAAAGGCTCTCTTAAATTTTATGGATCTCTCAACGTAAATGAAGCACCCTTCTGGAATTTAGACCATAGAAAATGCCCTACAGTTTAATTTAAACCTGCTGAGAGTTTATACACACTCATCTGAACAAATAACAGTAATTGTGTGGTGAACCTGTATCTGGATTATAGGTGTCCATCACAACAATGACTCCATACTAATAATCTATTTTCAAAATGTTGGGGTTTGTTTTGATTTGTTTTCTAATCAAGTCTGGTTAAGCTTCAGTGCTTCATCTGAATCCTTCTGCATTTAAACTTTGCTTAGGACATGAATGCAGCTCCAAAGCCTCTTATTAAATGCTCATTCAATTATGCTCTCCATGGATGTACCACAAAGCTGAACTGTTACTTGTGACATCTACACTCAGAAAGTTTTAGTAATTTTAATTGGTAATTGTTATGCAGCATCCTACAAAGCTGCCCTGGTAATCACCTCTAATGGTTTCTACAGCTGGTTTTTGGACCAAAAAGAATTCTCCTTTCCAAAAGGAACTGCTTGCAGATAACACAGAGAAAGCTCTCTGACAGTAACGTCTGTCTGCATTCTTTACTCATTTTTTTATTCCAATCCCTCCCTGTTCTTTTCCTATCCTTTAATAACTTGCTACCTTTTTGAATATTTTAATACACTTTTGTAGCTATTTTTTTTCTTGTCCACCAAATACCCCTAATCTGTCTTAAAGAACTGTCTAATCAAGTTAGTTTTCTAATGAATGTGACATATTCATCCAAATTCTTAAACATACTCCAGTTTCCAAGTCAGGTTTTACATTTCCTACCTATTTTCAGGGTTTCCTACTACCCACACTAGCAGTGCTTATATAAATAATAACAAGCACCTCCAGATCTTCATGAATTTTGGGTCATCTGCTGTGGACTTATTCCGAAGAGCAAAACAACAACATAAGAAAAATGGAAATAAAGATTGTTCTGTGCTTTAAAAACCAGGCAAATGAGCACAACAAACCTGTGCCTGTTCCAGTTCAGCCTCCAGAGCACAGAGAAAGACAAAACCCCTGCCTTAGTCCTCTGCAGACATGCAACACTTCAGAGGCAAAGGTAAGTAACAAGGACATTTCTCAAACTCTCTTCTTCAGCTCTTTATTTGTTCATATTTTCTGTAATGAATTCCATAATTACATTCTGTAATGAATGTTTACCTTTCCCCTTCTCTACTGTTCTAGTATTGCATTGCTTGCTGAAAAAAATGTGATTTATATGGCTTTCTCAGCCTTCAAACAACCAGAGAATATATGATTTCCTAGCCCAGATGAAGAGACTTCCCCCATTTTTCAGTGTCTACATTATTCCTGCATGCTTATTGTGGAGTATTCAGGTTTAATACTCAGCCAAAATTGTACCTGTCAGTTCTGTGAAGAATTGCAGCTGCCTAATAAGAAACAAAAGACCAGAAAGGGGAAACAAAAAAACAAAACAAAAAAAAAAATTCCAAACTACAAAAATCCCCCAAACCAGTATAATCCTGGTTTGTTGGGTTTTTAAAAGGATTAAAACCAAACACAATAAAAATTAAAAGCATCAACAGAGTAGCACCAACTGTGAAGTTAATAAAACTCCTCTTATCGTCATGAACAGTGAACTGGAAAAAATAGATACAGCCTTTCCCTCGTCCATTTATGTAACACACTAAATCATTCTAAGTGTTCAAAATGCATATTAAATTATTGACCATACCAATTTCCCTGGCCCATAAAAAACCCTGCAGAGAAAGGCTTTGCCCACACAGCTCTGCTGGCTGCATCCCTGCTGCACACAGCTTTGGGCATCTTTGGTGCCTTAAAACACATTTATTTACTTGTGCAGGACTTTTCTGGTTGAAGATGCCCAAAATAAAGGAAGGCTGTGCTGTTTTGTTAAAAGCTTGTTTTACCAGCACACAGCACCAAGGAGAGAGACACAGCAAGTGCAGAAAACCCATCTCCATGGTGTTTTTGGAGTGCTGGAGAAACACATGGAGGCTGAGCAGGTATGGCATTGCAAGCCTTACACATTGCATTGTTATTTGTCTTTATTTATCTATTAAAAAGTATTTACATGCATTTTAAACGCCACTACTTACCTATATTTAGGTATATAATATCAGTCTGATATTTAAGATATTTAAATATCCTGAAAATAAATAATATGTAACTGTGGATGTTTAGAACACTGTTCCTCAAAACCTTGTTGCAGTGGCTATGGACAAGCAGCAGCTAAAATTAGAAAATAATGATAGGTTTTTTTCATAGGACTGGAAGATGAAATATAATTCATATGTCAAAGATGCCACTATCATTTCCTGAGGCAGATGACAACAAATATCATCAAAATAGCTTGATTATATGAAAGTACTGCTTTCAGGACAGCAAAACAAATTATTTTGCAAGTCCAGTGCAATGGCAGTAGGGGAACTTCATGCTGTTTGCAGCATGTTCTAGAATCAGGAAATAAGAACAGCAACAAGCAGCTTTGTTAAGGATTAAACACTGAAACAGTGATATGGAGAGAGATACTGAATAAATGAGAACAGGATGAGTTCATTAAGCTACTGCAGCAAACTAGGCAGCCCTGTCTCTGAGATGGATGTGTTTGCTCTCAGTTGAACACTGCAGAGTAAATATCAGAGTTCAACCTATTCCAGAAGAATCTGAAGTCGGAAAGGTAATCTGCATAATAGCAGTAATTTCCAAAAGTATTTACTATTAATTAATTACATGATTGAGAAAACTTGCTAGCAAACTCAATGATCTTTCGGTTACTCAAAAAAACCCATTAGTAGACTGCCTTTCTTGAACCTGAAAAGCTGCAAAAATCTACTCAAATTTGCCAATGGTACCACATGAAGCCACTAATTCTTCTGTCTTATGCATTTTAAATTATTTATTTTGCACGGTGCATCTGCTGCACTGTTTCTCAGTTGAACTAGAGGTGTTCTTGGCAGATGCCTAAATAGTTTCCAAAGGAAAACTCTTCCAAACTCAAAGCAAGCTGCAGGTACCCCAATCAGCATCACACCTTCCTCTACACACTCTGCTGGAACTTTGTGCAAAACGGGGCAGAAAAGGCACAATGTATGTTAACAATGTCTTTTAAAAGTCTGAAAACTCACTGAAATTATTATGACTATTAATTATTATTAGGTATTCTTTTGTTTAAACTACAGGATATTAAGTAAATATTGATATGAACTCTTGCAGCACTAATTAATTTTTAAAAATCTTGTGAGACATTCCATTAACTAAGATACACATCAAAATAACTGCCAGGACATGCACAAAAGACAGCTGGCAGTCTACAAGCCTGCATCTGCCAGGACACTTCTGCCCTCCTCTACCACAGCACACACTGCAGGGATTATGTCTGCATTGCTAATGCCAGGTTACAACAAGAAAAGAAAGTCTTGAGAATCTGCTACTCAACACAACACCATGTTAGGCTGCAGTGGATTTTGCACTTTGCACAATTTGTGTGTTGGAAGAAAAAAATCTAAGCCTGGTTTTACAAAATTGAACTAATCTAGAGTAGGAGACACTTCAGGCAACTGTTCAGAGTTCCTATTGTTTCTAGGAATACAGGAAAAATTGTTTTTCTCTCAGCATTTCACTACTGGTTCATCTATTAAGCCTTGATTTTGCAAAACACTCTTCTAAGTTACCTGCTAAAAGTTGAAAAAAGACAGGATGATGACTCTGCAGTAGGTTCATTAACTTCTTTCCTAAAGATCAACACAACAACATTACAGATGTGCAGATTTTCCTGCATCTTTTATGGAAGAGGAAAAGCATCAGCAGCACACTGCATTATTTTTGCAAGTGCTTTCCAGCTAGTGAGGGTCCAAATGACACAGAGCCCTACAAACAGCCTTGCAGCACAAACCTGAAATGAAACACACCCCTGAACCAGCCTGCCTCACTCACTGTGCAGCTGCTGCTGCTCCTGTCTCAACACAGAACGTGGCTCCATGTAGGACAGGCACAACACTGCTTACACTGACACGATGCTCAGAACATTCACCGAGTTTGCTGAGATAAAATAAGTGCCAGCTCTGCTGGCAGCAGTTGAACAGCAAACATCTTCCCCCACTGGCTGATGAAAACGTCAAGGAGAGTGAGCTCTAGTAGGATAAATGAGGTCACTGTTTGCAATTCCCTGCCAGCCTGCTGGTTGAAGAAAACACCATTCGTCAGTAAACCTAAAGCAAAACACACTATACCACAAAGCTGTCCCAAAGTCATCACTCATCCCGGCCCAAAACAAACATGAGCAAAAAAAAATTGCTTTTAATTCCAAAAGACAACCTCTACACCCCTTACTATTATAAGCATGATATTCACTTAAACACTGAATAAAAACTAAAATTTAAAAGTAATTTCATGGTAATCACAATGTACTTGAAGAATAAAAATAAGAAAAATCAAAAAAATAAATGCAAAGCAATGGCTGTAGCACCGCTTCTGAACCACTTCTCCAAAATCATTCCATAAACCCTTGGAGGTCCAATATTTATAGGGGGCCCTGAATTCACATGCAGCACATTCATTCTGTTAATCAGCCTTAATAAATAGGTCCACCCCAGGGCTTTGGGCAATCCTTTGATGCTCAATCTGCCTGCTTTGAGAAACTGCTCCAGGAAATGATTTCAGGACTTTTAAATAGAATACACAGAGAGAAGGCAGCTGTGCTGAAGGGTTTAGAGGCGCTGCTCATGGAAGTGTCATGTCCAGCCTATGGCTCTTGGGAATGCCCAGAGACAACACTGGAATCAACTCATGGTTTAAATCCCCTTGTGTTACCCCAAAAAGAACAGCTGCATGGGACAGTTCACTCTAGGACATCTGACTATCAAGGAAAAAAATCTTTAACTTGATGCATTTTTAATTAGGCTTTGTCAATAGGAAAGCCAGGCTGAGCTTTACACAGGTCTCCACTCGTGCTGCATGCAATGCCTGCACTGTTTATCCTCAGCAGCTCTAATCCTGCTTTGAAAAACCAAGCGTCAGCATCAGGAACTAAATGCATTAAAAAATGAACACGGGAATGATCACACAGGCCATTTGTTCCCTTTAAATACTGCTTATACATAAATAGATAAAAGTATTTGCTGAGAAAGCTGAGGAAGCTTTGACAAGCCTTTGGGGAAAAGAGTCTGCTGCTGCTGCTGGCACGGTGCAGGAGCACACCTCTTCCAGGAGCATGAAGCAGAGGAGACAAGGCACAAGGAGGACCTCTGACCACTCCACAGACCAGGAATCAGAGTGGGATGGAATTTCGGAACAGGCCCACCCTATGGCTTTGAAGCAAAGCTCCCATCCTGTGGGCACTGCCTCCCTGGTATCTCCCTGATGCCCTGAAGGGCAAAGGTGGGCCCAAGGTTTTGTGGTTCCTCCTTTTCCCCAGAGATTCAGACCCAAGGAAGAACATCGACATAGTGCTAGAATTTACCCCGACCCTGAATGTTTTGCATCCTTGAAGTAAGAGGAGAACTCATGAAGTAAGAGGAGAACTCAGCTCCTGCAAAGCATTCAGAGAGTGAGAGATGATAGGGGTAATTTGTGGTAGCAGTGATGGTGGATTTTAAGTCCCTGTGCAAAAAGGAAATTATTATCCCTCCTCCATCCCTTGTTTTCTTCCCTTTCTAAGCAAGTTGCCAAGCCAGCAGGTACAGGCAACTCTTTTTTGGGTTTTTTTTTGTGTGTGTTAGGATTGGATTTAAGCCCTCAACCTAGAGGACACCTTCCAAAGAGACACAGGGGGATAGAGCTCTGCTCCTCACCTCCCACCTCAGATCAGGACCAAAAGGCACTGTCCATTACTGGAGAAAATTAACACCTTCCTCCCCTGGGAAATCCCACGGGTATGATATCCACCATGGGGCTCTTTCCTGGGGGTCACAGCTGTGCACCCTGCTGTGGGCACAGCTGGGATTCCAGAGGGGAAGGAAGTTCTGACAGGAAGCAGGATGGACTGCAGAAATGCACCCCATGACTCAGGTCACATACCTCTGCTACCTGCAATGCTCTCTACTCTCAATACACAGCTTTGCCAGTAAAACAAACCACACAATTAATTCTTTTAATATACAGTAATGATCCTGTTTCTTCTGTGATCTTGGGATGAAAGCACAGCACATGAATACAGATTGCTGTGTTATGGCACCAGGACCTTCCAGGCAACCAGCACCCTGTGGATGCAGCTACAGCCTGCCCAGCACTTCTGAAAGCAGCAGAGATCTCAGGAGGGTTTCCTCCTTTTAATAACTGAACAGCTTAATACAGGAGGCACTGACAAAAGAAATATATGAAGCACAATTCAATTATTTCCAACTGCTGATTTTACAGTTTCTTAAAATGCCATTTCCTAGATGGCTGCTCATGCTTCCTGAGGGGCGCTGTGCTTTGCCAGGGGTGGGGCTGCATTTCTGGGGGGCTCTGTCCTCGCACTCCTCTTGAGACATCCAGCTCCATCCTCCACCTGCACATTGAGCCCACAGCTCAGCTCAGAGCTGAGCAGCTGGGCTTGCCCAGGGTCTCAGACCCAGCAGATTTTCCCGAGCATCCAGGGCAGATGCTGGAAACATCTGCACCCAGGAGAGTTGGGCAAAGCCACTCCCAGGCTATTCCCAGCAGTGCACAAAGTTTCAAAGACCATGCCCCGCCACCCTCCTTCTCAGTCACTCCTTGATTTAGGGAATTATAGACTCACAGAAATGGGCACATATATCCCTGTCTGCCTTTAGGTGTTCATGCAACTTCTGAAAATGCTGCAGCTGACAGGAACCCCTAGGGCTCCTGGCCATGGACAAGGTGCCACAGCTGCCAGGAGCACATCCTGACACAGGTCTGATGTGCAGAACACACCCAAATCACATCCAGCAGCCTGGAGCTTCCCATCTGATTAACAGGACACCTCAACTCCCTAAAACACTTGGAAAGACACAACCACACCAGCACCTGCCCTGGCACACCAGCACTGCAGCAGCAACAAGTGGATGGCAAAAAAAAAGAGCAAGATGACAAAGGATGCAAAAATGGATCCAAAAGTGTCCCGATTTCCAGTGGGACACTGTCTGTGTCTTAGGGCTCTTGCCTTGATGAAGAAGGCTGCATACAGCCTGAAGGCTCACTAGCATGGCACCTGTAATTTCTGAGAGCAGTTTGAGTGAAGGATCTGCTGCTGCCCACTCTCAAAAAGAAGCAAAAAACAATAAAAGGATTCTGGGGAAACCAAAACCAGCACATGGAGAAGATGGATTCCAGAGGCAAATAAAAAATAGCTGAAACATGAGACACTTGAGAAGTTTTTATCTCCAAAAGATCATAGCTGGAGCCTTTCATCTTCTCAGCACACTAATCCAGCAGACACACAAGTGGGAAGCAGCACATAGCTGGGTCCTTGGAAAGGGGGGCAGGTGAAACAATATCCACTTGAACTCAGCTTTGGTCTGAAGCTGCACAACGTGCTCTACCAGCTGAGAGCATCCTGCAGGCTCCACCGCTGAGAAAGGTTTTAGAAATGTACCTTTCACAAATGTCTCCCATCAGAATCTCTTTTATCTCTCACAATGATAAAAGCACTCTTGCACAGAAATGACTTTTGGTTTTACCAGCTGACATCTAGACTTGTCTGTGAGACACTTTTCAAAAAAAGTCCCAGCAACATTACTATTAGGAAAGACTTTAATGATTATTATTGGTCTTCATTAGAGAATCTTTTGCTATGAAATGGTTATTCATAATATAAATATTTAAAACTAATCACACATTGATATGACATAAATCTTCTTTTTGTTCTTTTGTGGAAAAAACACACAGATTGCATCTTCAAGATGCACTTACACCACAAATGAACAAAAATTTTAAAAACATTGCTGGGAGGAAGAAATCTCTCCTTAACCCCTTGCTGCTGTCAACAGTATCCAAGCTTCATTTGCTGCCAGGTTCTATCCCATGGGGTCCCTGCTTGGTCCCCAGACCTTCATGTAGCACAATCTGTCACCTTTACACTGTCCATACATCTTCAAACACACCTGGATCACATGCAGGACGTGGGACAAGGATGTGTGACAGCCCCTGGAGTCACTTGCCTGTGCCAGAGCACCAGGGAAGCAAGGCTCATGCTGTTTTCCTGCACAACAAAATGCAGGGAGACAGTGTGGAAGGCAAGGGGAAGTCAGGATGACTCTGCAATACAGCCTGTTCTCTTTGCTGTTCTTTCTCATTGAAAATGCTGTTTGATCACAGGTCAAAAATAATTCACCTCTGTCACCTCCCTCCTTTCAGGGCTGCAGAGATGTTCCTGGGCTGCTGTGCCAAACCAGAGGCAGCTCAGCACAGCAAATCCTGCGAGCTCTCAACAGCTCCAGCCACCACAGAGCTCACCCTGATGCCAACAAGTGAGGCCATTCAGCCAGTGTAAGAGCTCAGGGCACTGGGGTCAGCTCTCTTCTCTGATAAACAGGATTTTTTAATCCTCTCTCCTTCCTTGCTGCAGCTAGTTTTGCCACGGTCTGTACAGAACAGGTTTTCCTGACTTCAGCCATCCAAGGGTAAAGCTGGCTTTGAAGCCCAACAGAAGGCACACAAATGGAATGGAGAAAAGATTTTTACTGCAACTTGATGAGAACACTTGGAAAAAAAAAATACCACCTGTCCTGTAGTTGATGCTTTCAGGAGAAAGGTTTTTTTTGTCTTTCCCTTCTGAAGCCACATAGTTGCTACGATGGTGATTGCCACTCTCTTCATGTGACAGCAAGAACATAAAACAAGCCTGTTAACAGCTTGGGCAATGCTACATAAGGGAAATATCATTCCTTTAAATTGCAGGGGGAAAAACATCTCAGAAGTGAAAAATGTAATATTTGTGCTACACTGTTAAAGTGTAGATCTCAAAGCATGCTCAGGTCCTCAGCTCAAGCCTCACACATATCAGTATGCTGTCATGAGCAGGGCCAGGAAACAACTCAAAGCAAAAGTGTAATTTTTACTGAACTCTAACTATGGCTCTCATTACACAGAAAACTGAGGTTTTATCCTGATCCACACTATACTTCTCTGAACAGCTTGCTGGTTGTTTTTAAAAAATACACAGTACAAAGGTCTTTAGCTTTCTCTAATGCTCCTAATTACGAAACATCAATCTTTGTCAATCACCTTTGTCTAAGGTTTATATTTTGTGCCACCAGAACACTCTGACACACTGCCACTTTCTCTCCTGGGAGCCAGCAGCCTGAGACAACCCTGAAATCATGACATAACTCTAATAAACCCCCAGAATTATGCCAGCACTGTTTGGGTACAAATGAGCCCTGAAGCAGATCCTGTGAATGTATTCAGCAGCCTCACACCCTCCCAGCAGCGGCTCAAAGGCACTGCAGACCAAGCCCCCTTTCTTCACTGCCCAGGACAGTCTTGCCTAGCTCCTCCTAATTCTGTTTGCTCTCCATTTCAAAAGGAAATGCAGGCAAACATCTGAAGAAAACCCAGCTCAGATATTGCTATGTTTTATGCAGAGGAAATGCTCATAAAAATGGACTCTGAGAATGTATTTTTAATAGCAACGAAGGGAAAAAAAATATTTTTGGATTGGAGATTTAACCCACCTGTACTGGGATATGAAATCATTTCACCAGGCTAAGATCCAGGCTCATTTCACCATAATTGCAGGCATCTAATTTAAGAGCAAAGTCACCCAGGCTTCCCTCTATAATTAACTGCAAAAGACTGATGACCTGAATTGTTCTGCTGAAATACCTAAAATTTGTCTAATCCTCCCTGCTGATTTAAGAACTTCATCTAAGGCTTAAAGTCAGGTAGGAGGACTTTCAAATTAAAAAGAAATTAAAATGAAAGAAGAAAGAACAGAAGGCAACCCAGAAACCTAGAAGAGAAGATTAAATTTCCTTTAAAAATACAACAGCCAGACAGCTACTCAAGGTCCACAAAATATTTAATGCCCATGCATTAAAATGTTACAAAATTGAATGGTGTTTACAGTTTAATGAAGCAGATGGACAGAGCATGTGCTGTTTTCTCTGCATAAAAGCCCAATCAAAGTAAAACAGCATCCCTTCTGATGTCCACATGTTGGTAAACTCAAGGGATTAATAACCATGCAGTCAGAGTCGTAGTGCTTTGCTTCAAAGAAATTTGCAAATGAAGATTAATTCTAACAGCTTGATGCATATCTGATAAATAGCACTAGAATACAGCAAATACATGTTTCAAAGTTGTATTTTCATGCAATTATTTGAAAAGGTTTTGTCACAGTGGCATGAAAATTGGTTACTGTATACTGGTTTGTAATCATTTCTGCCTTAAAGTGGTTTTCAGACCCCCAAGTACCTCGGGGTGGATGTTGCGAGCGTTTGGCATTTCTGAATGTTGATCAGTCACACCCCAGGGCAAAGTGTTTGCAAGTCTGTGATTTTCTTCCCAGGTTTGCCAATGGCCAGGAGAGCTGAAACCACACACCATGAGCATCTACAGCTCCATAGAATCACAGAATTCACAGGATGATTAGATTGGAAAAGACCTCCAAGATCATCGAGTCCAACCCTTCCCTAACACCTCAACTAAACCATGGCACCCAGTGCCACATCCAGGCTTTGTTAAACACATCCAGGGATGGTGACTACACCACCCCCTCCCAAACCCCCGGGCAGGCCATTCCAGTACTTTATCGCTCTTTCAGTGAAAAACTTTTCCTTCATATCCAACCTGTACTTCCCTTGGTGCAGCTTGAGACTTTGACCTCTGGTCCTGTCAGTGCTGCCTGGAGAAAGAGCCCAAGCCCACCTGAGCACAACCACCCTTCAGGGAGGTGTAGAGAGGAATGAGGTCACCCCTGAGTCTCCTTTCCATAAGTGCATGTGGTCTCATTTGCACTTTAGTTCAGACACTAGTATTACTTCAGGAGTGGGATCCTAACATTATTCCAGCAGATCTTAACATCAGTTGGTATCAGAGGTGGATCATAACATTAAATTGATGTCAGAAGTGGGATCATAACAGGGAGTTTTGGTACAACCCCAGTTTCACAGGACCTGACACACTTTCTGCATGCCCTGCTCTGTGCCATGGTGCACAGTGGGTGGCCCATCCATACCATACCTCTCTTCCCAGCCTTTAAATTACCAACACCTTGTCTGAAATCTGTGATTATTACATTATAAAACAACCACAAACTGTTGCAATATTTTGTTTCTACTCATTTCACGGGTGTATCACTATCCAATCCCATATGCCACTGCAGGAGCCCTTCACCCTCACCAGCAGTGCAGCAGTGAGAGGCAGATTACATCCAGACAACTGGTGGCTTTATTATGCCATATTTCTGAAAAGGAAAATGGGATTGGGTGGTTTATCTTAATGTTCAGAGGCTGGGGATGATTGGATTAAATTTTTTTAATCACTGTTCTGTTACTCCTCCCAAGACTGGTTTATACAGCAGAGGACAAGGGGTGTTAGAGGAAAGGGTTATTTGCTCCAAACTGCACTGCTTGGGAGCAAAGATTAATATGGATCACATCCAGCTTCACCAGTTCAGTGTCTTGTAAGAACACAGAAACTCCTGTAAGGCTGGTTTCTTCAAAGCCACAGCATGGTGAATTAGAACTCAGCTACTCTCTGAGCAGCAGAGCTACCTGTAGTTTCCTTAAGATCCAAAAAAATATCGATAAAATCTCCAGCTGAATTTACACAACACGTGTCCCAGGATGAAAACTTAAGTAACTCTCAACACCAGCAGCTACATGTTTATGAGCCCTTCCAGAGTGCTGGGGAACATTTTCAAAGCACCTACCATTGTATCATTTCAAACTGCATCACAAATGCTCGCTACCCGAAATGCAAACCCTCCTGGGAAGCAGGTATCATTATATCAACTACAGCTTGGTTTAGCATCACAGGTGATTTGATGTCTCCAAACTTGCAGGTTCAACTGCAAGCACTAGGATAACTTCCAGGAATGTGAGTGTATTTTGAAAGAAAAAGATGAATAATCCATGGGGGAAACGCAGACAATAGCTTTTACACGTGCCCATAAATCATAAATCCAGGCACAAAAAGGCTTCTCTTGGTCAGTGGCAAAATAATAAAACCCAAAATAAACCATTATGCGTCTCCCAGAATTAGACTCTTTACAAGTTTTTTAAAGACTCTTTGGGCATGAACCCAAAAACGGGAAGACAAATTCAGTGTCAGAGACTTGAAATGGGATGAATGCACTCACAGTCCTTGTCAGACTGGTTCATCTTCCAGTCACTGCCTCCAGAGGCTTTTTGCAGCCTCCACCTTCGCTGGTCCATGCTCAGGGTCTGACCCCCCAAGGTTTTGGGGCACTACAGCAAAGCAGGATCACAGCAGCTCAACACTTGGCATTGCCCAAACAACACAAACTTATCCTGGGGTTCAAGCAGTGGATTCAGAATGAACTCTTCAAGTCAGGATATACAAATAATTATAACACAGGCTGAAATTAATTCATTATATGCATAGAATTATTAATACTCACCAAAAGTCCTTGAGCAAGAAAGGCCACAATGAAAATAATCCTAAAGTTCTGGTTAAATGTTTCCAGCCAAATCACATGGATACCCTCAGCTACTTCCTTTCCTAATACACAAACTTGTTGCCTCTTTTTCCAATTTGATGGGGTTGTTTGCAAATATTCTGTTTATGTAGTGATTTTTTTTTAAATCTAATCACTTCAAGAGAATGAAACACTCTTCCCTCTCTTCTTGTCTATCTGGAAAGACTCTCTCCCCATTTCAGAGACAGTCAATGCAAACTGCTGGCAGGTTTCTCAAATCACACCAATTCACAGCTATTTTAGAAAAACTGAAATAGAAAAATGGAAAATGGAGATAACAGTATTAATTTCCATCCCCTTGATACTTATCCTATCTATTTAGACTGCAGAAAAATGCTTTTGTTTCCCTCAATGTTCCAATTGCAATTCAATCTTGGATGACGATTGAAGCCCTGTCACAATATAAATAAAACTTTCAGAAATTCTTAGAATTGAACTACAACTACTGAAGTACAAAACCACAGAAACAAAGTCTTTGGTGCCATGCAGCTGAAGAATTGAGCCCTCAAAAAAACAGTAGTTGCTTTCAAGAGAAATAATGAAAGGTTCCACAACCCTGTACACTAAAAAATATGGGATATTTCAGTGACTCTGACAGATTCAGAGGCAGGGGCCTCTGTACCAAGAGCCCTTCAGATGCTCATAAAGGAACAGGCTTTTCTTGGTGAAAACAACTCACCCTCACCCAGATTAACCTCTTGTCACCCTCCAAGCCCTGTTTTTACTTAGAAGTTTTATGCTTGAGGTGAATTTCTGGAGACTCAAATTTTGTGCTTGCCGTACATCAGAGATGGCTGCATGCTGAATGCATTGCCTTTGGGCAATATCTTAAAAGCCAACTAACTTCTGATTTTTCCCAAATGATGTGAAATCTTGATAACTGAGAGCTGTTTTCAAACACTTCAAGGTAAGGCACAGACACCTCCAAGTCTCAGAAGGCTGTAGCATGATCAGAAAGTAGACTTATTTTTCATAAGTATTACTAAAAACAAAATCCTTTAAGTGCATGAAGGACCCCTATGATAATGGACAAGGAATTTTTCTTGTAGCAAAAAGAGTCACAGAGACAGGAATAACAATGAAACTGAGCACAAAACAAAAAGGGAAAAAAAACCCAGAAAGGGCATTGCAGTGTCACTGGTTCATCCGGGTCAGCTTGCAGGAGAATTACTACTGAAAACACTTTCATAACATGAAAATGTTATCTCCATAGGAACATTCCTTTTCTCTGATGGGATGAAAATTAAAAAAAAACCTGATCAAAATAAAATTTAAAAACAACTTTATGCAAGGTAGGGCAAAAACAAAGGGAGAATCTTTTCCCACGTGGAAAAAGTCTATTCATACCACCAGGCAATTTCCATCTCTGTAGAACAAAAATGTGAAACCTTTGCTGATTAAAAAACACCTATTACTATGCATTCTCCAGGACCAGTGGAAGCTGATGAAGGGTCCCTTAAGATACTTCACATAGCTCACTAGTTTTTCATGGATTTGCCCCAAATGTCCAAGAAATTTAAAGGATTTACACTCTTGAAATGTCTCTCTCTGCAACAACCAGAGTTCTTCTAACATGCACTGCCCTTTCTAAGCTTTGCACGGATAATTTTGAGCAACTTTGTTGTTTGGTTTTTTTTACAGAAATTATTAGGAGAGGCCCCAGACCTCCCTGGAAGCTGTGAAAGAGCAACTGGAGGGATCCCAGACAGAGGAACAAGCTGTTACAATGCATGAGAGTTACAGGAATGCAAACACAAGACACGCAGGACAAGGTACCTTTCTGTGTGCTCACATAAAATATCCAAAAATTATGGATGAAAATTATGGACCAAAAAAAATTATGGACAAAACATGTCTCCAGGTCTTCACAATGACCAAGGAACACTGTCATAAGAGTACAAAACCTCAGTGTTATTATGGAAGTAGCCCTTAAAAAAGCAGACTCAGAATAATTAATAAATACTTGCGTAGATGAGCTGTCTCACACTGACACAGCACATAGGGGATGTTCTAAATGAGTGTCTTAGGTGTTTCTTTGTTTTCTTTTTCCTGATAGGAAAGAGGATAATGAGAGACAGCACTGGAACCTGGTCTGATTTGCTGCTGGATTTCAAAGACCATTCACTGATTCCTGAGCAGCAAGTACAGGTACCCAAAGGATAAGGAACTCAATCCAGAGGGAGTAAGACAGGTAAGTTTTTAAAAGTCTGAAGGAGTTCATACATTGATACTCTCAATGACTGGAAAAAAGAAGGAAAAAAAATAAAAAAAACCAAAAAGAAAGTATGAATGAGTTACAGTGGCCCAGAAGTCTGCAGAAATGCAAGCACAGATAATTTATGTAACGTGTGTGTTTCACACTCCCACTGTTCTGCAGCACTCTGTAAAACCTGCTGTTATTACATGCTATACTGGCATGTCTATTACTTTCCAACAAGAAAATCATTACTTTGGCCTGCCTCCTGGTCTTGCTGAGTTTTGTATAGCTCACCTGGCCATTCAAAAACACAAACTGAAAAATTGTCTATAAATCAGATACTTGACAGGAAAAAAAAGTATTCTGCACTGCTTAGCACAGCCAGGGCTGCACTGCATCAAATTCTACTGCCTGCTTTTTAACAATGCCATCACTTAGAAAAAACGGCACTAATATAATGGTTCAATATTCAATGTAATGAAGCGGGCTCAACAGCATTCCACCAGTCACAAAAGAGACATTACTGTCTGTCGTTTGTGAATAAACTTCCCTTTGTTGTGATTTAATCAACCTTCATTTTTAACCTGCATACATAAAACATTAAATGCTAGAAGCCTTAATTACTTTGAAAAACACCTGAATAATTTAATCTCAAAGCACAGCTTTTTCCACACCAAGAACCTCAAGAAACTCCTTAAGGGCAAAAGCCTCCCAGTAATCTGCCAGCTAAATCCAAGAGCCTTTGTAGAACCAGTTAACTCATTTTCAGTGACTAAACATTGCTTCTACAAATACTTTTAAATACAGACTCTGGCTGCCTACCATGTGCAGTGTCTCAAGAGTAAGCCCCAACACACCAGTTGTAAAACAAGACTTGCTGGGAGGAAAACCTGAGGTACAGAACAGGGGATCCACCAAACAGATGGAGTCCACTAGAGTTGGGTGGACACTACTGCATGTTCACAGCCCAACATGGACCTGCTAAAGCCACCAAACAAGCATTTTTGTACCTGCTTTAACCCAGCCACCATACTGCACATTCACAAGGAAGACGCACATCAAGTTGCTTTCACTGCAATAAAAAGGATATGTGATAAAAAGGAAAGGGGAAAAATTAAAGTCCTTTCCTCAAAATCTTTATAGCAAGTGAGATGCTGTACAACCCAAATTCTTGCACTCTCAAGGAGAAAAAAAGAAAGAAAAAGGAAAAAAGAAAAAAAAACCTGCATAGCACTTACAGCCAGATCAAGGTCCTGGCATGAGAGTTAATGCCAGGTCATGGATGAATGCTGACCACATCCAGCCTTTGAAAGCGCAGCCTTTGAAATCCTTTCCACAGTCACAGCAGCAGCTTCCAGACCCCAGAGTAAATTTATATTAAGTTTTGTCCAGTGCTGCATGGGAATCAGTAGAATTCCATACTTAGTCTGCAGCTCTTCAGGAAAAGTTCTCTTTAGCTCAGATATAAGATAACCTATTATTTCTTTCCTATTACAACAAAGATTTACAGTAGACATAAAAAGGAAAGGAGGAACTTTTCATCATTGTCAAGCAGCAGAAAGGGGGAAAAAAAAGAGAGATGATTGTAATAAAGGTTTGTTTTTGTATCTCATAGGAGTTCATTTGTATCGACTATCAACAATTGTAAAACTCCCAGTAATTCACAGATTCACCAAGGAATCCACATCATTCCATCTCCTGTAGACTGCAACTCATTACATTTCTCTGGGATACCACCTTTATCCAAGGGCAAAAAATTTTTGCTTGGGCATCTTTCTGGAAACCATTTTTCATTTTAAGACATCAAAAGGTGCAGAGTTCAAAGCTTACCTCAGCATTTCTACCCCAAGGGTTAAATTGCCTGCCTTGAAAAATATGTTCCTTATTTCACTCTCCTTTTCCCTTTTTCCATTTTATGTACCTATTGTTTCTTGTTATGATTTGTGCAAGATCAGGCACTCGATTGCAATGCAGAGCAACACCTGGCAGGGATTTCTTACACTGTGTCTGTTTTCTCCCTTAACTGATCACAGCCAGACATTTCCACCTCATCCATCCCATCCCTCCTATTTATGTGCCTTGTTTCCACCAAGCTTGTCCCAGCCCACATTTTAGATGGTGGATGTGCTGAAGTCCCACTTTTAATGGAAATCCACTACAGTAAAATAGATAACACCATTCCCCTCATTAGGGAAGTGTTTCCATGTAATGTGACCATGCCTCATTACTCCATACTCTACTTGAGCACACTAAGCACAACACAGGCAAAAAAAAAAAACTGTTCCTCTCAGGTTTGTTGCAATTTGCTGACAGTTTTGATGTGCTGCTCCCCTCCTCCTTATTACCAGTGCAAGTTCAAATTCCTAGAAATGATGGAAATGCTTTCACAGTGGTGTGAAAGCAACACTCAGTGCTGGGTCCTCAGCATCCACAGATCACTGAAAAATAGGTGAGTGATTAAGAGTCTGTCCTGCTCAGCTCAGTCACACTGGATTGTGCTGGCAGCAAGAACAGAGGAGGAATTTACAGCCCAAATCTGCTGGGTTAGACAAACAGGTAATACTAATTCTACCCAAAATCATGGCATTATGCAGATAAAATGCTGCTTTTAGCACCATGAACCACTTCAGAGATAATCACTGAAAGCTCGACTGAAGCATACCCAACATTCCTAGGTATGCTCTTTGTTTACCAGTTTCCTGGAATAATTGATGGAGAAGGGATAGTACAAGAAAATCAGATTAAACTGGTTTTCTAATACAGTCTCCACAAAAATTTTCTCACGTGAGACTCCATTCACAGACACAATCTGTATTGAAATAAAGAGAAAATCTTCCCCCTGAAATTTCCAGGTTGCAGAGATGGTCTTGAGGGTGCATAATGACCAAATGCCAAAACCCCTCAGGATGTGTTATCCCAGCCACCTGTGGGGCTGTTCCACTGGCACAGCAAACACAGACACATGGAAGTGCAACACTTTGGGAGCAACAACTGCACCCTAAATGACAACCCCTGTGTTTCATATCATCTCAGGTTCCTGCCTAAAGGGCAGAAATCCACACCCTTAGACAGCTACCAACAACACCAACCTTCCTGCAGCTCCTCTGGATTGTGAGGCTCCTCCTAAATTTTAGTGTTTTTCTCACAGAAGTGCACAAATATCAGTGAGCCACTGTGTTACTAACAGACCAGCACACGTGAACCCCCTCCCTGTGGCATTGCTCAGGAACATTTTAAAAGGCAGTCAGCTTTCCCTAAACGTGCACTGGAGGTCCATCACAGGCAACTCTGACATTTCAAATTCCCAAAACAATAACACAGCTCAAACACTGACATTATTTCTGAAATTGCAGCCTTCAAGGACCTACCTAAATCACACAGAAATTCTGCAACCAGTCAAGAACAGAACAAGGGCTTTTAACCTCCAATTTCGTAATCTCCATTCTCTTTCAAGTTAGTGGAGCCCTTTCAGATACATCTCTCTATGCAGAGCTAGGAAAAAAATCTGTTACAGAAGGTCACATGATCTATAAATCTCCTCTATAAACCCTTTGTTTATACACTACTATAAACAATCCTTTTGTTTCCTGCTGTCTATTTCAGATTCTGAGTGGTCCTCATAAGCATCTCAGTGAAACTGAGACCTCTCCACCACCTGTAACTCACTTATTCATGTCAGTATATTTCTGTCTTGACTGGGGAAGCAATGAACACTGCTATGTTTGAAAAATAGCAAACAAATACCTACAAACATGTAAGAAATTGATCCAGTGTTGCAATGAAAAAAACTAAGTAACGCAACGTAGTTGCATCAGGCCTAAGCCAAGTGAAAAAAAACAAACCAAAATCATAGAGCTGCTTTTAAATATAAGCACGTATTGATCACCTGCTGTATTTGTTACATTTGTGTAGCAAAGAGAGAGCATCAGAACTGCAAAGCCATACCTGTTAAGTGTTGCAGAAAGGTAGAAAAATTAGAAAAGGTCTCATAAAATCAGGCCTGCTCTGTAAGATCAGCGGCTAGCCTGGCATGCTGGCACTTTGCAAGTTCCCACGTGAAAGCAATCCTGGTGTCAACAGTTCATGAACATGAAAGTCTATTCCTGGGTGAAAAACAACTAACACCTGCATAAACATTAAATCTATACCATGAGAACCAGTGACGAAAATATGTAAACAATTTAAGAATAGAGAGATTTGATAGACCAGTAAAATACCAACCAATTACTAATTACTAACCAATAAAGTAATTGGCAAGAAAGCTACCAACCAATTGGAGTCACACACAAAGTCTGTAAAACTGTATAAAAATTAGTTTTGTAAATAAAAAAGGGTTTTTTCTTGCATGAAGAAAATGGAGTCTGGCGTGATTTATTCCCATAGTTAAGGACCTGATTTGCACACCTGCTGTATTTCATGGACCAGCTCCAGTCTGATCCAACACCCACTGAGAGCTGGTGCACCCCACGGGTGCTCCTGGAGCACTTCAGCTTCTTTAACTTCGTCCCAAGGGAATCCAACTCTGAAACTGCTCCAAGGTGCAAGACAAAATTCATCAGGGTCAGTCAGGAAATGCTACCACGTGCTTACCCAACAACTTCCTGCAGGCCAAGGGACTCTTCTGGAACTGCACTGACTTAGAACAATTACATCGTTATTTAGGATTGTTATTAGACCACTGATTTGAACAGCTCTTCCTTAAGACTCAAAACTGTAGCACACCATCGCTCATAATTAGGTGGGCTTATGCTCAAATCCTTTTTCTGAAGAACTCCCCCAATATATCTGAAATGCTTTGATTTAACCAGGCTCTGAAGCCTTAGGATGGAAAAAGGGGGAAAGGAGGTCAGCAGTCTCTGCATCGCCAGGAGCAGAGAGAACAATCACTGGGGATGAATGATCAGTCACACTGGCAGTGTTTGATTTACTTGCTTGCACTTGCCCAGCACTTCAAGCAAGTTTTCCCATTGGCAATAGGAATTCTCTCTATATTCTCAAAAATAAAACTCCAATATTGGCCCGCTTTGTTTTTTGGAAAGCTACAAAATGCTTTTCTTTCCTCCCCAAAGGAACTGCACATTGCAAATACTGCCCCAGGCAGTCTAAAATATGCCCCCAAAAGCTTTTATAGAATCATTATTTTCCTTAGATTATCACATTGTTTAATACTCCCTAATTGATTTTCTTAGGCAATATCCTCTCAGCGCCAGAGGGATTTTATCTTATCTATTTTATCTTAGAACCGGTCAAAACTATTTACAGATTCTCTACATAAATAACACATAATAAGTTATGTGGCTGTGCCAGCAGTGTTAAGAAAGATTAAAAAAAGGTCTTTTAGCTTCAGCCTCAGATCTGTAGGTCATCCAATGTCCTTCCTAATGGATAAATACAGTAATTTATCATCATCAGTCACCATCAGCATTGTTCTTTTTACTATCATATATTCACGGACATCATTCGATGCAGCTGAGTGAAGCGGAAAAGAAGTGCATGATTAAAGTGGAAAAGGACAGAGTTTGAGACATCCGAGATTTTGTGACTAATGCTTTGACTTGAAATATGACACAGGTCCTGGAAGGCTCACAAAGACAGTGCCAACAAGATACAGGTACCTGCGGGCAGGACACAGGCAGGCATGGCAGCAGGTGAGACTGCCTGTGTCTTGACATGCAACGCTAAAGAAAGTAAAAAATGTGAAATGCAAATCTGTACACCTACAAGTCATTCCATAGGTCAGACAAATTTCAAAACTCTATTAGTTAAAAAAAAAAAACAACAAAACAACACAACAAAACACAACAACAACGATACCCCTCTAGGGATCACTTATTGCATTATTTACTACCACCACGGAAAGAGAGTCTGTGGTCACATTTATGTGTCACTAACACACATGCATATGATCTCCAAATGGCTCCAAGTTATTAGAAAGTGCTAAAATGATGGGTTTGAAATTTGAGAATAACATCAAACAGCATCGCTGTTTGCTTAAAGAGTTCCTCCCTCTTGTTAATTATCAAAATAGTTCGCCTGAAGCAATACTTTCAATTGGAAGATGCCTGAAAAAAACACAGACAGGGTTTATAAAAACAGCTAATACAATATGTATGTTCAAATATCTGAGGCTACTATGTAACCTACAGCATGCCTGCAATTCTTTCTAACACAGAAGAGCCAAAAAGATTGCCCTGTTTCACAGTTTTTGATTTACTGCATAGGTAATCCCTTTAATCCACCTGCAAGCAGAGGGCTCTGCATGCAGGAAATTCAGGTGCTGTATGATGCTGCCCAAGTTCTCACATGCTGTTCTGCAAGCAAGGCACACTGCAAAGAGGAATCAGAACCATGAGGGAGGGTACCAAGAGCAAGAGAGCATCAGCGTGATCACCCTGCCCTGTGTCCATCAGCAGAGAGAATTTGTGCTTGTGCCCCAGGGTGGAGGCTGGATAAAGGACTGGAAGGGTCTTGGTGAAGTTTTCTGCATTAGGAAAGTGAGTTTCTGACACTTGTTGGACACTCATCACTTGTGAATTTGAGGGGTACAGAGAAATAACCCCATGTGCTCTGCTGACCCTGAAACACGTGTGTGGCTCAAGCTCCCCGAGATCGTGCACGCACTCAGAGCAGGCACCAGGTGTCACAGACAATGATGCTCCTCAATTACCATCAGGAACATCTCACCAAAACCAGATCCTGCTCACCCCTGCCCCACGGAGCTCAGAGCAGAAAACAAGAACTTCAGTGAAGGTGGAAGACAAGCTTCAGGCTTTTTGTGCCAATCACCACCATCAGTATGCGGCTGAACTACATGGAAGCAGTCACAGGCAAAGAGAAAGGGAGTAAAGGCCATGTGTACTATCTGAAAGATGACACATCCTGTGCCTTCCTCTAGAATCTGAATCCTGAACAATATTACAACCACCACAGGTAATACATTTTCCTATGAGCTTCTTGTGAAGCTGGTCACACAGTCAACAGATACTGCAAGCCTGTAATGCCCTTTGCTGGATCCAGCAAAGATACAGTGTGGCCTCTATAGGGTGTAAGAAAAATAATTTAAAATTAATATTCAAACAATAACTCTTTATGAAATATTCAGGGAATAATGATATAACCTTATTTCACCACTACTATTGGCTTTTCTTACCTGCTGTTTGTGACCCTGTGTTGAACCTTGTTGAAAGCAGTAAGTTGGGTAAAGCAAACAAACAAAGCAATGTAAAAGTTCCACCAGGCTGGTAAGCAGGAAAAATGCAAAGTCACTTTGGATTGTGTACTATAACTGGATTTCTTATTTCAGCCTGAAGCCAGCTCTCACACAGGAGTGGGGGACATGAACCTGACCACCTGACTGAATCTTTCACACCTGTTGTGTGTGCGTGATTAAGAGTTCAAGTTTCCTCCTGACCCACCAAACTCAAACTGACCTGAGTGGGGCAAGGGAGAGCCCTTCCACCTTGACAAAACCTCATTAAGGTGAATATTGCTCTGGACAGACACAGCTATCCATCAGTGTTTTTCCCACTACAAGAACAGAATCTGGTTTTGGGAAAAGAAAAAAAGCAATGAAGAAAGTAATAAAAAAAAATTAAATTATTTTGGCTTTAGTCACTGAAAAAAATAAAACACAGATAATTGTCTTCAGATGTACTTTTTGAATGTGCCACTTTCTGGTGACCACCAAAACTGGTCCTGAGAGAAAAAGTCAACTCCTGAAATCAAGACAGTCAATCAAACACTAGCCAGTTGTCCTTGGTTTTTTACTAAACATGTAATTTAAATGCTTACCAAATAATGTCGTGATTTAGTACAACACAACATCTGATTTGACCTTGCTTAAGAAGAGTAATGTAGTAGATTCTAAAATTATATACAGTAAAATAACAAAAACAAAACAAACAAACAAAACCCCAAATCAAAACAAAAAAAGAAAAAAAAACCAAACAAAAAACCCCCACTTTTTTCTGCTTTAAAATCAATTTCAAAAAGACATCAGGTTGGGAGAGTAAAAGAGGCTCAGGAGAAAATGATTATAAATTTCAAAGGTCTGTCTTCTGCACACACAAAGAACAGCAAGTAGCACCAGGTGGTGTAGATCATCTGGCTTCTTGTAAACAGACTGAAGCCTCACAAAGGTAATACCTAGAGGAATTATCTCAGTTTTTCATCTGCAAAGACAGAAACATTCATCACCTAGCAAGTCATTCAGTTACATCATGTTTTTCAAATATGTTGTGTCCGCTGACTATCAAATGGTTGTGCCTTCTAAAAAAGATCACTAAACATCATTGTCCAAGACCCCAAGACAGTTCTTAAGAGCTACAAGATGAAAAACACTCCTTTTTGTCCTCTAAGGGGAACTGAAGGAGCCACACTAACTCCTGTCACAGTGCTGAGCACTTGGATAGAGCATTCCAGAAATACAGATCATTTACAGCTATTTTCCTTTCTGCAGATATATCACCTGCGTGTAAAACTGTAATTTTTGCAATAAATATGACTCATCATTCAGCAGCGAGGTGAGAATAAATCTGGCTAATTTATCAAACCCAATGCCAAAACATCATTAGCATTGTTAATGGAAGTTGATATTGGATGTCTTGTCCCAGGGGAGCCTTGGTTTAAAAGTACTATCAGAGGAAGTGTTGGATATGAAATTGTATCCTATTATTCATAAGGTGATGGCTGTGGATGCTTCAGTCAGTCAATCCAAGCTTTTATTTAAAGTGGAGAATCCCAGCATTAGCCTGCTGTGATTTGAAATCCCATCTTGGGTTACAAGCCTATACATTTACCAGAAATGCTTCACCTTTGGTACGACTGCTCTCAGAGAAATCTGTAAAACCAGACTTTGGAAACAGGAAAGAGATTTACACTTAGAAGATCTTGGTACAACTCCTTATTTTTTCTAGAACTTTCTACTTCTCCACCAGAAAAGAAGTGCTGGCCCTGCTGCCTCAGGAAACCCTTGTCAGAGCAGACACCTCCTTGTTATAAATAGGTCAATAAACTCCCAGGTGTCAAGTGCAGAGACACTTCAAGTTCACACGAGCTCACTAACATGCAATGTGAAACGTGAGTACCCACAGATGGATTTATTGAAAGCCCCAAGAAGGATGCATTGTCCATATGAGCAAGCCCATGAGAGTGCTGTGGGATGTGAAAAAGCAGAGTGAACATTTGAATCTCTTTTCTTCTTCCCCCCATGCTCATCAGAGCACCAACTCTGCAACTGCAACCCTGAAAAGCCAACAAAAAGCTTTGAAACTGGAATATTCTTTTGTCAGGATCACAGCCATATCCCACTGCTGCACTAAGAACGGTTTCCAGCACAAACCTGAAGTCAGACACAGCCTCTGGTCCAGCCCTGCCCAGGGCTGAGCCTGTCCCATGGATCTTGGCTGCTGCAGAGGTGCATGGATGCACATCCACAATCCTGGCCTCATTCTGCACAGAGCCCACTGCAGGATTCAGACCTCTGTCCTTACGTCCAAACCCATAGAAAGACTTGCTATCCACTAAAAGCAACATTTTGCATGCCATGCTGTTACATACTGCATGATGTCCCTGGCACCTAAGACAACAGGCAACCAAAGCTGATTCAATATCAACTTTAATCAATATAATCAAACTTGGTCTGAAAACCCAATCCAAATATACAGGACTTCCCACCTACACTTCATTCAGCCGGGCCCACAGACAAACCAGGGGCTGCCACATCCACCACTGAGAGAGGCTGAAACTCCAGAGCACTCAGGCAGTCATATTTCTATATTTAGGATTAAACTCTTAATATTTAGTGTGCTTTAAATTGATATCTTACTGCTGTTCCTCATTACAACCTAAAAAAGCAGTCAAAACTGGTAATTTTTTTCATATAATATTAATCCTGCTTTGAAAAGATTTCCACCTCCAACAACAATTGCCAATTCAACACCTCTGAATTGAATATAAAGAAATAGAGATTGGTTAAGTTCAAGTACTTTTTATGACAACTAATAGCAGTATCCCTCTAAAGGAAAACAATGTCCTTGAAATTTACGAGCTCCATGAACCTCTGAGCCTATTTAAAATGATCTTCACTTTTCCATAAATTCTACTGTTTAAGCACTGGTGGAAGTTACCCATCTATTTCAGATCATGTAACTTACACAATTAATTTATTCAAGAAGGATCAGATGGATTATTTTACCAGCATTACACGAAAATGTGCCATAGTGCATACATTTTTGAGCAGAGAGCAGAGCATAAATTTATTTAAATGAATGGGTTCACTGATTCTGGACAGACTCCTCAGATCTAAGCGTGCAGCCGGGCTGTGCTTGCAGGACCCGGGCTTGCTAAAGCAGATCTGAGCCCAGCAGCTTCCACTGCTGGCGCTTTTCACCCAATGCCAGTGTACCGAAGGAAAGCTCAGCTTTGGATGGATGTAGCAGAGAATGAAAACGTGAAATGCAGCTGCCCACGTCCTGCCAGCCCGTTCAGCGAGCCGGAGTTCCGAACCAAAAGCGGCGCGCACGGACAATGTGATGTGCAAAAACCCCCTCCGCTGGAGTTCGCCTATTTTAAGGTGCCTGGGGGAGAGGGAGAGCTGAGCGCTGCCGGGGGGGCTCTCCCGCCGGGTGCCGAGGGCAGGTGGATGCTCCGGCTCCGGCACGACCCCCGGCCCGCCCCGGCCGCCGGAGCGTCCCCCGGGGACAGCCCCATCCCTGCCGGTGCCTTAGATCCTGTCGCCCGGGAGCATCGGGCGCAGCGACCTGGTGATGAAAACTTCGATTTTGTGAGGATGACATCCAAGTTCGGCTGCTCCCCGGCACCATGTGTCATATACCGCCCGAGACCCGAAGCGAGCC
>NW_005054298.1:6175857-6196354 GCF_000277835.1 Geospiza fortis | reverse complement strand
AGCCCTGCCAGGCGTTCCAGCAGCCAGCGGCCAAAGGCGCATCTCCCCGGCTCTGCCGGAAGGAATTTTGCCAGCCCCGGACTGGGAAGGCTCGGCATGGAGCATCACAACCCTGGTTTGCACCAAGACACTCATCTTGGGAAGCCCAAGGCTGGGAAAGGGGTTCCAAGGACCGTTTTAGCTGAACTCAGCACAGGAGGTCCTGATATGGAACTGGGAAAAACGAGAACATCAGGGAAGACCATAGGGATCCAGTTTACACTGCGTCCATATCATCAGGTAGCTTCAAGGGGTGTTCTATGTAAGGATGAATGAAGGAGACCATGTCCATTTTTTTTCTGACCATCAAGAAATAAATGGTTGAACTGTGAAGACAGAGCCTGACTTAAGGCATAGTGAACACAAGTCTTTGTAAGAGAAAAGAACCTCAAGGCCAAGCAGGTGGAACACCCTGGTTTGGGTGTTGGTAATTCAGGTTGGTTTCACACCCCAGCACTCAGGAGGATGGAGAGCACAGGACTGTCTGTGCAGGAGATGGAGCACTGGGACGGGAACGTGTGGCTGGCAGGAGAGAGCCCAGCACTCTCAGTCAGCCTGGGTCTCAGGAGGCTGAGAGGTAGAAGGAAAGCTGTCAGCACATAGTGAGAGGAGCTTTTGATCATTTTTAATATATTTTGCATCAAACCTCACAAGAAAGGTCAATTCTGACTGGATGATGAGCATAATTAATAGCAGTGACAGATCCAAGATTTCAGCCTGTGGTGGGAGCTGTTTTAAAAGGGACAGGAAGATGACATGGGACTGAAGAACTACACACCAGGCAGCCACAGAATAGAGAGAACTGAGTGTTTCCACCTTCCACTATCACCCATTGCTGTGTTGACTCCTCCACCAGTCAAGAAGCACAAAAAAAAAGCCCAAGCAAATGAACTTTTCAAGCACCTAGACAAAAACTAGATGATGACTAATAGCCACCATTAATTTGTCAAGAGTTTATCACGTCAAACAAACCTAATTTCTTTATTTAACAGGCTAACAAGCCTGTCAGCAGGAGAGCAGTGAATGTCACCTAGATTGACTCACAAGGGCTTCCAGCACTGTCTTCCAGGACAGTTTCATCTGGCAGAGAAAAATATCATCTAAGTCAAACTAAAACAAGTATCCACAAAACTGTTTCTCCAGCATCATTTCCATTTGCCCCTGCCAGTACTGGCAGGGCAGCTGTTGAACACAGGAGCCAGGGCCAGGGAATGCACAGCAGCACAGAAACATAGCAAGGAGAATCAGAAGTGTGGCAAGCACATGCTCTAAAGGAAAACAGAAAATAACCTGGACTAGTTAGTCTTAAGGAAAGAAAACTGGGAGCTGATATGGAAACTATGTTCAAATGCTTAAAAAGTGCTAGCAAATAATGAAAACAATCTTTGATTATTGTCTAAAAGTATATCTGGAGTGATATGAGTGATGCCTAGAGTAGGAGAACTGTCTAAATTAACTGACTCAATCTCTTTTTGTTGCTGACTTTATGATCCCTCTCCAGCAAAACACTGAGAGCCACGACAGTCCCCTGCATGAGACCCAGGTACAAGATTGTTCTCACTGCACAGCTGCTTTCTCTCAGCTCAGGAATCAGCATCAGAATCCTGAGTTCCTGTGCTTCTCTTGACACCATCTCTTCCCTTACATATCTATTTATCTCCCTTTTACATATCTATTTTCTCTCTTATAGTTCATTATTTCCCATCCCAGCTGCTGTCAGCCCTGTCCCTTTACTTCCTTGCCCTCTGCTGCTGTCTCTTTTTGTTTCAACAATTGCACCATGCAAAGAAAAAGCAAAAAGGGCAGCAAAGGTGGCATCCTGTGCACTCCCATGCCTATTGCCCTGCTTTACTTCCACAGAGCAGCCTTCACTGCCTTTGTTTTGGCTGCATTCTGTTGGACCTGGGGTCTTGTTTGCTCTGAGCAATGTGTAACACAGGGAGACTCAGATTTTGCCTGTGGCCTCTAGGTGCTACAGTAATACAAATAATAAGTTTTAGAAGCAGACATGTTCTGATTCATGCTGTTTATGGCACAGGTCTATTGCTACTCAGCTAATTATTGGGCCCTCATCAAAGCTGAAGAATTCTAATGATTTAGGGTTTGAACAGGCATGTTTCAATCAAGATTACTTTCAGCCTGTTTTCAATAAGACCCATTGTGATGGAGTTCCACTGTTAATCAAGAAGGAAGAAGACATCAGCAGTCATTTAGCTGAAGCTTGGTTATTCATCAACAATATATTCACTGTGAAGTTTTATCACTCTAATGGACTGAGATATGCAGCATAAGCTTCACAAAGGTTGTGCATGCTGGGTTGGGTTTTCATAAATCAATTAGAATTATGGGAAACAAGTATTTTGGGGGTAGGACTTTGGGAATTGGCTGTATACACAAAGATTCTTATTTAAAGCTTCCTAAAATCAAGGCTAATACTCTTATTTACAGCACTCAATCTCACCTTTATCATTATTTTTGAATATTGGTTTATTGACTGTTTTATAGTATTGATGCTTTGGTGATATTTAATTAATTCACCAGTTTTCACTAATGCCCACCAACTTTTATTTAGTTTTTTTTCAGCAAATTATTGTTTAAAAGTCATTTGACTGGGCTGTTTAAAGGAACAGACATTTTATAGCCATTAATAGGACACCTCTTTGAAACTGGAGGCTGGTACTAAAACTGCTGCCATATGGGTGAAGCGATTAAGTGGGACAGTGTTTATGGTGGTCCTTGTGCTATTTTCACCCAAATACCTCATGGTATCACCAGAAAAAGCACCTAAGGCTTGGGTAAAATAGATGCAGAAAGCCACAGAATTATGGTCTGAATCAGTTCTTTTACATTAATCCACCTTTCAATGGCAATTTTATGTTACAGACTCCTTGTAACCTCCCCCATCTTCACACATGAGATTTGGGTGCATGATTCAAAACACAACATGATTATTTTATCTTCCACATGAGCTGAATATCAGCTCCATCAGAGCATTATCCAATCATTGCAGCTTGCAGCACACCATGACTCAACCACACATATGTTCTGTTGACACAGCAGACTAATGTGCAGTAAAAATTTTGGACAGGAAGCCAGGAAACTGTTTGAAAAGTAAAGGGGCCAGACATATGTGCAAAAAGAATACAGCACGGGATGCCACAAGCAAGGGGAATTATCCCTTTTGTCCCTGAAGAAACCCTGGTGGTTTGTCACTCTCCTGGCCTGTCACCCTTCAGGTGATGTTGGGAGCAGCCCAGGTGCCAAAGGCTGCCCAGGTGTTAATCCCTGCAGAGCCCTGGGACATGGGCTGGGAGCTGCAGGACAGACAGAAATCCTGGTGCTGATAAAGTCCTGGTGATGAAGAGATTTCACCGCCCTGTGTCAGCAGATGCTGCTCTGTAGCAGCCACCACGAAGAAGAACAGCATTACTGGCACAGTGCAGGTCCTGGCCCTTCCTCTGGCAGACAGCTTTGGGTTCTGCTGCTGCTCCAGTGGTGGAGTTTCAAAGAACAAACCTGCGTTGGTTTTGTTTTCTGTGTTTTATATGGCTCTCTTTACTATGCAATTGCAGTGAAGGTGTAAATACTTCCTTTTTCTAAGCATTCCCATAAAAATAAGAAGCCACTTATACCCTTTACATCCAGCTGAGCCATTCCTACAAAGAGTGTCTGGTTTGTTTGGTTTTTTCTTGTGATCAAGTCAATTGGTAGAGCACCAAGTCTGACAGAGTTCAAGGAAAGTTTAGACAATGCCCTAGGGCACACAATGTGACCTTGGGGATGGTTCATGAAGGGCCAGGAGATGGATTTCATGATCCTTGTGGGTGCCTCCCCACTCAGCTTGTTCTGTGATTCTGTCATTCTGTGGTTGAGATGAAGACTGCCAATCACATCTAGCCAAGATGTTCAGCACTCAGGCTCTGAAAACTGAGGGAAAAAGACTCTCATCATATCACCCACAGCCTCTGTGCAGTCCAGCTGATGACTTTATGAAAGCTGCAAGGTCATGGCTTGAGAGCTTGTCAATAGCTTTTTCAAATCAAATCTTATGAATAAACTCTGATTATGGATTTCTGACTCATTTTAAAGCTCTGGCAAGTGGGCTAAAAAAATCCTTGAGATTATAAAGGTGAATTTAAAAATCAAACTAATGTCACCAAAACCCAAGAAAAGTTAAGATGATTGTTCCTCACTTGTGTTTTAAGTGGATTTGTGGGATTGCAAAAACTAAAGATAGTCCTCCAGAAGAAAACCACTCTGAGTCACATAAAGCTGAAAAACAGACAGATTGTGGTTTTGCACAGAGTGCTTTTTAAATTATGACTTTAAATAACTGAATATTTGAACTTTGCTTCTTAAGAAATTCTTTGATAGAAGGAAAATTCCAGGCACCTTCTGCATTTAGAAACACATTTCATTCTAACACCTGCTTCAGTGAAAAGCTATTTTCTTTGTGAATAAATTGTACTCATGTTTTTCTCTCCTTGTCTTGTTTTAGATAAAACAATCAATGCAAACACTGAGTTAATACAAATAAATGCAAATATATTCCAGCAGGAAAGTTACAAGACTTATTAAAATACACATGCAAATATTTCAATGAAAGTACAGAGAACAAGACCAAGGACAGACAAAAATAACTCTCATTATCCAACAAACAGCATATTCTAACAATAGTTCAAAGTTGAAAGGGCAGGCCTGACCTACTCCCAGTCTCCATGGGCCAACCCTATCCAAATGTATTAATGGAATTTAAATCCTAATGGCAGCTTCCAGCAAAAGATCCAGACCTCACAAGCAGTTCACTAACATGAAATACCTATAATATAAATAATATTACCATATAAAACTACTCATGCTTATCACTAACACTATTTTTACTCAAGAAAGCATGTATACAAATCATACAATAGGCTGGGAAGAGGCAAGACTAGATCATAGATTTTGAAACATGCATTTCCCATACTCTGACCATTGCACTGTATCTTTAACCTGGCAAAAGTTATTCTAAGAGCTCCTCACCCATGAAAATGTGTTACAGCAGAGTTTGCATGTAAACGCTTTCAACTTACTTTGTAACTCTTAAGAAGGCACACCTGAAACTGAGGGACATACAATTTGTACTCAAGATCAGCCTGTACAGTGAAAAAAATTACGGTTCACACCTTTAAAATGCTCCTAATAAATATCTGTAGTAAAATATATGAATTCAGAAATACAGTGTAACCATATATTCGCAAATCTGTCAACATTTTACAGATTAAATAAGTTCAAATTTGGTCAACAAATGACTGGTCTGGGAACTTGGAATTCTCCTATTAACCTATGAACATAGGTATAAATCAGAAATGTGTCTAGAAAAAGCAAAAAGATCACTAGAGTAGCCTCACGGTTAAAACCACAAATGAGAGGCTGATTTCTTTTTCTCCTTGATGGTTGCCACACAGCTGTTCCTCAAAGAACTTCATCTGCATGGATATTCCGTGACAGCAAATGGGAGCTTTCCTATCAGTGGTGAACAACTGATAAAGAACTGAGATTAATATGCAGCCCCAGGCTATGACCTAAAGCACAGCTCACAAAAATGCAATTGGCCCATTCAGGAATCCAAGATCTCCTCGCTGCTCCTGGAAGACTTGTCAGTCACAGATATTTAACCATGAGGGATGCAGGAAGGAAGTGGGATGTTAAACAGAGCCTCAACAGATTAGGCACTTACTACTAAAAATTACCCAGATTGAATGCTTAAATTCATTTCAGCCAGAGAGAAAACATTCCAATACCAATAGAAATTATTATCTTCTCCTATTCTAAAATCTTGTAAAAATCTATGTAATTCCCCTGACTCTTTTGCTCAAAATTCATTTTTGTAGGCTGATTTTCCTCTGAAGTATTTTCCATCCAGCTCCAATTCTCCAATTACTTGTGGTTTACTCCACAAGTAAACCAACAAGCCTCATGAAGCTGACAGGGATTAAACACCAAATTTCTATTGAGAATTGTTTTCCTTTGAAACAGAGATATGACTACATGTACTTACATTATGCTGAAAATTACAGAAATCTTCTAACACTGCACAGTTTGGGTTTAAAAATGACAACTCCACTGGCCACCATAATTCTAGGATGCCTTAAAACACTGAGGGGAAACAGTGGAGAACAGCAGTGCCTGTTCTCTGTTCAGTACTCTTATTTCTGATTAGCAGTCATTGGATAGAGCAGATCTTAGCATGCCAAAAGACTTATGACTACATCAAAGGGAAGGAGAAGAGGTTTTGTGTAAAACTGGACAACTGAGCTTTTTTCCATGCTGTTACTGCCATATGAAATGGGGCTGTCACAGAAATTTGTGCCAAGAGCCTCCTGCTCCTCCACTGCAGATGTTACATAATGAAAGGCATCAGACAGTTGTACAATAATACGTGCATCCATTATCCAAGATTTGTGTAATACCTGTTCCTTCCCAAAGGATCTGAAAATGTTTTACAAACTGATATACAAATTATCCACACAGAAAGCTATTCATCCATCAAGGAAACACAACTACAGCCCAAGGCAAAGCAGAACAACTATGTGAATACACACCAAAAAAAAAAACTTTAGTAAATGAAGTATTCTCCAGTCAAGGCTGTGAGGAAAATATTAAGTATACAATACGTGAATATAAAAGACTTAGGAGGAATTTTGCTTTTATAATGCAAATTCTACAATAAAATACTGTAGGATCTCTCTTGGATATTAGCAATTGCAACATTAAGTGAAATAAGCAAATATTTAAGAATATGAAGTATAGCAATAAGTTCTAAGACTAGTTTATTGACTATTATTATTATTTATGTCTTCCTTCGTGTTTCCAAATACTGTTGCTACATTAAAAAAAAATTGTGTTGATGTAGTCTATCCCAGAAACAGAAGTATCTAGAAAAGAGAGGAATAATTAGGAGAGGACAGTACCTTACTCAGCAATAGTCTACTCAATTCCTATCAGCACAAGTTAATGCAACCAAGTGTTTCCAAAGTAAAAAGCATCACCCCAAATGAACCCAGCATTTAGACTGCATTATGGCTGAACCCTCATTTCAGTCCTAGTTGTGATTATGGTGACCAGACATTTCATTTGGATCTTATTCTGAGACTTTTCAGCTTGGCAGTCACTTCAGCACTTCTGCTCAATGACGAAGGTGGCAGAGATACTTAAGGGTACTTGAAGTCATGGAGTGTGATTTGAGGCAACAGAGAGCTCTTTCAGTACTGGTACCAAGAATCTCTAATTAGAAGCAAAGTGTGCAAGGAAAAATGCAGGCAGTAGGGAAATAATCCAGCTGAAGACTTTGACGGAGGCATTGAGAAGTGTTACAGAAAGCTTGGGATTATTTTTAACTTTGAGAACTGGGCACAAACCTCAGACTTCCCAAGTGTGCTGACAGTGTCCTCTCAGGAGACTTACACAGGACCACATATTGACACACAGGTACTTTGATTCCAAATAAATGCCTAAAACCCAGCCTCAGCACCATTACTCATCTGGGAGCTGCATTCAGAAACCCTCTTGAGGATTTCGACAGGCTGTTGGGCAGGAGAGGCAGATAAAGAATTGCTGATGCTTCTAACCCTGGAGAATCCAGGAGGTTTGAAAAAAATAAAATGCTATTAAGGAGAAGAACTATCCTTCACACTGCACCCCTAAGCTAGGCTGGTACAGCGAAAAAAAATCACAGAGATGGGCAAAAAAAGGGGATATTATGAAAGTCTGAAATTCTCAGGCCAGCTATTTGCTTGGGAAATTAAAGCAGAATTATAGGAAAGGAAAAAAGGGAACCTCCAATGAAGTACCTAAGGTAGTGAAATGTAAATGTCATGAAAATGAAAAACAGCTGCAAGAAGTTGAAATTTTTGCACAAGGTGAATAATGGAAGCAGCACTAGAGCATTAATGGGATGTGCTGTGGAACTGGGATTTTGCTGTAAAAGGGCAATAAATTGTTCAAGAGGAGCAGGACAAGAGAAGGGGAGGTGTTGCCTCTGTATCAATAACACCTCTGCTGGTTCTGAAGTCTGCAGCTCCACCAGCCAGAGGGAATTAATGTCTCCTTGAATGACTGCATAAAGATAAAAGGAACCACGGCCAGGGGTGCTGTACTGCAGGGAGTCATTCTTTCCCTCTTTAACCTTGAAAATCAAGCACAAGCCCCAGGCTCCACAAACATCCTGACATTCATGTCTATGTATTGATGGGAGTAATGTGCAGATGCACCCTCAGGATGGATCAGGCAGCAGGAAGGATTTTTATTATACAGTTTACGTCAACTTTCTGAACACAACAGGGACTGCATTTTGTCTTCCAAAAGGAAGGAGAAACCACCAGGGAAATAGAAGGAACATAAAAGAACTTGTTAAGAATCTGAAGTTGTAAAGTTATTCCAATCAGAAGATTAGGAAAAAAATGAGAGAAAGGTGAAAGAGAGAAGTCTTCTGCAAAAGTAAACTTCAAAAGAAGAAGGAGAAAAGGAATAAGGCTGATGTTTCCAATACTCCTGTCACACAAAAAAAGCCAAAAAACCCCTGAGTCTAGATACGTAACTATATGCTCACAAATTATGAAGACCAGAACATGTAAATAAAAATATAAAGGAAATAAACAAATAGATAAATCAAAATCTCAATCAACAAATCAGTCTCACTCAGAAATATTTGAGGCTTCGGCTATCTCTGAACTATTTAAGATAAATCTCTGAGGAGTTCAAAAAGAAAGGGTAATTCTGGTGGATTGGAGGATGGCAAAAACTCTAAGGAAGGGGAGAATAAAATACACCCAAGCAGCTTAGTTGTTAGGTCTCAGAAACAAAAAAATATATATACCTAAAAAAACTTAGGTTTATAGACAATGAGGTGATTAAAAAGCCAGCATTAATTTGTCCAGACAAGATAATATCCAGCCCATCTCGTTTCACTCAACCAACAAACTAGGCATAATCAGGACAAAGTGCTGCAAGACTTGAAGAACAATACCACATGATTTTCTTGTAAGAAAATTAGATTTAGATGAAATTATTGTTGCACAGCTGTCTGACAAGCTGTGTGAAATGTCAGTTCTTAATACTGAATTGTCAAAAGGGGAAGTAGTTTCAATTAGGAACTCTCAGGGACTTTTCATGCAAGTCCATCACTGTTCATCACTATTTCAGCTCTTAGAGTGTTCTCACAGACAGTTAAGAACAGAATCAGAATTGGAAACAGGCGGTAAAAATGATCCAAAATCAACAATGTGAAACTCAATCAAGAAGTGTGTGAAGTGCTACCCACACAGAGCTGAGATCTGTGCAGAAAAGCAACAGGAGGATGAGCTGCAGCCCAGGAGCAGCACAGAAACATTGTCCCATGCTCCACCTTGCAGTGGGAATCATCAAATCATGGAATGTCCTGAGCTGGAAAGGACCAACAAGGATGGAATCCAGGACCCATGAGCTAAACAGGACTCTGCAGGTGATACTGTTACCCAAAAACCACTCCTCAGTCCTGGGAGAGATAGGAGCAGGGCTTATATACATGCCAGCAAAACAAATATTTGATCTGATTAATAACAATCTTGTGGGTCTGTTGTTAATTTTGATCGCTGCACTACCAAAAAAAAAAAAAAACAAAGAAAAAATAAAGAAGGTGGGGAGCAAGAAGAGGAGTAATTAAGAAAGTCTGAGGAGCAGTTCAAGAAATTTTATTTTTTTAATCAAGAGAAAACACTATTAGATTTAGCTTCCCTGAATCTGGATAATCTCCCAGCATGTGAAAAAGTGTTAAAAGATAGAGGACACTTGGGTTTTTTCAAAAGCCTGTTCTGGAGCAAGACAAGCATTTTCACTACAGAAACCACAGGAATGCTTCAGGAGCATGACTCTTCCTGATGATAAGGAATTTCCCCCATTACCAACTGGATCTGAATTGCCCAGGTGCTGCCAGAGGTGGTTTTCAGGCACTTCAGGGAAGGAGCAAGAGGAATTTGAGGCTTTCCCTCAAACCCCCAGTTTCCAGGTGCTTGGAATTCCCTTCCCTTTCTGTCCCACACTCATCTCTGCATGGCAGCAGGGTTCAGGCCTGAATTCACTTTTCAGCCACCCAGACTGCTGTATAAATAAACCCAATGACACTTTACCACATACCTGAAATTAAGCACTCGCTTAAGTGCTTTGCTCAACAGCAATATACTTTAAGCACATACTTTAAAACTCTGCAAACTGTGTCTTTATGGCTTTCCAAAGTCATTACAACGGTGACATGGGTCTAAATTATTGCTACACAGGAAGGTAACTGCCTTCTATAAGAAATAGACCTGGAAAAGGGGAGAAGAATGCAAAAGAAGACTGCTAATCTTCATTTTCTACCTTCACATTATTTTCAGGGCAAACTGATGAAAATGGTAGACTTCTGCATAGTCCTGCTCTTAGAGAAATCAGTTGTGATGCCCATTTTATCTTTAATCACATTCACCCAAATATAGGTGACTCCGACTGTAGCACTCCCATATACACATGGGAATTTAGGAACAAGCTCTTTACCCCTGATCAAATCAGCTTTATGCAATGTACTCAAATGTATTTTTAAAGCAGAATGAATGGGAGGATTTCCTAAAGATTTTATGGTTTTCAACCAAAAACTGCACTAGATGGTTGCCTCAATGCTACCAGATACGACTGGTCTCGTAACAATTTTTTTTTTCAGAGAAGAAAAATATCCCTGAGTCCACATGCTTTTATATTTTCTTGTCTGGATCCCTTTTCCACTCCTATGAAACGTATCCTTATTTTGACCCTTGGGTTCACACACTGTCAGATATTTCAGGTTAGCCAACATTTAGCTGTCTGATCAAAGGACCTTCAACAAAAGATAATCTCTCTGTTTGCTTATAGAGTAGCAGGTAAAAGACATCGCAGGACTGTAATTTACTATATTACCTGTCAGTATGAACAACTTTTTTTTTTTTTAATTGCATACTTTATGGTATGCTTAAACTGTGTTTAATTACTTGCTGCAGAGTGAAATCTTCACAAGGTTATTCTGTATCACAGCTTCCAACTTGACTTTATTTAAAGGAGATGTCTTATTATCTTCCTAATCTTGAAGCACAGTCTACCATGTGAAGAAAATCATATTTAAACACAAAGATTTAGACACTATTTTTCTGAAAATCTGTCACCATTGGATTTTCATGGAAAGAAAGATAGGAAGGGAAAGTCTTTATCTAAAAAACAGACTGTCAGAAAATTATTAGTAATTCTTAGTGTTCATACAGTCACTGTTAAAAGTGACATTATCAGTGACGTGTCATCAAGAAGAAGAATTGCAAAGCCACAAAGAAGACAAAGTAATTTGCAAAAGCACAGTAGCCATCACAATGATGCCAAGATAGCTTTAAATGATAGAAATTGTATGTATGTTTATGCACTAAAGAGTCTAAAAAAACACTGGGGTCAGGTCAAACTTTGACATAATTTTCACTACATTAATTATATTTAATGACTAAAAATCAGTGTTTGATAGCACATCCAAAATGATTTATTTCCCACTGAGGACTTGTCCTTGTTTATAATTTCTTGCCCTATAATTAAAAAAAAAATAAAAATCACATTTCTACCAGAAGTAACTATCCGCTGCTTCATTAAACATGAACAGCTTGAAGTCACATTTTGGAGGTGGTTAATGAAATGGCGTCAGTAGGGTTTACACCACCTTATCCAGCAGCCACAATGTTTTACATTTACCCCTTAAAGGGAAAGAAATAATTCCAAATAACTCAGGTTAATTTTGTTCCTAGGCTCTACTCTGGACAACAATCACCAAAATTAAAGCCTTGTCCAGACTCCTGCATTTCTTCAGGGCAACTCAGCTCCAGCCTCAGCCAGCATAACTTGGGAAGAAACAGTCAAATATTCAGACACTGACACACAAGAAGAATGTCCAAATCCTGCCAAAAAAAGGTATTTTGCATCTGTGCTTAGGTCAGCTTTCAAATGCAGAACTGGGTACCTCATTACAGCAGAAATTGTAAGCTATGAATGTTAATTGACTGAAACGACTCAGATTAAAGGGGCCTCCAGCTCTCCCCAGGTTTGGGTAAACAATTCCCAGTTCCAAAGTGTGTTACTGAAGCGTTACCCTCAGTGCTTCATCTGGAACCACCTGACAAGATGTACAGTGGCAAATGTGCAATATGTGGATTTTTAAAGCAGAATTATCAGACTGAGGGGCTCAGCAGTCAGTAAGTCTGGGAGCTGGACCTGGCTTCCTGCCCTCACAGCACTGGCATCTCTGGGACACCAGGAGTGTTTCACAGCCTCGCCTCCTGTTCCAGAACTGTGGCCAAACAGACACCTAATCATTGATTTTCATACCAAAAGACAGAATAGCTGTAAAGTTCTTCTGTCTCCCATAAAACAATCCAGCCCTCATCACAAAAACGGGAACAAAACATTCTGAATTTCCATCTTTTCTTCCGGTTAGCGCTCCTGAAAGAACACTACATTTATTAAACCTTTCTTAAGAGCTTGTCAAGCAGAGCAATAATCATATTAGAAAATAAGGCTGCAGATTTCAGGATCAATTGTTGAAGTTTTGTCAGTTTGTTGAAGTTTTGTTAGTCTGTTCCAACATGACAAGTTGTCTGCTGGGTTGGCCCCTGTGGCACTAAAAGGTGGCACTAAATTTTTGCTATAGACCAGTTGTTTCTCATTCCCAGAGAATAAAGAGAACCAGCTATGTTAGCCCTTCAGAAGATCTCTCCAGTGAATGTTCCAGCGAATGGATGCTCCTGTTCATTTTGTGGTATTACAAATGCCAAATATTGAGCCTGCTTTGCTGTTCTCCTGCATTCTTTGCAATCATGGACATCTCTGTAAAACAAGCAACATACACATTTAGAGTAACTCTTCCTGTGAATTCTGAAAGGTGTAAACAAGGGGATAATCAAGCTCACAACCTAAGGTTATTATTCTTCCCAAATTGCTCTATTAACTTCTAGCTTCTTTCTATCCTTGAAAATTATTGCTTGCTGGTAGAGAAGTCTATTTCAAATTAAAAAAAAAAAAAAGGAGAACAAAAGAGGAGCAATCCAGTCTTTTGGTAGCATGTAAACAATATCAATTATTTTATATTTCCATATAAAGATCTGATTAACATAGCTTAAGCTTTATAAAAGATGAGAGATAAAAGATACTGGGGAAACCAGCACCTACCACAAGCAGAACAGCAAATCCTCACAGTGAGAGCAGCTACCAACTTGTTGTACAGGATGTATTACAGGGTGTAAAAAAGGAACATTTATTTTCTAAGCAAATTCCAAGCCAAAAGGCAACAGAAAAGCAGCATTATGTGGATGAAGCCTTTCCACATCGTTGTAAAAAACAGTTTATATCAGCTCACTGACAGCAGCCACGATGTATGGCCATAGAGCAATAATGATATGGTCCAGGTAAACCCAGCCCTCCATGAAAGATGCATGCCATGGATTTTCATCTATGGGAAAGGCAACGTGCAATAAACAAATTCAATGCATAAATCTTCAAAGACCCTAAAAATCTGGAAAGCATCAGCAGAGGCAACATGAAAACAATGAAATAATGAGTCCAAATGAGTCACTCATCACAACAATGACATTAAATCCTAAGAAAGGGCGACAGCACCAAAATACTTTATTTGAGAGCAATTCCAACTTCCTAAAGAAGATTTAATAAATGGTCATTTGACAATAAGATGTAATTAGTACCATGCACCACAACCTTTAAATAAACCTGCCAAAAATCACAAGTTTCCAGCACTACTGCAGGAAGGAATACCTGTAGGGATGTGTATGGTGAGCAGTGTATTTTTGCCCTGACTTTAATGGAAACAACACTCTCTGTGGACATCATTATGGACAAAGATGTGTTACACATCAGTCCATGAAATGGGGTGGGGTTTAACCTTCCTTTCAGTTCTGAAAAGAAGGTTAATAGTCCCACATTTTCATGACCAGTCTCAACAGACTGAGGCAAAACAGAGAAACGAGAAATTGGAAGCTAGAACATGAGATAAAACAATGTATCTGATGAGCTGTGATTTCATTTCAAAATACTGACAATAGTGGACTTCTGATCAATGAAGCTACTGCAGGAAATCAGCCTGAAACTACCACTGTTGGCACAAAAAGCTAACAGAGCCTGTCTGCAGCCAAGATAAAAGAATCCTGCATTTATTTATAGTGACTCTTAAATTAGTTACTGAATGCTCAAATCATGGGAAAAGAAATAAAAAGATGCATTTGGTTTTCTTGCTCTAAGGCCTGAAGGTACAGAATGTCACATGGAATAGATGTGATGTCCATCCTATAGACATGCAGGTAGATTTCCTTTCATGAAAGAAAATGCTCTGTTTCATTGCTCTAAACCAACAGATACATTCCAAGATTTTCTAGCAATGGGCAAAACCCACCATCAATAGAACCAGATTATATAAGAAATAATTTCTGAGTGTTTTTTAGACTAAGGGAGTAAAAAAAAAATGTAACAGTTCACTTCTCGAGACGCAACTAAAAATATTTGTAAAATATTTGTTGCATCTGTGCTGTATCAGTGAAATTACAGGTTCACAAGTAAATTTGTCACAGATGGCAAACTTCATTCCCCTCAGAGGAAATCTCAGGTAATCACACCAAAATACCAAACAGAGTAGAAAAGGCCACATCTTGGTCACTGTAGGTCTGAGAATGATGCAAATGATGAAAGGGCCTGAGCTAAATAAACATTGTGCAATTTGCACATGAACTCAGAGTGGTAACTTCAGACCTTTGCTTTCTCTTTTACTGTGACTGAGCCCTCCAGGACTCATGGCACTCCTACATGTAGGGGCCATTTATTAAAGAGAAAAGAAAAGCAACTATTTGCCCCTAAATTACTGCTTGGTCATAAACACACTGCAATTCTTCAACAGAATTTCATTTTCTTATTAAAGTTACAGGAAATGGCTAATTGTGTGGGTAATGTTTTTAGTTGTGTTTCATTAAATAATGTTCAGTATTTATTTCCAGATGGGTTAGGTAAGCACATAAACAAACCACAGTAATTTATATCATCCCAATGTGAAAAGAAAGAAGACATCAGAGATCATTTAATAAGACAGAACATCCCTGTGAACCCAGCATCCCAAATAAAGCTACTTTCACACCATTTACATCAGAGACAGTGCTGGTGCCATATAGTGAAGACAAAGTCTCAAAAAGGAGCCTGAAACACTCTATCCACGAAGTCTTTTTGAAGTAACCATAAATAATATAGAATATTTGTTCCCTTTTCAGGTACGCCAATCTCAATCAGCTGATTATGGTTTCTTGCTTCCCAACAGGTTGATTTATCCAAGGGGACCCACAAAAATGAATGAAAATTTCAAAAATTTTAGTATTCAAGGAAAACTTTTAGAGCAAATGTGAACATAACACATTTAAACTGGTCGAAAACTTATTTTTCAAAACCAGTCATGACATCAAAATAGTTGTCACAGCCTTGAAACCATGCAGACACCCTTCAAAAACCACATCCTGAGTTGCACCTCTTGCCTTCTTGTCCCCTCTCTCCTCTTTTCTCCCTCATGTGACACAGCCCAAGCTCTCAGTCTAACACATTTTCTTTGGAAGGGGTAGGATTTTTAAAACCAAGGTTTCAATACCAGGTGCACCATGAAAATTCCAACATTTTACAGAAGAGGGTAACATGAGGTAATAGAGATGGGTATAAAGCTCACCCTCCTGTCTGCATCTTTTGTGCTGAGAGAGTTCCAATCATATTTACTGTAATGGGCTTCAAACTTCAGCAAAAAATTTGCCAAAAGCTCTTTTGGTTTTGAAATTAATTTGCCACATACAGTTCTTCCTAGAAACACATTGATCTTCCTCAAGATTTTGTTAGGCTAATGGAAAAATAGAGATCTCTCACTAAAAAAATAACTTAAAAGAATGACAAGATGCAATCTCACTATGATTTTTAAAGTCAGGAACATAATGGGACTCTCTAAGTGTACAACTAAAAAATGAGCTAAACGAGTCAAAATAAAACATTATCTTAGCAATTTACTCTTATTTAACTGGAACAAATAATTAAATTTGAGAAAAAATACCTCTAGAATTGTTACAGAAAATGACATATTCCTATTGAAATCATTTGGTTCCAACAAAACTGCCTTTTCTGATTGAAAATTGTCATTTGGAAACATTTCACTCAATTATTCCTAGTTGAAAACCAGCAGCCTCTACTTAAGTATCTTCTAAATGTTTACTTATTGAGCTAAGGGACAACTTCACTGATCAAAGTTTATCCTGGGGGTATTCCAAAGAAAATAAACAGGGAATTAATTTCTCATGCTGTTTACAATGACAAAGTGTTGGTATCTGTGCCAATATCACCTGTACATTTCCAGATGTAGCAGGTTAGTTACAGCTAATAGATATTGAAAATGCCACTGATCAATCTTGGATATCTTCCATTGGTATAAACATTTTATTCTCTGATTAAAAAAAGTCTTAGAGCATTGCACTTGCTGAAAGCAACTGTCTACTTAAACTATTCTCAAACTTATTGAATATCTTTTATTATTAGGAACTCATTATGGAAACTATTCCACAAAGTTTAAAACTTCTTTAATGTTTAATTGCATTTTTGATCATTAATTACATCTGCAGATAGACAGAACTTTTTAAATCTTAATTTTCTCATTTAAGTTTGAAATAGAGTTTGCTACCCAATAAATTTTATTTTAGTGCAAAGACAAGGCCTATGTATTGATGAACCTTTTAGAAGAAACCCGCAGCTCAATCAGAATAAAATTCTATTTATCTACCATTTCATAATACAAGAATGAAAAAGTCATCTTTGCAGCTGAAATTTTGAGCTCACTGGAAACCATCTTTAAGATTTATTATTTATACATTTTATAATAGAAACTATGACATGAAGACTTTTTATTTAGAAATATCTGCTACAGAAGAACAGCCACTGAACTTGCTAGTGAAAGGAGAGAAGTTCTTGTCCTTTATGTCCACTACAAAAACAACAGTAAGGGGTGTCGTAGACATGTTTTATGAAAAATCCTTTCCTTAGGATTTTTCCTCCTGAGAAGCTGAGAGGGCTCAGGAACAAAATATAAACAATTATTATCTGCTGCTGTGCAATGCAACAGGTGGATCTGTGATTGGTCCATGTTGGTTGTTTCTAATTAATGGCCAATCACAGTCAGCTGGCTCGGACAGAGGGTCTGAGACAGCTGCCTATGTTATCATTCCTTTTTATTCTGTTCTTAGCTAGCCTTCTGCTGAAATCCTTTCTTCTAATCTTTTAGTATAGTTTTAATATAATATAGATCACAAAATAATAAATCAGGCTTCTGAAACATGGAGTCAGATCCTCATCTCTTCCCTCATCCTCGGACCCCTGTGAACACCGTCACAAAGGGGTACCAAGCAAACATTGGCACATGAGTGATGGTTGGGATGGATGATCTTGGAGGCTTTTTCCAAACTTAACAGCTCCATGATCCAGAGATATCTCATGGTTTGTGAGATATCACTGGATCATGCAGAGCCCTCCCACCCCCAGGTCCCGTGGGGCAGGGGCTCCTTTCCAGCCCTGGGCTCTGGGAAGGTTTTTACAGAGCTCACTGATGGCAGAGCACCAGCACCCCACATCTCCTGGGCTGAAACCACCACCCTTCTCTTCTGGCTTGAATTATCTGAGCTGTGCCTCCACAGACAGGCTGGGACTGAAGAAAAATGATCCTGATGTTGCTGGGTCCTGGCAGGGTGAGAGCCTGGCTGACCTGAGGAGCCCTCTGCTCACAGACACATAACTCACTCTGCAATGGACCTTCTAAACCACAACGTGGGAAAGCTTCTGACACAACAAACAGCAGTTTGTTCCATTCAGCAACAACAAAAAAGCTTTATTTTTCTTTTCAAGTAACATTTACCACAGACCCTTTTTTAACCAGCATCACTCTGAAGAAACTTTCCTTCTTCGTTTCTTTTCCCTCCTTACCTCTATCTTTCACAATGTAAGTAATTTGAATTATCCTATCTGACCTTGATTAGTTATGTTCCTTTACTTGCAGAACTGTGTTATTTTCCAGTGTGGCTTATTAAGGAAGTTTAGGCTTATAAGCAACAGATCTGAAAATATCAAAAGTCACATGACCTTAATTATGATATTTTTAAAAACATCATTTAAAAATACTATTTTTTACAGAAACTGTTCTGTTAAACGTAGATGATTATCTGAAAGGTTCAGATGTAAGAAGTTTAGCTGGAAGTAGATGGAGAAAAAGGGGGGACCAGCTTGCCCATACTATTTCCAGAGATGGAAGAGGTGATGAACAGGCAGCCAGTTGTGTATATCCCACTCCTGTGGTTATGACAGAAAAGAAATAAAAGAACTAAAGGCTTCATGCATTCCTAAGGAAGGAAAATTATAAATAATTGGTTGATACATTAAAACAACATTAATGAGGGATGCGCAGTACTAGGAAGGCTCTGCTGTGTGTGCTGGGTTTTCATGTGCCTATTTAGGTGCCACAAAATGATGTAAGGTTTAAAGATGGACATTGTATTTACATTTGCACCTTGGAGATTTTTTCATTATTCTTAGTCCTACCAAATTTTAGCACTATTTTCAGTGTTCCTGCTACAGTTAGGCTATGAACATAGAAGACTCTGGAATAATAAAAATATTATTCACTAAATATTCCTCTGACTGTTGCTTTACTTCTTTAAAAAAATAGAAAATTTGCATCGTTAACTCCAAGGGACTCCATTCCATTTTAGCTTTAAATACAAAAATATTTTTTCCATTTTTACCCAAATGTATTTGGGAAAACAGCTGCCTTAAGTCAGGAAAGCATAGACTTCATTTTTGACATGAATTAATCCAAAACCAGACAATTATTTAAGATAACAGCATTAAAAAATTGTTCAGGATTAGATAAAAATAACATAAACAGACCATTTTTGATTTGTAGCTTCAAGAATATTTTTGTGACAGACATGTAATTCCTCATTTTGTGTGCAAAAGCCCCCATGGCTGATAAGCAAAATTAAGGCAGCCATGTACATCTTAGTCACAAGTTTTTCCTCCCGCTAGGAGTACCTCTAAGAACATTTACTTATCAAGAAGTTTTTAGGCAATTTGACTTATTTTGGCAAGTCTGTTACTTTCAGATATTTTTTGTAGCATCAGAGCTCAGACAGCTCAAACTTACTGCATTTTAACAGAAATATTAAATGGTTCATAAAAATCTTTGCTGAACTCCTCTTGCTCCTGTGTCTAGAAGCAGAGCTGCCACTGCTTCCCTCCCTCTCACCCCATAGCTGAGGACTCACAGAGGCTGTGATTTATGCACCCAGCCCTCCCCCTGTACCCTAATTTCACTCTTTTTATGAATCCTGCGTGTTGTTTTTCCCTGACCTCCCTTTTCAAGGGAGGAAGGATTGCTTATCAACAGCTTCCACACTGCTGATCTCTGTCTCACACCACTCCTAGCATTTATCCACAGCTTTAAACCAGAGGGTTTCCAGCTGCTGCAGCAGCACTTTGTCCTAAAGAAATAAACAATCTGTTTTCAAACCCAGCCATGACTGGGACCTGTCCTGACTAACAAACAGCATTTCCTTGGAGGTGGCATCTGACAATTAAACAGGGCTAATTTCTGAAGATCCTGCTTCATTAAGGATTATTAAGAGATTAACATTTAATCCATTCTAGTGCATTAATGATGAGGATGTGGATAAAATATTGAATCTCATTCCTTTGGGTAGAATTCTCTTTCAGTACCTGGGGAGAATAACTGCTGGTAAAAGGGATGGGTTAATGGTGCACCTGTCTGCTATTTGTATGGTTTTCAATACAAAACAAAACAACAAAAAATCAGAGTCAATTGAGTAAGAAGCCTAGAGTTTATGAACAAAAAAAATCTCAAAGGTTGCTGATCTTTCTCACACTTCAGTGTTTGTGGAGATTTTGAATTCTCAGATGATCTTCCTGCCTTTCCTGAGGAACATACCCTACTCCTAACATAACTAGTGATTTGTCTATTGAAAAACATCTTTCTTTGGTTTTGAGTTTAAACATGACAGGTTAGGCATTGGAAAACACTGTTTTGAATAAGTTTTACTGTTTGCCTTGTGAAAGTAAAAAGAAATTCTGAAGTAAAGTTTGTGCCCTTGATTCTTTTAAAAATTAGGCTTTAAGGGAAGTATAATGTGAATTGGATCCTTTCCAAAGGTCTTGTTCAGCATTTTGGCACACAGAGATAACACTTTAAAGAGAGGAAGCAATGGTAATGATTCCACTTGCTGAGGAATCTCAATGTTATGTGAAAGCCTGACTCCCGTGCTTGTCAATACACTCTGATCATGATTCTGTGGTCACACCCAGCACTTCTGTAGTCATGCTTTGC
>NW_005054298.1:6161487-6175834 GCF_000277835.1 Geospiza fortis | reverse complement strand
TGCTTCCTTATAAATGTAAAAGCTGAGTGGCTATTCCTGTGTTCCAAGGACTAAGAGTTGGACACAAATGTACTGGAAAATGACAAAAAATTATTTATTCATCAAACTTAATGCCAAATTCCTTTTTCTTCCCAATATAATTTAAATTTTTAGTAAGCCAATCAAGTGATTTCTGATACAAAGACAATTGTATGATGAATAATAAAAATGCTCAATTTTAGCTAGAAATACAAGGAGGCATTTGAAAAACAGAGTCTCAAGAATACTGAGCAGAACATCTTCACACAAATGTACCCCTTGAGCTGCTGTATTTCAATAGGGAAGGAATATTATCCCTCTTCAATTATTAGAAAAGGTGTAGGAGTAGAGAAGAAGCAGGAAAGACCTTTCAAATGAGAACACTCTCAGTGAGTCACTGCTGTGGTGAGGGGTAGAAAATATCCTTCTCCTTTTCAAAGACTTCAGAAAGGCATTTGTGTGTTCTGGGTCCATTTATCTGCTTGTAGGATCCAGGGAAAGATGAGAAGTTGTGGGGAAAGAAAAATTGATGGACTTTCAGGGCCTTTTCTTACCACCCACTCTGTACAGCTCACAATAAGTAGAACATTCTTTATTACATGCTCTTGCTATCTATTTTGCCTGTGCCAGCTAATAAACCTCAGTCATTTTCTTAGCTGACTACCTGGCAAGATGGAGAACAGTAAAAGCCTGCACAGTCACTGTCAGGCTGACTGAATAGGTGGGAAAATGGTAATTTTTTTTTGTCAGAACTGAATTTAGGCTTCTAGCAAATCTGAAACCTCAGGTGAGATGTTGGATGATTTCCTGAAGTCCTTTTTTTCCAACAGCCACGTCCCGGTCGGTTATGCTGAACAGATAATAAATCCCTGTCAGTCTGCACAGCCTCTGTAGCACTAAGGAACCTCTGCACATCCACACAGAGCTCTCTCATGCAAGGCTAGAAAGGAGAATAATTTGGTATTCCCAATAATTTGGTAGGCCTTTTAATTATCTGCTTGCTTTCCTCATTTGCTCTTCGCTGAGAACTGGATCTTCCTCAGATAACTTATCTGCTATTTCTTAGGCTTTTAAGAGACCAAATCAGGTTGAGGCAACACAAATGAAATATCAGAAAACAAACAATGAAACTCCATTCAGTTGAAAAAGTTTTGCCTCAAATTCATCTGCTCAGTTACTCAAACTCTCAGTATGCCCCAAATTCATCCTATACTTTGGAATTTCTCGTGCTTGTTTCTAATATATATGGACCTCATATGGGCTGCAATTCAACTCTGGGCAGCTGCTCAAGAATTTTTTTTAGATATTCTGAAGCACTTTTTAGCTCAAAGACACCATCATCCTTTCTATTTTAGACACATATATAGGGTATTCTAAATACTTCCACAGGAAGAAGGAACTGACATGAAAAATAGTGGTTGGTGCAAAGACCAAGGTATAAACTCACCAATTGGATAAACTCATCAGCAGATCATAATAGCAATTCTCCTAACAATTAAAAAAACCCGAAAAACCAGAAAAAACCCAAATAAATTCTTTCAGGGATAAGTACTGTTAGGAAAAATAATATGCTTCAAGAGATAGATTGCTTTAAATCATGAAATGCTGAAATTTAAGGTAAACTACAAACTAAGTTGTGCTTTATTAAAACATGAATTTATAGCTCCATTTCAGCTGTCCTTTCTGACACAGATTACGGCAAGCTGTTAGCAAAGGAGGGCTGCTATCCTATAATGCTACACTAACAGCATATTGCAACTGAAGAATTGTTCCTGAACAAAACACAGTGCTAAGCAAACGTTACATTTCTGGATTTGGCATTTGGGAGGCTTTGACAGGACAGGAGTGAACAGTAACCCACTGGAAGCAGGAAACAGCAGCCATGGGGAGGATGCTGAGTGCACTGCAGTCTGGCTCAAGGAGGTGGGCAGCAGCCAGGTGAATTTACAGCCACTCTATTTACATCTGTGCACAGCAGGAAGGGTGCACAGCAGGTGGAGGGAATGTCCTGTGAGAAAAGCACATTGCAGGGCTGTTCCTTAAGGAGGGGAGCTGTGTGTGCTGTGGTGGTAGGGGCACAGCCCTGCTCTGTGCCCGTCAACACGCTCCCCTCTCCCAGCTCTGTGCAGACACTGCACACATCAGGGATGTTTAAGGCAGGCTGCCTACAGAGGTGTAGCTGTACAGCTGCATCCCTGGATTGACAAAACCCTGCTCCTGCAATCAGGCTGCAAGCTCTGCACAAGGACAGGCTGCAGCTCAAACTGGTGTGCAGATTTCCAGGGCTCCCTCCCTGAAGCTGTGCCCTGTTCCACCATCCCACCAATTCACTCAGGATCTTTGCTGGTCGCCGTGACCCCGAGAAATGTTATAAGTCTCTTTTCCCTGCCTGAGCACTTGAAGAAAGAGTCAGGGCTCTTCATTTCTCGGTCTCAAGGTTGGTTATTGTATCTTATCTATAAATTTCTTTCTCCTGCCCTGCCGAGGTCTGTTCAGCAAGACAGTCAGAGGCACTCTGCCTGCCCCGGGGCAGTGTTATGTCTTTATACGAAAAACTACGTGTACAATGTTTACAATTACTTTCCAATACCTATCACCTGTGTTAGACAGTGAGCTTCTACTCTAAACCAATCTCCAAACTCTAAGTGCCAACATCACAGCAGAAGATGGAGGCCAAGAAGAAGAAGGAGAAAGGCTGGCCATGCCCAGATCCCTTCATTTGCCTTCAGAACCCCCATACCAAAAACCCCAAAATCTACTTTTCCACCCCATGATAACTTCACTATTATTCTGCCTAAACTGTTGTGGCTTGCTGATCTTCATATAAGGTTGGTAATTTGCTCCATGGGTCATAATCAAACCCACAGGTGTTTTGGGCTCCATGCCAGGGCTTCTGAGCCCCCTGGCAGGGTCCTGGCCATCCTGGACAGCCAGAGGGATGTCCTGGGTTCCCACACCCATGTTAAAAGTGACTTTTGCTGGCTCAGTGGAGCTGCTGAGGGGCAGCATCCTAAAACCGCTCAGAACAGGAGGGGTCAAGCTCTGGCCAGCTCTGAAGGAAGGGAAAAGGTAAAAAAAGCAATTTCTTGTGTGGGCAGAGAGATATCACCAAGAAGATACAGTGAGCACAAACCAGGATGGTACAAAGTGCTAGTGCATGTCCTGAAGGCTCTGAACAATTCTTTATCTCTGTTAAAATATAAGGAATTAAAACATGATGAGAGCAGAGAGGCATCATCATCAGGAGAAAGTTCAGACAAGGCTAAAACAACCTGGCCTGTTTAGCCTAACAAAACAGGAGCTTGAGAGAAGTATGATTGCTCTTAGAAAATACTTCAGAGTCACTCCAGGAAGGGAAAAGACATTTTTAAAGCTAAAATACTGGCAAAGGAACAAACGGGTACAAACTGCTTTGAATATATTTAGGCAGTAGAGATGATAATTTTGATCAGAAGAGAGAGTCCTAGAACAGCCTCCATGAGGAGTAGCTGGAGAAACATTTTGCAGATGGGATATACTTAGTTTATTAAAGGATTACATGATATGGTTTTGATGACCCAGAATCCTTCCTTCACTGTACACCAGCAACTGTATTTGAAAGCAGGAATTAAATTTAACCAAGTTTAATTTTAACCAAGACTATCCAGTCTTAAGAAACTTCATGTCTGATTCTCTTCCAGACTACACTGTCTGGCCATATTAATTTTCATGTTAAAAAAATGGGACACCATATATTTACTAAGCTGAAAAATACTATCAAAGGCTACCCCTTAAATGCACTGTATTGCTGAGCATCATATTAAATTAAAGATGTCAGTGTTAGCTTTTCTTTATGCCAATCTACAGGCACTTTAGTAACTGTACTAATATGTTAACTATTAATAAACAATTTCAGAAGTTATGAACCAACTTTGTAATACATTCTTAAAATTTAAAGCATTTTATATAATTTAGCAAAAATTTTTAAAAAATTGTCATCTTAAAGAAGTACATTTGAATTAAGAATGAATATTTTCATTTAATTCTAAGTATTAATCAAAGACCATGGTCTATCTCTTTTGTATTTTCATGGCAAAAATGCTAAAGCATAGCACTGAAGTTCATGTTTCCTTATGCTGACTGAAGATCAGACATTTACAAAAAGTGAATAATATTTGCATAGCAAATGAGCATCTAATAACATGCAGTAAGACATGTAATGTCAAATTTGCATGAGATATTAGCTTTTATAAACAGCTAATGTCTCTGTCATTATCCCCTTTACGAGTCTGTTGTTGAGGGGTTTTTAAGAGCCTCATAATTTTCATTTGATGGGTTATAAAAATAACAACTTGATTTGGATAGTGGCTTAAAATGTTAATCACATTTCATACCACACAAAAAAAAATCAGTGCTCTCAGCATTTATACACACTACAATAAGATGTGTCCAATTTTAAAGCATTCACAACATCAACTTTGTGTAGAATGAAAAAACTTGGACTGAAAGTGGCAATGTTGGGAGGAGCAGATGCAAATAATTCTACTTAATCCATGCAAATTGAATCAGTGTTGTGGGGCAACTTCTGGTCTGGAGGTGTCCAACCCTGCATCATCTCTTGCTGTGTACTTCAAACTACTGTTAAACTGTGAAAAAATGTAACTTTTTATGAGATCTTCTGGTACCTGCTATTTGTTACTCACATTTATATCAGAAAGATCTGTCTGTAATTAATTCTAATTAACATGATGCTCTGCCTTGCATTTCCTGTACACCAATGAGCAGTCCTATTTTTACTCGAATTCCTGGAGTTTTACTGGAGTTATATCTCCTCTGACAGAGCAAACACAAACTGGCAGTTTTCACTTCATATGGTTTTGCAGATTGAGAGCGAACAGTGCATTTTTCCTCCTCTGTTTGAAAGCAGAGCAAGATCCTTGCCCACATTCATGAGGCAGGAGTGAACAGAGAGGGCTCTATTCTGTCCCCCCTCGCCAGGTCCAGCCTGGTGTAGCTTGGCACTGGCACAGCAACTCCTAACTCACCCTTTTGTAATGCAAGCAGGGTACCAAGTTCTGGGATTTCCCTCAGCTGAAGCTGTTGGGAGGGCACACAAACCAGTCTGCAATATAATGGATGGCTTCAGCAATCAGCCTCATTACTGCCTGGACACTACATGCACCCACCACAGTTGTTTACACTATTTCACATATTTCCTATACAAGTTCAGATAGCATTTCTACTGATATACCCTTCTTTATTTCTATATTGCAGTCTAAACAGCTGCTAAAAGCACGCATTAAACTCTTGCACATTCACCAGTGACCAGCTGCAACAAAAGATGAATTGTGTGTTACTATGTATTATTGTTAATTTTGAATTGATTTACTGCTAAAACAATGCCTTCTTTCTAAGAATCCCACTTCTGTTCTCACACTAGTTGCACACTGATGTAATTGAAATGATTTTGGTACAGACTTCAATGGAATAACTATAAGCCATCAGATTAGAGTCTGAGCCATAAAAAGAACACGGAAAATTCAAAAGGTTATACATATGTATTTTTTCTTAGGCTGTCCAGCTGACTATCCAACCTCACAGGCAAGTTTGCTATTTTAGCAGTAACCTGTCAGCTTTGGGGTATTTGGAAATGTGAATTCTCATGTGCAAATTGTCTCAACACTGAGTTCACTCCAGCCCATCCCACCTTGAACACCTCAGCTACAGCAGGTGCACAGCCCAGCTGCACGTGGCAGAACAGGCTCTGTGCTTCTCTTGCACAGTGGTGCTGGCTGATGGAAGCTTGCACAGAGGAATCTGCATCATTTTTGCCTCAGTTTTACCATTTATAAAACAGACTCCCTCTGTGCAAACCCCTTCAGAGATGGGTGCTGATGCTCAATCTCTAACCAACTGTGAAACTTTCTTTTTGTTTGAAGCATATAAATTCCCATTCATGCTATATACTTCAATTTCTTATAACTCTTAGAAATCAAGAAGTCTATAAATTAGTTTTATTCTTTCATTTTCAAGCTCCAGCTGAAGAGCTGGAAAAGGGAGGCTGGTAAAAGTCTTTAAGCTGATACAGGCATTTGCCACTGGTTTCTATTTCAGTCATTTCACCCATGCTGCCTGAGGTGCACAGATCATTCAGGTACCAAATCATCACAACACAGGCCAAAATGCATTTTGTGAAGCTAGGGAGCCCTGGAGGAGAGCGCCAGGGTTAAATGCCAGCTTTTGTTCAGCTCTCTGCTCGGCTGTGCTGGGGATGTCTGCGGGCTCTGGCAGCAGGTGATGCACGACTCCGAGAGTGCCTTACTTACTGATTTGGAAGAAAGCACCAGCATTTCATCCTGCCTGCTGGATTTAACTTAGATGGATGGACAGAAGCTGAATACTAATAATGGTAGAAGAAAAGAAATAACTCCACATCCCTTCCAGCTGAGCTTTCCTAATTGCCAGCCCCAAATTTGGGAGTTAGAGCAGAGTTTTGTGAGTTGCTGTGACTGCTGAGCTAAAGGAAATCCTTTCTCTGCAGAAGAGTTTTTTTCTCCTCTTCAGAGACCAAGTGATGCTAGGGGTCACTAAACAAGGAGGACAAAAAATATTTTGGCTTTCGGCAGTCAGAACAGGTATTTCTTGTGCAGAGAGTTTGCTATAGTTGGAGACAGCCCTGAAGAAAGACTTCACTGAAGCTGCAAGTAAAGGACAGAGACTTCTGACATCTGGTGCAGGAGCAGTGACTCCTTTTCACCTCCACCTTCCCCTCACATCCCCCAGTGACCTCCTCTCCATTAAGCACTTACACTTGAGGTATCATGCACATCCTTGCATGAGAGGAGGTTACACCAGAGAGGAAAGAAAAAAAGGTGTACACCAACAGCAGAAGGCAGAATGATCAGGAAGAGACTGTTGACTCAGGGCAAGAAATTCACTGCCAAATAATATTTCTAAGTAAACTGATAAACTGCCCCCACCACCCACCCTTCTCTTTGCTCATATGAGAATTGGCATGACCCAGAGCCCACTGATGGGTGAGGCTGAAGCACTGGCTTTGCTCATGGCCCTCTCCAGAGGATAGAGAATTCTCTGTAGGGCTACAGGAGCTTTCACAGGGGCTGTACAGGTGCAGCAGAGGCTCCTCAGGAACGCTGGTGGGAGCTGGGCAGGGTTACAGAGTTGATCCACAGGGCACTTCATTATATTTCCAAGGAGATGGAGGTAAAACTCCACAGCTTTACCTTCCCCCCACTTCCTCTGAGTTCTATAAAAGAGGTGCATGACTAAGGTGCACACTTGTAGCAACTTAGAAGACTGAACCAAATAATATTTATTACATATAGTCATGGTGTATTTTACGGTCTGCTGGAACCATCTCATGAAATGTTAATTTTGAGAGCTTCCCTTTCCCTTCAGTGAAAATGGGACAAGCAACAAGAAATTACATCAAAAGAGACCTGAAGTATACAGAGAGACAGGAATGGTTTGCACACTCCAAAGCTTTGGCAGATCTACTTTCAGGAAATGATAGTTCTGCATGAATTTCAGGCAAAATGAGAAAGGAAGAGAACCTTAGTATTTATTCTGACTCTCTTAAGTACTCCCAGTTATTAAAGCTGCTACTGTGGTTGTGAAAATAAAGGCCTCATCTCAGTAAAAGTGCTCTTATCTGTGTTTTAGAGAAGCTCCTATTAAAATTTCTCATTGATCCTGAGGCTCCAGATTAAGCTAAATCCTTATTCATGCTTACATCACAGCAGCACATTTTCAGGCTTTTTTTTTCTTTTATGTATGAGGGGTTTTCTTCTCCCTCCATAGAATAAAGTTTGGCCCAAATGCCTGTAATGATTGCTCTTGCAACAAGCCTCAGTGCACACAGTCATCCACTTGGCAAAGCTAATAATTTTGGTATTTTGTTTGGTATTTTATACTCTCTGTTTTTATTTAAAAGTTTCAAAAGGCATTTATTAACTACAGAGAGAAGAAAAGCTGCATTAGCAAGACAGAGCAATTACATCATTGCTGAGTTCACAATGAGCTGCTGTCAACTCTTCAAGCACACACAAAATAGAAGGGGGTTTTACAGCCTGTCACCATCTCCTGACAGGCAGGTAAGTCGCTGCTAATAATCAAAACAAAGCTCCTTTCTGGGGTCTAACTTCTCCCAGGAGTACTCTGCAAGATTACAGTCTTTAGTTAATTCACAACTAGAACATGCTTTTGCTCCCAATGTGAAAATTCTGCTGCTTTCCCAGACACAGCCAGAGAGCTGAGCTCTCCCCCTTGAACTCCTTTTTGCACCTGAGCCCTGTTTGACATAGCAAAGGCACATCCCACATGGATTTTTACCAGCAAATGTCACTGGAAACAGACAATTCCCTGCCAATGGTGTCTTGAGAAGCACCCATCAGACAACCCAGCAGGATCCTCTTAAAATCTTTGTATTTGATAACATTTCTGAAAGTTTCTTATCACGTTGAAAGAAATTTCTGAAATACCAACAACACTTTAACCCCAGATTCTTATTCCAGGAACAGCCAAATGGTAACAAAACACAAAGATTGAGATGCTTTCCTCGAGTTTGGAGGACAAGTTTAAACAACTTGCTTGTAAACAACAGGTGAAAACAACAGACCCTCTAACTACAGTCCTCAGGTAGCTAAATGAGGCAGATTGAAAGTGAGGGCTTCAGACACATTTAATGAGTGAATGTTGATGCTTCCAGACCTACAGGCCAGATGGTCCTATTTCTACAAAGCCCAAGGATAGAAAAAAGTAAAACCCTCCAGGTGTCTACTGTACATTTCAATCTGTGATAATAGTCAAGAAATGACAAGTCTGATAAATTAAAACCCCAGGAGGCAAAACTCAAACCAGAGAGAATTTATAGAGGAAATACAATTTATGCAGCAACTTATGGAAACAAAATGGGAATTGAACCAGCTTCCTACAAAAGAACTGTAATATTTTATTTAATCCAAAGTGTGTAATGTTGGATTTTTTTTTTTAATGTTAACCTGGAACAAGTGCTAGCCTGAACCTCTACTAAAGTTTTCCTTCTCATTCAGACTCACACCACTTGTCCAGCCCCCCTGTCAGTGCCTGCCATGGTGCACACCAATGTATTTTTTATACTTTGCACCATCATTTTGTGTGGCCTTGGTGCTGCTGCTGCCCAAAGCAGATGGATCCTGTGCTCCTGCACAACCTCTCACAACAGTAAGGGGATGGTGCCTGCACACCAGGCTGACACAGAAAAAACCTGTGGCAGAATAATGGTCTGGGTGAACCTTAATTTGTGCATACAACATTTCAAACAGCACTTGAGACAGCTGTGATTTTCTGGGGTCAGTTTAGCTGCACAAGTTCTCATTGGGAATGCTTTTACATCAGTAATTTAAGGGGAAAAAAGGCCATTGCTTCCTTGACTGAAGATAATATTGCTTGAGCTGTGACAAACCTTATTCTAAGTAATATAAGCAAGATGCACCAAAAGCAAGAAATTTATTTTCTCAAACAGGCAGGAAAACACGCTATTGAACTTATTAAAAATACCCATGTGGATAATTTTATTCCACCTTCAGTGTTCCTTAGTTTCAGTACAGCAAGGTTTTTACAGCACGTCACTTTCTTACCAGACAGCATTTCATTAAAATTCCAAGTCCTTAGAAAAGGGGAGGTTCATTATTTTTCAAATTTACCTATATTTAAGTATGCTGAAGTCATTTATCACCAGGAAGCAGAGGTGTTGCTAAGCAAACATTCTCTGAGTGCCCACATCATTACCTCATCCAGGTAAGGCATTTGAAGCAGAAGCCCACTGAATTTGGTCAAAAAATTATTGAAAAACCAAGGTGAAGAGCAAAACCTCCTGATGCTCATTCAACAGATGGGAACTCAGATTCTGACTTGTGATATCCTATATATGAAGGTGTTATTTGAAAATAAGACAATGTTGCACACTTTTACTCAAAACAAATGATCTTTAACTTGAATTATATAGAATCCACTTTTTTTTTCAGAAATTTGGGCCTCATTCTGTTTGATACCATGATATAAAATCATAAAAGTTATTGATTTTTGAGAATCACAAGCCTTCTTATATTAAAATGTTGCCAGTGTCTTACATCCATATTCTTGGAAAGTAGCATATCTTGGCTATAAAGAATAAAACTCTTATTCCTTTACCTTTGGTGAAAGCCAGCTCACAATTTTCTCCACAGTTACCAGGTTAGTTACACTTTTCACTAGCTCTCTTCCTTCTCAAAACTAAATATAAACAAAAAAATTCTCTGTAAAAAGGATTTTATCTTTCTTTGGACCTTCCTTCTCTCAAGCTCCCAAGCAGAATGAGAAGTGGAAGCTGGTATGCATTTTGAAGAGCTTATGTAGACTGCAGATTTTCCACTGTTGTTAAGGCTTAAATAATCCATTTCCCTCTCCTTGATGTATCTGCAATCTTTGTAGACTAAAAACTTCCACGCCGGCATTTCCTAACGAGCAGAAGCATCTGCATGAGAATCTTGTAAACAAACTTTGCTTTCTTAAATCTCCTTTTTTCCCTAAAACACTACTAGCATATTTTTTTTTTTAACTAAAGCTCTGCTATGTTTTTCCTGGAAACTTTCCAGTCCAACAGTGTAATCCCTGCAGATGTATCTACATGCATTTGGCAACAATCTGAAATTACAGCTGATGTGACCCCTCATAGGCAGGTGCCTCCCATATCTCTTAATTATTTAAACAAAAACATCATCAGATAATCCACTGCACATTCAGGCATAGAAACATCACTTAGTTCTTAAGTAAGTAATCTAATGGTCTGCTCACAGCCAAATATAATAAATACATTAAAGTCCAAACAATCTACAGACCTTATCCTAAGAATATTCTAAACTAGAAAGTGAGGCATCCAAGAGCCTTTCTGGGCCCCAAAGCATTTTGCAAGCTCTATACTGATTGCACTTCACCTGAAACACAGCTTCCAATATTGTGCTCTAATTGCCCATCTTGCACTTAAGGCAGGTGAGGAAAAAGCCTTTGAGGATCCCAAGCACCTGCAACACGCACAGAGAACTACTGACCAGGGAAAATATTTAAATATATTGGTCACATGCTCAGGTAAGTTTTCACAGATCATGGCAGCTACCAAACAGCTGGAATTTTGTGTATTTAGGCTCATCATTGCCAAACATGAGCTAATAAACCACTACAGCTGTCATTCAACCCCTCTGTTCTTCCAAACTGGACCAATTCAGGAGGACAAGTGCAGCACTCTGCCAGGGGAATCCTGACTTTGCATGTGGTTTGAGGAAAACAAACACATCACATACACAAATACATTTCATCAACACAACCTTCTCAGCATAGTTATATCATCCACATTAGACAGCAAGAGTTCAAACTACTTGCTAAGAACAGAGGAAATCAGTGTTGGTGCTGTGAACTAAAAGTGTCTCCATCTGCAGTGAGACTAGGGAGAAGGAAGACTAGGGCTTAGCATCCCTCAACAATGAATTATGGGGCTATATGGCAATAAACTTAACACTTAGGTTGTAAAAGAAACCATAAATGGAACCACAAGGCCCTGATTTATGCACTAGATAGATCCTGCTTTGAGATCTAGATTAATTCTTTAATAAAGATGCTATCCATCACTGGAAAAGGCCTGCCTTGGTTGTTTATTTGCCTATCATGAACAAAGAGTGTTAATTATGTTGTTTCAGATATAGTAGGTCTTCCCTGATACTTACAGCCTGCCACAGAGCAATATGTCTTACACAGGAATGCATTATATTTTCAATTGAAAACGACTTACCAAATTGAAAACATAATTTTTTTGTCATTGGAAGCCATATAATGTATTACAGCTTGCACTGCTACAAGATAGCAACAGAAGAAAATACCATAGCTGCACCTATTTTTACTGTAGAAAATAGAGTTGCATGTTTCAATTACCAGTGTAAAAAAGTGTCACTAAGGATGGAATAAAGCTAAGCATTAGTTTCAGGAATGTCAAAATGTCAATAACTGCTCTGAAAACATTTCTGCCTACAGTACTACAAATGTCATAAGTTGAGGTGTTCTGGCCACTTTTCTATCACCCTGAATGGAAAAGTCATCAGGACAGGTGTTCTTACACAATCTCACCTCTTACTTATTTTGGGGAAGGTCCTCTTCTCAGCCAAACCCAACCCCAGCAATATTAAATCAAGAAAAGAGGATTGGTCTGACCACAGCCACAGTGGAAGGTGAGCTGGCACTTGGTTGGCCCCAGTTTCACTCTCTATTTTTACTTTTGACTTTTCCCACTCTGAAGCTGAATGCTACAAAATCAAAACTTCCCCAAGCTTAAAGCATCCAGGCCAAACTGAGGCAGAACAAAACCTCCAGGGATTTATCAACTCCCACCTAGGACAGAACTTTAAAACATTTACAATTGTCTCATTATTACCCAAAATAATATTTGATCAAAAAAATTGATAGGCAAAACTAAGTTTGATCTATTGTTGTTATGAAATTAAAAGGCATGAAAATATGGGTTAAAATCGATGACCGTTAATCTCATATAAAGTTTCAATATCCAAATTGTATACAATTTTTTTTTTATTTAAAAAATACATAAATAAATGCCAAACACGAGCTGCCACAGTGCCACTCAGAAGTGGGAGAACAGGTTTTGGTGCTAAAAATAGGGATTTCTGACTTGAAATGTAGATTAAGCCTATTGCAAAGGCATGACTGTCTTTAATTGAATTCTTTGTTTTAAATCTCTGCATTAATCCAGCAAGGAAGCATCAGTACAATTTGTTGGATCAAATAAGCCATCAGGAGCTTCATTAGGCAACATCAGCTCAAGCTCTTGAGCCTTACTCAAATATCCCTGAAACCAGTGAGTATCTTCCATTGATTTCAGCAAGTTTTGCTTCAGATCCATACTCATTTCCTTCCAACCAATAAAGTGCTGCCATTTTCTCAATATCCTTTTGCAGTTCTCCTTATTTGTTTCCCCTGTGATCACTGCTGTCTCTAAAAGAAACCCATAATGGATTTAATTTTATCTTTTAATTGAAAATAAAGGAAGGAAGGCAATACTTTTCCAATATTTCTATATCCTTTAATCCAACTTCTAACAATTATATCCAGAGCCACTTTATTCTTGGGCTGGCATTAAAGTATCCAGTTGTTAGGGATTCTAAAGCCTCTGGACTAAGAACCCCACAATGACAAAAAATAAAAATTTCAGCAGTTTCTGAGCTGAAAAAATAATATTTTAAAACTTCTTCCATTCCAACTGCAATCACAAAATGCAAGCACTGGGTCTGATTAAAAAACACGTTACTGAAACCTGAAATTTCTTCAGTCTCTGCAGCTTGGTTTTGGGCTTAAAAAGGGTTTTAGACAAATGTTCAGATAACATGGCGGGTTTTTCCTAAGTCTATATTTTAATCCTGAGAGCTACATTTCTTTATCATTGTTGGTGGTTTAATCAAACCATTTTTATTCCTATTCCTTCCCAGGCTGTCAAGATTATGTCCCTATTTGCATTTTCGTTCTCTTGCCTTCGAACGCAGAGTTTAAATCTGTGCAAGTTTTTGGTAAGCTGGGAGAGCAATATCTGGAAGTTATAGTAAATCGTACTTTATAGATAATGAATTGTGCTTTTGATTTGTAATTTTAAAGCCATGAAAGTTTTCTGAATATATTGCAATGTCCATTATAATTTGTCGTCTTCAAGAACTTCCATTTCTTTTAGAGTTTCCCTCTTTCTCTGAAAGAAATTCCAGTCAGTGGCCATGTACTCCTGATAGAAACAAGCACCAGTTTGACCTTTTAATTTTGTTTTCATTTACTTTAGAGATAACAGAAGACCGATATTAATGTTTTGTAGTTGGGACACCTGAATGTTGTCAAATCTCCCTTAACACATGGTGGTAAAAACTGCATATCTGATGCTGAGCCTGTACTCTCACTACCCAAAATGTTTTTCCTCCTGATTTACATGATTAACTTATTTAATGAGGCAGAAAGAAGGTCTCATCCATTGTAGTTAGTCACAAGCAATGCAGTACTGAATAAACAGCAACAGCACATTAATCTCTCTGACTTTTCATTATTACCCACTAACAGGAATACATTTGTACCTGCTTTCATGGTTAAATGCACTCGTTTGCTGGTTTTAAGAAGGGAAGAAAAAAGCAACCCCAAAACTATGACACAGCATATTAAGAAATGCATTTTGGGTACTGCAGGAAGTGCAGTAAAGGCCAGAAGGGACAGTTTGTCCACAGGCACTGATAAGAGGCCACGGCACCATGGGAAGAGCTTAGGAATGGAGAGCACATGA
>NW_005054298.1:6154652-6161462 GCF_000277835.1 Geospiza fortis | reverse complement strand
CTCCGCTCAGCAGGAGTGAAATAACAAGAGCTCAGTAAAAGATCCTGGTCTGCCATGTGTGAGACATGGAAACACACAGCCTTTTCATGTGCACAAATGCTTGGGGCCTTTCTGTCCCCTGCAGCTGCTGGCCCAAGCTGGGGTCCTCCCACACCAAATGTTTCCTCAGGGGCAGAAGACACAATCATATATCATGTATTGCCTTTTCCTACCATTTCCTCTCCAAAGAGGCAAATAAAAAGTGGCATTTGGTGCTATCTGTAATATGGTGCAGCCTGCTGACATTACTGTGTGACAGCACTGCCAAGCAGAGCCCTCTCCCCAGCCAAGGGCCCACTAGAATGGCTGATGATGGTTAGATTTTGTCTGAACAGCCACTGTCCAGCACATCCATGTGCTCCAAAGAGAAGTGTAATGATTACAGTAAGACCCCTTCATTACAGTGTTGGCTGGGGTTTTTTGGTTGTGTGACACTTCAGCTCTGGAGCTGCCCTGTGTCAGCAGGACTGGTGTGCCAACATTCAAAGCCAAGCTCTGGGAGCAGGGTCTGACTCAGCAAGACACGGTGGACACACAGAACAGGAAATTCCAGCAGCACTCCCAGAAAGTAAAACCCTTGTAGGCTCATCCTCTCAGTTAAAACCACCAGAGACTTGAACCACTGCTCATCTTGAAGCACCTTTTTTTCCACTCCCAGAATGGCTGAAGCAAATGAAGATAGAAAATGCTCCTTTACAATCATCTCCACCAATGCCCCATCCAGCCCCAGCACTTCCAGGGATGAGGCATCCACAGCTTCCCTGGGCAACCTGTTCCAGTGCCTCACCACCCTCACATTAAATAATTTCTTCATAATATCTAATCTAAACCTGCAATCCTTCAGTTTAAAACCATCAACCCCTGTCTTATCACTACGTGCCCTTGCAAAAAGTCCCTCTCCAGCTGCCTTGTAGCCCCTTTTAGGTGCTGGAAAGCTGCTATAAGGGAAGATATGAATATCACAAGCAATACATTCATCTATAATATCCATTATGCAGAAGTCTTTGTATTCTAGGAATTAAATATTAGCTAGATCTATCCATGTCTGCATGAAAAGATCAGTACCATTGACCAGCAGTACTTTGAAGATGCCAACAACTTTAGATCAGAATCTTTCCACACAAAGGTTTTTTGTTGGGAGATTTTATACTTTTTTCTAATGAACCCACAGGCAAACTTTGAAGGAAGGAGTATAAAAGGCAGTGAACAAAGCAAGGTTCATGTCCATTTTTGTCTTTGTGGAGAACAAAGAATCTGTCTGGGAATCAATATTTTGTAAAGGGCTGAGCTGCCATTGCTGCTGCTCTGTCCCAATGCACCAGAGCAGAACCAAAATCCTCCAAACCCAGAGGATTCATGTAAAGAAAGCAGCACATTTCTGAAAGATGAAGGAGCTGTTTAAGACAAAAGGCGGTAGTGATCAACAGGAAATAGACATTTCTAAATGTAGAAAACCAGTAGGAGAGGAGAAATTAGAAGACAGAGCTGGGGGAGAAGCAGTAGGACAACACAGAGACAGGGAAGGTGCGTTTTGCCTTTGCATGTTGCAATAATAGAAGTCTATGTCAAGGCAGAATGGAAACACTTCTACCAAAGACAGGGAAGAAGAAGAGTTCAGTAGCTGCTCCCCAGCCATATTTGGAGAGAAGATGTGCAGACCTCTCTCTTTACCAGCAAGCAAAGTCCTTAGCAGACAGCATCTACTCAGGATGACTTGCCTGTACCCAAGATTTGCAGCCTAACAAATCTTGGCACCTCACATATACTCCAGAAGACTGGAAATTTTCTAGTTCTAATGTAGTTTTGTGAAATATTTGACATGAAAGCGGCAGGGGTTATAGTTCCTAACTATCCTGAATAAAGATTTATGTTTGATGGTTCCTAACCAGCATTAATCAAGCTAGGGATTGTACTGCATGCAAACATCCTCAAAGCTGAGCACAGGGATGTTTATTTAAAAACCTCAATGAATCTAGTATATAAATGTAAAAATATAATATCACTAATGCTGGGATTGTGAATTCAGCATTAATATAAAACCGAAAAGGTTTCACCAGTATTCCCTGGGAGACAATTTCACAATCATCTGCCTTCACTTTGCCCTCTGACAGCTGCAGAGGCAGATCTGCCTACACAAACATCTACAACCAACTCTTTGGTGCTACACATTCAGAAAGGAATGCCCTGCACATGCTCTCTGCTTTTCCAATAGTCTATTTTGTACCAATACAGAAGGACTAGGAAGAGCTTGTTTCAAAACCATTGGTATCAATTGAAAAAAAAAAATAGATGTGGGAAAGAAAGAAAAAGTAGGTAAGGGATACCACAGCAAGGTACAATCAATAGAGATTAGAATAAAGAGAGACTATGACAAAAGATGAAAGTTTGGAATAAAACAACCCACAAGTCCCATTTCCTTGGCCTGCAGCTGGTTCCTTTATTGCTACAAGCTGTGTTTCTGGGAACCTGAGCAGCCTGCAGCCTGATAAACTGCTGCATCAGGAGCTGGGGAGAGGTTACCCTGCTGCTCAGTCTGTCATTAACCTCTTCCTTGTGCTCATGTGTCTCACAAAACTGGGATTCAAGGACACAACCAGGGATGTGAATAAACAGGCTCAGACAGACACACGAAACTCCCCTGTCACTCAGGGGGGTGAAGCCACCTCTGCCCCACATCTGCCCCCAGCTCAGAGGGTTCCCTCTGCCCACAACATCTGGAACACCCAGCACTGCAGCCCCACTGAAGTTACAGGGACTGACAAGGTACTTCTCACTTTTACACTGAATTTCAACCTTCCAATTTCTAGTACAGAGCAAGGAACCTTTTAACTTGTCACCACAGCTGCCCAGGTCCACCTCAGTAGTTTTTCATCTGGTATTTTGCATTAAATTTCCCAAGATTTGAAACAACAACAAAAAAAAATTCTTCATAAAACAAAATTAAAGCAAATCAAGTAACAGTGACAACAACAACACTTTATGTTAATTATTGGGGGTGTAATATTCTCCATTTCTCCATACTTAGTATTCAAGCAAAGAACATGAACTATACAAGACAAATCAAAATGTATCCCAGCTCCGCATTAGACACAGAGTACCCAGACATGATACAGTTATTATGTGCAACCATTTCAATTACAAAGACTGCTAAAGCATGTAATTCAACAGCCACTTCATACAGTATCTCTTCAGCCGATCTGGCAAGCAGGAGCAGGACTTGCAGATTAAGTGTCAGCCTCCCAGCTGCTGTAATGCTACCTTTTACTTAAAAATGTATTTTCTCATTTTAATTGCATGGTGCCCACATGCTGAATCAGAGCTTCTTTCCACGGCAAGCATCATAACCCAAACGTGTTGTTTGAAAGAGTTGAGTTACTTAAAATATGCACTGTTGCAAAGTGTTTTCAGTATGTTTTTATATTTTTTACAACACCAGATCATCTCTTCATGTTACAACGTGCTGTAAACTGCTTAAAAATTAATTAATATTATGGCAACAGAAGTGCTATCATGAGAATTGTTTACTCTTTGGAATTTTACGAATATTCAACAGCTTGGCTAGCATCAGTTTCTATAAATTAATTTTGAAATCTGATAGCAATAGTTCAGGTCTATTGCAGAAGAGTTTTCATGATGTGACACCTAATTATAATACAATTTTAACAATCAAGCAGATAAAAGCAGTGTCAGTGATCCCAATGAATGTGTCTAATTAAATGCCTCCAAAGGGGAAAATGCAATCATTTAGTAGGCTTAATTTTATATTACTAAAAAAAACTCTAAAAATTCTTTTTTTCACCCCATAGTTTCACATGTGTGTGCTGCTTTGAGATGTATGGAGTATCCCAGAGCACAGTGGCAGGAGCAGCCTGAAACATCCATCTCTTGTCCACACACAGTGCAACATTTTATTTTCCAAAAGACATTTTTTTAAGAATACTTCACAGGATTTTCAGCAGAAAACTTTCATCTAACTAGTTTCTCACACATTTTTTTCTCAACATCAGATATTTTTTCCATGAGAAAAATAATCATAATTTTTTCCTCAGCATCAGACATTTTTTCCATGGGAAAAAATCACAATTTTTTCACAACATCAGACATTATTTCCACGTATTTCATGAGAAAATAGAGCTGTTTGTAACTGTTGTAACTGAGGGAACATTTACCAAGCCACATTTCTTGGCATAAGCAAGGCAAATTATTGTAGTAACAAAACAGCTATTTCACCTCCAGCAGCTATTTAACCACCAGGATATGGTATTAGTCTTACCTATTGACCTTGGATTATACTGCAGATATGAAAGAGAAGAGTAGTGCATTTTTTATTTCTTTTTTATTTCCTGATTTACAAGAAAGTGTGAAAGCACTTACCAGAGGAATTGTTATATGGGCAAAATATCAAGATGAAAATTCAGCTTCCTGTTTGTATAATTAGGAAATGCTTTTTGTAACTAATGGGAATTTAAGCATCAATTGGATGAGATAAATACTTGGATCCTAGAACAGAGAGCAAATATAATGCAGTAAATTCATCCTCTGTTCAAGTTCTGTGTGCGGAGAGCACAGAGTAGGGAGAGGACCAGACATAAAACCAGCTCTTTTCTGTGATTTCTTGAAAGCTGGTGCCCAGAGACCCTCAATCAGGTAACTGAAGAATTTTGTACTTATGCAGGTAATGATAATTTACAGCAAGCTGTGCAATCATGCCCATCACCAGAAAGAGAACATGCACTATCACCTGAACACAATCTGCTGCCCACAATTAGAGTATAATGAAGCATTTCCCTGGGTTAATTCCTCTGTGTCTCTAAAATTGACCTTTTTCTGGAAATTCCTTGCTATTCAAACTTCCCTTGGTCTGGCTTTCACCTCATTGTGTATTCCTCTTCTCCATCTCAGCAGTCCATTAATGTTTAGTGCTGTCTCCCACCTTGCCTGGAGTCTGTTCCAATATCCTGCAGTGCTCAGTGTTCCATACTTTGCCCCTCTGCACCCACTGGGTACTTCACTCACACACACCTTTTATTTACAGTGGTAGCTTAACACAGCAAATTCAGAGGTCCTACTCTCCACTGAGGCACTTTCTGTCTGATCCCAGATGTCCCCCACTCTCAGCACCATCTCCAGCTTTTTCAGCAGCTTGTCAAAACTTTGATATTTCTCAATATCTTCTAAAAGCTTCCTTGCTCTCGCTCTCCTTTTTCACAGCTGGAAATGATGTGATTTTCCCTGCTGTTCAGCTTTGTAATCTCAGGTTTGTTTCTGATGTCTGGTGCTGTGCTTTCTCTCCTCAAACAAAGGTGAGAAGGATTCAGGTGTTTTCACCCAGCCCCCAGACACTCAGCAACAGAGGAGATGGGAGTCAGAGGAGGCACCTGGTGCTCTCTCTGTCCCCCAGCTGAAAGCTCTGCTCCCCTCTCCAGCCCTTTACACCTTGCAGAAATACAAAATTCACTTCATCACCCCTACCAGAAAGACCTCAGCTGGGGCTCTGCACGCCATCCCTCCACTCCATCCCAAGGCACTGGCCAGTGAAAAAGCTCAGAGGTGCTCCTGGCTCTGCAAGCACTCAGGATTTGTCTGCAGCAGCATTTCTCAGGGCACAGCTGGCACAGCTGGACACAGACTTGTCCAGCTGAAGGCACCAGTTATTGTTTCTGTGATGGAGGAAAGAGGGGGACACTAATACCTATCCCAGTCTCAGCTTTCACTATTTATGAATCCTGCCCCATTCCATGGGAATATTGGGGATCACAGAGTGTGAAAGGGCACAGTCTTTGGCAGGTTGGTTAACAGCTTTCAAGCCAAGTCTCCCTGATTGAGTGATTTCCACTTGTACTCAGTTATGCTTCCAGCACAGGACAATGAAATCTTTTTTTAGCTCTACTGCTTGGCTAAAGACACTGGAGTGAGTTACTCACTGTGCTGTGGAATAACCATGCCAGTAAAGAAGATATTTGGGATGGCTATGCTGGGTTTTTCCCATGATTGAACTGACATTCACATTTTACACTATCAAGCTGAAAAATTCTCATTTGGCCAAATAATTATTTATCCAAGGTCTCACGTCTTCAAAAAACCTCCCAAAACAATCCTTATTCTCAAATAAAATTAAAATTTTATTTATAATTGTTATAATTGCAATTATTGTCTGTGGTGCTCCACAGTATCAAACTGAGCCTAAATGTTTCCTAAAATATCTTCTCTCCCAGCTTGCTCTGGCAACCCATGAAGCAGTAGAGCCCAGCTATTTTAAAACTGCTAAACCCATCTTTTTCATTCCAAAAAAAACACTTGAAACTTAATGTTTCAGTTTTCAACCCATTTATAAATCCCTTCCAAAAAAGGTTTGGAAGAATTTAAGCCAACATTATGTGGTACCTCCTCCCTTCTCCTTAACATCCCAACTCATGTTGTACCTGCTCACTAGCAGCTGTTTAATTTACTTACAGAAAAGGACAGCCACAAATAATTCTCACTCATTGCATCTAAATCTGGAAAATGATGTTAAAGGCAGGTGATCCAACTCCTTATCTACATGCAGATTGGTAATATTCACTCATTACAGTAAGACCTTAAAATAAAGATAAATATATTTCTTTTTAAAATGGCCCTGCCCCACTTTATTTTCAGCATTGAATCTAACATAGTTTGTGCAGTCAAGAAGAGAATATCCCCTACCAGCCTGGGTTTTGCCTCTGCTTCCCATGAACACCATTAAGTGTTTAATGGAGCTTGCTTTCCATGGAAGTAAAGCTGGGAGTGAGT
>NW_005054298.1:6140734-6154633 GCF_000277835.1 Geospiza fortis | reverse complement strand
TGTATGTTTGGGGATAAATGGCTAAAAAACCCTCTCAATACTGAAAGGTTGTGTGCCAAATTCATAAATGCCTATTCATGCACAGACCTCATTTTTCTTTACTAGTTGCTGATGTTCCTCGTCTCAGGCTGATTGTACAGCAGAGCAGACCAATCCTGGGGTGTAAATGGTTTTAGAAGTCAATTAGAACACTTTAAAAAAGAAATCCAGATTTTGCCCCACTGGGAAGCCCTGGCTCTCTGCACACTGATGCTCTCAGGATGCTTTTGTGATGTTGCTTCACCACACAAAATTCACTTTATGAAACAGCAACTCTGCAGCTGGGCAGTACCTGGAGCTCAGCACCACCTTGAAGTTCTTCATCCTCCTTGGTAGCAGCTCCCCAGCAAGACCAGGGATGCATAAAGGAAGTGTGAGTTCCTTTATCAGCAAAAGGAGAAGCCCACAGGAGTGAGATTCACCTCACCATCACCTGTGCAGGCAAATCCAGGGCAGACCTATCACTGCATTTCTATGAAAACATTTGAATACATAAAGCTAATTATAATATTTGCATTCCTCCTACAGAATAACAGTCCCTTTGAGCCTTTCAGTTGCAGTAATTTGCTGCTGCTCATACTCCTTTGGAAAAGCAGAAGTTTCCAGAGACATCTGCAGCCAAAATGCTTGGTGGGGAATGATGTTTGTGCAAATGGCTTTTGCTCCATTGGAAAGCTCAGAATCCACTTTCTAACACTGGCCCTAGGTACTTCCATGTACTTTCAAAGATGTTTATAAACCTTTACTATTAATATAAATTTAAAATAATTGACAAGAATATATTTACTCCTCAGATATTACCAGGGTACTAAACACACATTTCTAGAGAGCTCAGATTAGTCTCTATTTGTAGCAATTATGTATATAGCTTTTGTAATGCATTTCAATTTTTTTAAATTATAGTCTAGCTGGGCAAAATAGTTTCAACATAGAAAGATAAAAGGATCCAAATAGATCAACTAAAAGCTTTCTACCAAACTATTTTCACTAGACAAAAAAGCCATAAGCTGTATAAGCAGCAAAAATTTTTGCAGCCTCTCCTCAAACTCTGTTATTTCTAGGAATGGGGCAGAGAAAAAAGAGAAAGGTAGCACAAGTGAAAAATTACTTCTTGGAAACAGTTAAAATCACATATTAAAGTAAAACCAAAATATAATTTAAGAAAAATTTTGAAAACTACAGGGGGAAAATACCATTTCTGTAGAGCATGAACAGAGGAGAGTTTAGGTATGAAAAACTAATTGAAATATTATCATTTTTTAAAAAAATATTTGTATGATATATATTTTTGCTAAGTAGAATATTTAAATTTTCAGATAATCTCTCCTGGTCTAGTCTAGTACAGGTCTTCATGTTTTCTTGCTATTCAATTCAAGAGGTAATGATCAGTAATCTAACACAAAATTCTAATATTTAAATGTTTTACAAAGGATCAGTATTCTCTCAGTAATTGCTGCCAAACTGAAGTCCAATACTACCTGAATATTCTCAATAAAACAATCTTTAGATGACACATAAAGTGTGGTTATCAGTGCTGCTGCCGAGGAGAAGACAAGCAGCAGTTGCAGAAGAAGCTGTACTGCTCAGGTAGCCAATACAATAAATTCTGTTCCTTTCCCTGATGCCTTCAGAGGCTGCCTAGAACAGAGGCTAGACAGAGTTAAAGGAAAAAAGAAGGAGTTTATTAAAGGCCTTCAAAGATACACCTTGGGCAGTGCAAGAGCCTGTCCAGGGCTCCACCCAAGATGGACCCAGAATCGCAAATTTTCACATTTTTATAAGTTTTGGTCCATTTCCATATTGGGGTCAATTGCCCAATTATAGCTCCATGTTATGAAGTCCCATCCTCCCAGTTTGCTCTCCTCAATTTGCTGCTTTTTACACTTTTTGGGCCTGAAGCTGCAATGGTGACCTCGGTTCTCAGGCTGGAACAGGACTATGTTGTCTGACTAAACTGAGGGGAGAACTTGCTGACACTTTATATGAAGTTCAGAGTTACACACTAATGCAGTACAGGATCTGGAAAATAGGAAAGCTAAAATTTAAGGCATCACCCTCATCTCCAGCATCCCTGAGATCCCACAGGATCCTGGGTGTTACATTACAATAAAATGGAGATATTCTATTTCCCCAAAAGTTTCCTCCAAATCCCTTCATCATCAGAGGTCCCAACAGCCCCAGTTCACAGGTGACTTCTTCAAGTGCAAATACAAAACCCCAACTGATTTAAAAAGTAACAATTTTAGAAACAAGAACATAAACAATAAATGTCAGAATGATCTGTGTTGTTATTTTCTAAATATCCTTTGTACTTCTTGATGAAGTACATCTCAATGTACAATCTCAATGCACTTCTTTTGAATCCCAACTAAAATATTAATCTCCTCACAAACTGATGTAAAATGAATTTTAACTGCAAACCTGCATCTCTCACCTCCTGTCTTGCATTTTAAATGAATGACTAATTCAGCTGTCCTAAAAAAAAAAAAAACACAGAAAAAAATCTCTAAAACATAATAAAACCTCAAGTGACTGCCAAACTTAGCAGGGAACTGCAAGGTACAAGACAGTCATATTTATATTCATCTGTGCAAATGGGAAGCATAACACTGGGACACAGTGGCTGTTCTTTCTAGATAATTATAATTTGGAATTGCAATAAAGCAAACAGAATTTCTCCTGTGCAGAACAGAATTTCTTAGAGCTGAAGACTCCACATCTCACTGAGACTCCACATCCACCAGAGATTGTAGGAGGTGCCAGCTTATCTGTTGTTTAGAAGAGGGTTAGAAATAAAAACTGGACATTACTTGTTGCTTATGAGAGAGCAATAAACAGCACAAGAAATCTTGCTGAAAATCAGATAAAGTGATGATAAAGTGATGAGCAGATGCCATGGACAGGGGGTTGGGAGAGCTGCACTGTGAGGAGCAGCCCTGTGAGCATCCCCAGAGCTGCCTGCAGTGACCCCCATCCCCCTGAAGTGATGGTCCACAGTGCTGACCTTGAGACTCTCCACAAACCACTGGCTTGCTCTCACCACTCACTCTGCTGATCCCCACACAAAAACACATCTCTGCCTCAAAAGCCACATCTCAGATGTAGGGACAGCCCAGGAACACCACCCAGAGCCCTTCATGGGCACTGGGAGAGGAGGGATGGCCCCTGTTGCACCTCCTGCAGCACAGCAAGGCAAGGCTGTAACAAACAGGAGGATTTTTGCCCTTGGTGCAGCTGCAGCTCTGCTGTGCAAGTCCTTGCCACAGGATGCTGTGGTTGCTGATGCTTTATAGTGGTTCACAGAGAAGGTGCCCAGGTCAGGAGCAGAAATCCTCTGAGGCTTCTAAAGACATAAAAAGCAGCTCCTGCCTCAGGAAGCCTCTGCTGTTAGACCTGGGAAGGGGCGGCCAGGATTGTACATTTTATGGGTTTTAGCACGTTTGCTCTGGGCTACCTGTAAAAGTACAATTGAGAGAAAAAAAAAAGTTAAAAAAAGGAGTTAAAAAAAAAAAGAATAAAAAATTAGTCTATTTAGTCTCGCCAGCAATGACTGTCCTGGCTCTTGACCTTGTGCAGAAGTTTCTCTTTAGCTGCTGCATACTAAAAGAGTATTTCACACCACTGCCTCCAAAATATTGCTGTCTTAATTCAAAAGCAACCACATGCAAAGGAGGTGCTAGCTTTATACTAACTTTCTACAAAAGAAGGCAGTAAATGCATGGATTAAAACAATTTATAGGAAAAGAACAGGGTTTTTTAACCATTAAGATGATTTTATCTGCTGTGAATATTACAAGGAAGACTGGAAGAATGTAAAACACAATTAGTGGGTATCCAGCTACCAGACTTCCTTGCACCTTGACTTCACAGATTAAATGCTTAGTTGTGTTCCTAGATGCAAAAGAAAATCTCAAGTTTCTGCATTCTGAGTTTGGGCAAAAACTCTCGTGCAAGCACCAGAGAGGGCAGGAGGTGTCAGCTTGGCTGCTGTTTAGAAGAGGGTTACAAATAAAAATTGGGCATTACTTGTAGCTTATGAGAGAGAAATAAACAGCACAAGAAATCCTGCTGATAGCAGATAAAGTGATGAAAAAATTTACTAAGAACAACTGAAAAGAAGAGTCACACACAGGGAATTAAAGTAGGTATGGGCACTGCCAAATGCCCCACACCAACCACTGCAGCGTGAGACAAATCTGGAAGTAGGAAAGAAGGCATTGGGCACAAACAATACTTTATACTAATAATTATTCTACAAAAAAGTACAAAACTGCAATTTTTTTTCCGATAAATAGTTATTCTCCCTGTCCAGCAATGTAGGTTTTCAATGGATACACCTGCAACCCAAATTCAGAAAATAGTGTAACCATGACAAGACTTTATTCAGAAAACTTATTTTGTATTTTTAAATTTCTGATCTTTGACTTCAAAATGCCCTTTTGACCCAAAAAGGAAAATAAATTTAAAAAATAAGCTGGTGAGGGAGAGACACAAAAGAAGTTGGAGATGACATTAAATTACCAAAAATTAATCTCTCTTATTTTTTTTTTCATCCTTTTGGTCTTTACTTTCTGTGACCCCTGTGACCATTGTTCTGTTTGTCCTCTATAGTTTCTCCATGTTTCTCCAAGGCTCTTCATCTAATTTTAATGATGAAGAAAAATCAATGTATATCAAATATAAAGACTCAAAACACACTACAGACCCTTTATTTGCTGCACAGAATTGAAAGCAATCATGAAAAAGGAAAACTGGATTTACATTTAATGCTCTCCAAGCCTGAAAATGCAGGTTCTTATGGGTTTTTATTTTAAAATAGAGGAGAAATAAAATTCTCAAATGTGTTTTGAAGAATATAGTAATTTTGGGTTCATTTCTTTACTGAAAACCATAACTGACTTTATTCATTACCAGAAGTCTTAATTTTGAGTTGTATCTGGAGGGTATTTTGCAAGATTTGCCTGTATGTGCAGTACAGTAATTACTTTTTTGAAGTGCACTGGAAAAGGAAATGAAGTCAGCAGGTTTATGATCTCAAAGCTTTTTGATTTAATTAAAAGTCATTAGCAGCAACCCTCACTATTCAGTGGCTGAACATGCCCAAATAGAAATAAAAAAGAAAAAGCCATAAAAGCTGCAGGTTTTCCAGCATGCTCAGGTTGAATATATGGCAAAATTCGAGGTTCTTCCTGTGTTACAGTGCACTGAAAATATTATAATAGAAGGAATAGCCATAATAAAAAAATAAATAATTAAAAAAACAATAATAAAAATAAATAATAATAAAAAATTAAATGCTGAGCCTAATGTGATTAAAGGTTAAAGTTAGTAGAAGTAAAGCACAGTCATTTATATCATATTTCCCTCATGAATATGTTGTTTATTAGCTCTGTTCTTGATTTATGGCCCTGGAAACTTTTCAGAGCCCCACGTTTGAGTGGCCACTCTCAGCCACAGCTGAGCTGCTCACTAATGTGCAGAGCTCAGTGAGGAGCTGCCCAATTTCACAGCAGCCTGTGACAGGATCCCTGCACAACCACAGCCCCCTCATTGGCATTCTGCTGCAACACCTCTTAACAATTAGATTCCTTTGCCTTGCTATTGTATCTTGCTATTGTCATTCCAACAACAGATGCTTTTCTTATAAACCACTGAATTTACTCAAATTTAAATGTCAGGCAGAGCAAGGGAATGCACAGTCCATGAAGCTGCACTGGGAAAATGAGCTCACATCTGTCTCATTATAATATATTGTATTTCCATTTCATTTACTTTCCATTCTTAGCAGAGTTTCCAGCAATTTTTCAATTTCCAAACCAAGCAGCATCTTAGAAAAAGTGAGCTGATTTTTTTTCCTTTCTATTGCAGAAAATATATTGTTTGTTGGTGTATTTTTGTGGTGTCACACAACCACCCAGCACAATGCTGCTCTCACAAATACATTGTTTAAACAAAACAACATGAGAAAAAACACTATCTAAAAGTTACCAAAGCAGAAATTCTGTGAACAGGTTTCCAGATGAAAACTTCTGCACAATTCCAGGTGTCATGGACATAAATGAGTATAAATTTTATACACTGGGTAATTAAATGAATGGGATTTCACAGGGGAAAGTAAGAACACAGGTTCTGACAATCTGCAATTAAATGGGTTGTAGTGCTGGAGTTTTACAGATATTTAGTGATGCAGGTAATGTCTCAAGGAGTTTCTAAAGTACTTCAGTATTTAGGGAATTAGCTCCTTTGATGTTTTCTGATAGATCTCATTAGTTGCACCTTAAGGTATGTCAGTATGTGCAAAAAAAATCTTGTTACTGAATTCAGTATCTGCAGATTGAAATAATGACTTGTAGGTGGTTCAGCCTCTGTATAAATAATTTAATGTAAGCAATATTAAATTTTAAGAGTAAGATGAACAATTGGCTTGTCTGATATGATTAAAGACGTGAGGAAGAAAAAAAATCCAACAGTAAATTCTGAAAGTCTAAAATAAAGCTAACAGGTGTGAAGGGCAATTCAATTTGTCCCAAAATACAAAGCAATCAAAGTTGCTATGGTTTTATCATTACTTCAAAATCATGGCCAGTCTCTTGCATACTTGCAAATGTTGAATTTTCAGACTGATTCATCCAAGGCTAGATTGTTTATTCCCAGTCTTTCAATATTTTCTTACTGTTAGAAATTTTAAATGAACATTTTATCGTTGAGTTCCCTGGCAGAAGTCCATATGAGTTGGGACTGTACTTAGAATACAAATGAGAAAATTAATTAGGTGATGACAGTTTGGAATATTAGTTTTCAGCCACCAGTTTTTATTAGGTCTCTTCTTTAGGATGTTCATGAAGTGATTGACAGAAAATTTCAAAAATATATATGATGTTTTTAAAATTTTCATACTGGAGAACAATATATTCTGACTCACTCTTCTGAGGGAGGAAAAATCAAAAATACCACCTTATAGTTAAGCTGAATAAGTGCACTGCATGGAAATGCAGGAATTTATCCTCTCTTCTGCCATATTCCATCAGAAATCTCAACTCTCACACGCTGTAAAGAGTTTTTAGATGATAAAAGAATAAATTTCTTGTTCTTTTCCCGAAAGTTGCTGTACAGCATTGCTGTCCAAATGTTGGCCTACAGGTGTAATTTGTATCTCAGTTGCACTGCTGTAACCCAGCAGCTCTGTGAATCACTGCAAAGTTTGCATTAAACGTGGAGTTAATTACCTCAGGAATAAGAATTTTACAAAAGAAAAAAAAAAGAAAAAGAGAAAGGTTTCATTACTTTGAAGAACACATTTAGTGTAAAAATATTCTTTTTTTTCCAAACTAGATGAATATTTTAACCTTAAACCTAGAGCTTAACTCCAGTCAATGTAATCTAAATATGGCATCATGAAAGCTTTCCCAGCACCATGCTTCCACTTAATATTTTTTATTATATATCTTCAACATCCTAATTTCTTGTCTTTCTCATTATATTCTCTTGACATTAAAAAAAAAATCCAATTTTAGCCCTTTATAGAGCTTTTGTAGCTCCAGTGCATTACTGTTCAAATGCAAGCACACAGATCTCTTACCAAAATGTCACTGTTTCAGAGACATCTTTGGTGCAAATGCAGTTATTTAGATGAAAACAGATTATCACAACAGCAGAGGCTCTTGTTCTCTAAAATTTCCTTTTAGTCCAGCCTGTTTTAGAAGCCTACAGCTGTCAGACCTCGTGTCTTTCTCTCTGATCCCTCAAGCTGAGGAATTTTGTTTGTTCCTGTAACAAAACACGTGTCTGTCCTTTAGCTGATTAGTGCTTCAACAAGAACATAACAAGATATTCACTGTTTCCAAACATTTGCACATCAAAGACAACTTTAAGCAGCTTTGTGAAATGGATTTGATTTGTTAAACCCTCAAAACTGCAGAAGGATGGAGCTGGAGGAGCCTGTTGATTCCTTGCATCTTGCATAATTAGAATATACAAGTGGTCCAGTGCATCTTTGTCTACAAAATACTTGTGGTTTATGTATGCCAAAACTTTGCCATTCTAACTTTCCCAAATAATTGCTATCAGAAAGATAACAATATTTTACACAGTTTACAAAAATGCTAAACTTTGCAGTTATTATAAAGGGCTTTACATCAACCTGCACAGGGGTGGCTTCTTGCCACACAGATCTCTTCACAGATCACAACTATGTGAAACACAACACATTTTCAAAAGTACTTAAAATAGTTCCCCCACTCTGCTAAGACTGCTTCAATAGCCAGATTTACCTATAATAAAGAGTATTGCTGCTCCGTCAAAAAAATGAGCTAGATTTCTTCTGCCAGGTAAAGTTGAGAATAATTATTCTGAAATGAGAACACAGCTGTGATAAAACAGGAGATGAGAATCAGATTGAAAGTTAGAGCAAAAGATTTTTTTTTTTTAATGAACTCCAAATGTCATTTTCATTTGCTAAATTGAGTTCTATAAGCGTCCATAAATTCCATGGCACAGAAGACTAAGTTAAGCAATTACTCCTGAAAATATTATCCATTCCTCTGTAGTATTAACCAAAAAAAAAATCATAAAATACATACAGTAGATAGTCTAAATAGTCATTATAATGAAATGCTGAAATTTATCTAGTGGGTAAAATAACAATATTGGGTTAAAATTATGCTTATAAAAGCTACAAGGGCAGGGAAATTAGGAGGCAGAGAGTTCTGCAGGCATCTCTCTCTGGGAAATCAGCAGCCTCCCCTCCACAGCCAGAAAAGTTCACTGCACTCCTGTGAAATGTAGGGCAGTGGGCAAGGTAAAAGAAGAGAGACATTGAAACCTTTCCTATCTACATTCCCTACTCAGACTGCATAAGTGGACATTCATGAATGCAAAAATCAGTTTAACATACCTTTTACATTATTTATCTTATTCTTATAGAGTTGAAGCAGATCTATTGGAACAGCAGCAGGCTCCTGCCATCACCTGATCTAAGCCAGCTGGATATAAATACTGCTTTGAAAAGACCTATGCAAACAGTCAAGAAATACTTAGAAGAACAGGCAGCAAAATCAAAGGAACAGGCCTAACTGAGATGAGAAAACAGGTATAAATGTGAAAACACGACAGCATCTTCATGAACAGCCACCCAACCATCATCTCACAATCAACTAAAAGTCCAACAGGTCCTCACGGATCCTCCTCAATATGAAAAGTAGGAGAATTTTGTATTCAAAATAACCAGGAATTAAAATAAGAAAATTTAGATCTACATTTGTGCCTAAATATTAGAGGTGTTCGACAAATTAAAATTGCCAGCAGTCAGCCATATAAAGCTCCTTGTCCCAAGGATGCCCCAACTCCTATCAGTGCTGTGGTACCCAAGCAGCCACATGGCCACTGGACCTGATTACAGACTCCAGCTGATAAATGCACACTCTGGGCTCTCTGTAGGGAACAGAGGGCTTACATTAGAAGGTCAACAGTGTTAATTCTCTATAAATCTCTTTTGCTCAAACATGAATTTTTAACTAATCCATGTTTCATGACCACCTCCTTCTTTTCCTAAAATTCTCACCCCAGTTTTAGGGTGAAATAAAGACCTTGTCATAGAGCAGTTTGGTTGGACCCCTGAGGTTTGCTCAGGGACTTGGGAGGCTGAGAAGCCAACACAGGCACTGTTGCCACAAGAGAAACAGAAAACACAAACCAAACCTACTTCCTGTATCTGCTCTCTGCAAGTCCAAAGACACACCATGGCAAAGGCACTTCCAAAGCCTCAAACAGTGACCTAAACCTTTTAATAACCAGTGGCACCTACTTTCGCTGAAAGGACCATTTGAAACTTTTAACAGACACACACGTTCCTTTACATTTTTCCTCTCTTCACCATCTGCATTCTGCTGCATCGCTCACAGGCCAGGTGCTGATGGCTTTCTCCAAGGCTGTAACTCAAATTCAGGCCAGCTTCAAATGGGGGTCCTGCCTCTCTCCACAGTGAGAGCAAGGCATGATCTCCACAAATCACTGATCTAAACTGAACTGACATGTGCTCAACCAGTTCAGCATTAAATCTCCTCTATACTCCATTGGTCCCTGCTCCTTCAGGACTTCACTGTCTGATTAGAGAAATTATAAATGCAAACTTGGCTTTCTGATTAATGAGTCATGAACACCACAAGAAGGCAGCAAGTGACCTTTGCCGTTCATTTTTTTGCAGCCTTCCTGTAATCAGCATCACAAATACTTTGGCAGAGTTTGTTTATTGACTCTGCACTGGAGCAAAATCAATTTTCTATGCTGTTTTCTTCCAATTTTAGGAAATAAAACAGTGTTATAGGTGTCTAGGCTTAATAGCTGTGTGCTCTGATTCAAACTGGGTATGGCCACATACAACCCAGGTTAGTTCACCTGAGCAAGTGAGATCAAGGAATGCAGGAAAAAAAATATTTAAGGAATGCGATTAAAATACCGGGAGAAATCCAACAGAACTCAGAAACCATGACCCAAAAAGACAATTTTAAAAGTTCTATATAAAAGTAATTTCATGTAGAAGTTTTGCAGGTATTGCTTTAACAAAAAGAGATAAGAAAGAAATAAAAATGATGATGCAAAACACATTAAACGCCTCACATCTCTGCTTATCCCGCTTCCCAGACTGTGCTGTGGCTAACCAAGGAAGGAAGTCCTCAAAGGACGATCCTCTTCAGGGTGCTGAACACACACTGCTAAAATCATGATGCTTAGATTCCATACCTCCTTTTGGAACAGCACCAAAGCACAGAACAACTCCAGGCCTCTGTGGCTAAGGCTGAGCTGGGAATTTCATTATCGGGGATTTGGTGCAGTCAGGCACAAGCCCTGTAATGCTTTACTTAACCAACTGTCCATCAGCCACAGTGAGTCAACTGGTGGGGTCAAAGGCAAAAAAGGGTTTTTTTGAGACTAGATACAAGTAACTCATTCTGTCAGCTGAGATTATATCTTGGTGCTGGAGTGGGATGTGCAGAGGAAAAGAGCAGCACTCAGCAGCAGTTTTTTAAAAACAAGTCAAATAGATCTGAAGGAAACCTCAAGAAGTTTTATTTTAACTAGTCTCTAAGAGCTTCATCATTCTAGTGATCATGGGACTGTGAAGTATTTACAACAGCCAGGTAGCTCCATATCCAAACAATGGTCATTGCAAATCAGTTGTGCAGACAGAAGAACACGAATTTAAATATTTAAGAGGCAGGAGTCAGCCATGGAGTAGACTTTTTCACAGTTCATTAGAAGATTTAGAAGCAAAAGTCTATTAGCATTCTTCTGCACACAAAAGGCTGATTTAGGAGAGACTAGATGAATTAATAATCAAATATGGTAATGCATATTAACTACAGAAAAATCTGCTCTAGAAGGTACAGCCATGGCTGCTGAAGTGTGGTGAAAATAAAACCAAGTACTAGTTGTCCCTAGGAAAGGGAACAAACACCCTTGAAAAATGTTATTTTTATGTTGATACAGAACATGTGGTCTTTACTCATTAATTTTGTATGAAGACAAGATAATATCTGGGGGCCTGTTTCCATCACTAGCAAATATATGAATGAACTGGCTTTTTGCCTCAACTGGTATTTCCTGAATGAATAAGAATGTTAGCTCTAAGCAAGACACATTGCAGCAGCACACTGCACCAGGCCCCCTGTGTGCTCTTCTGTGCCAGCACAGAAAATCAGTTTCCTTGTTTTGCCATTCATTGCTTTTCTTAGGGATCTGCTGTGCCTCTAAAACCCTGGAAATGGTCAAGACTATTTTGTGCTGAATAGGAACAGTTGTGACCCCCACGATGAGAGGAAGATATGACAGGAGGAAGAGGAAGGATTTCCCAGCTCCTGCAGAGCCCCTTCCCAGCCCTGCTCCCTGCAGTGGAATAGGTCATGCAGTCACTGCCAGGCAGGAAATCTCCTAATGGCAGGGGCAGCTCCCACAAGAGGAGGGTCAGCATCAAATGCATCAGCAGGGCTGGCACCCTCCACCAGACCTGCAGAGTTAATTGCTCTCTCCAGCTCAGTGTTTGATGCAAACTCTCTGAGTTTAATGAAGCTCAGTGGTGCTGGGATGAGGAGGCTGCGCTCACTCACTTGATGCTGCTCACTCTGCACAGACTCTGAGTAAAATGCAATTTCCATCACCACTGATCCTAAGATGAGTTCTCTCTCACCTGTAATAGTCATTGCTCAAAACATGGGTGCCATGTGTGCTTCCAGCAGCCATCCTAAGGAGAGCTGCTGCCTCTCCCAGCTGGGATTCAGGAACAGGTCAGCGTGACACTGTTCTTCACAGCATTTCAGAAAAACAGTCCAGCCCTGCATCATCATGAGTTCATAAACACAGGTACAATTGTGCTCCTGTATCATTCAGAGCTCTGCTGGGGTAATATTTGCACAGAAAGGCTTTGCCCATTCCACAGGACTCATCTTCACAGGAGATCTGGAGCCAGCGAGGACAAGGGCTACAAGGGCAATGCAGGCAGAGCATAATGAATGTCAGTCCCCGAGTAACACAGCAAAACTGCAAAGCTCCAACCAGGCCAATGGGGAAAAGGAGGAAGGAGATCAGAAAAGAAGAGGTGTGCCACAAAGTCATAATTACTGAGTCTCCTGAGGAGAAAATGGTGAAATCATGTCAATTTTCAGGATGACAGTTTAAAAGTTATGTAAAAAATGAAATGCTGAAGAGCAAGCAAACTGCGAGTCTAATATCAACTTCACAAGTACCAAATGGGAGAGGTTTTCAGTTACTTTGTGCACTGAATACAAACCAAAGTTTAGAGATTAAATGTCAACAAATGAAGGCAAAGCATTAATCTATTGTGCCATATCACCTCACTCCCAAATCACTAACAAGCTACTATCTATCTTATCTCTGCTTCACTTATTGACAATCTCCATTTGTTTCATCAAGAAAAGGGACAATCCATTCTGGACTCAGCATACATCATCCTAAGCAGAAATAAACACTTTGCAATAAATGGCAGCCAAGTGAGAAGCAGAGTGTGCTCTGCTTTGCCACAGAAGTATGCAGCAGAAAAGCACGAAGTGCATTATTTTCTGCCCTTTGCATATGCATATACATATACACATCTCTCACATATTCACACTGAACCTACTCTCTTTGGAAAGCAGAAGGAACTGCTCCTTTTTCATTCCTCAGAAAAGAGAACCAAGTCTGAAATCACTCTGTCACAGCCAGTGGCTCCCATCAGCTTCAAGGGGAGAACCTTCCTTCCCTGCCCTTTTGGGTGAAATCAGGCAGCCTCCAGGACAGACAGCTCTCCTGGACACTGTGGCTGGCAGCAAGGTCATATTTAAATGGGATATGCCTTCTGGGGAGAAGAGGCTTTCAGGCAGACAGCAGTGTCATACAGACCTAAGGGCTGTATTTGAACAGCTTCTTGAGAGCCAAATTGTATTGAGGAATCCAGTACCTATGTGAGGTTCCTTACAGGGGAACAACAGAAATTGTTCTTTACAAGCGTTACATTTTAAGGAGTGAAGGAGACTTTTTTTTTACTTATTCATTTTATATCTTACCTTCTTTTAGAAAAGCCTTCTGGGGACTGAGATATCTGCCCTCAACAGACAGAAGGTCACAAATAAGCAATCTCAAGAAACCTTACACAACTCTCCAAGTTTAGCTCCCTTTTCATCTTTGAGTTGCAACACAACAAGCACATAAAACACAGGAGCAGAAAGGTTTTCCCAGCAAGGGCTTGCACACAGATCATTTGCAAGTGAAACAAAACAATGAGGGAATTGCTGTCTCTTGGTCACTGTCAATACAGTAGGGGTGATTCCTGAATAGAAGAAATTAGGTATTAAGAGTAAAAAAAAAAAAAAA
>NW_005054298.1:6104013-6140375 GCF_000277835.1 Geospiza fortis | reverse complement strand
AAAAAAAAAAAAAAAAAAAAAAAAGGCTGGGTGATGTGGTCATGGTGATACTTATAATGTAATGATTACATTTTGAAGTCAAACGTCCCTGAAGTGCAAAGATGTTTTTGCTGCTTTACAATACTGGCAGGCTCACACACACAGAGCTGCCACACACACAGAGCGGCCACAAACCCACCTTCTGCTTAGATTCAAAATTATTTCCATGTAACTGAAAGCTCCAAAACCATTTTTTTTCTTCTTTTTTTTTACATGAAAGCTAATGTTTCTTAATGCATTTGTGTAACAGGATGCTTCTCTGACAAACATCAAGGCCAAAGCCAAAACAAAAATATCACAAAGTACACAAGATCCCAGGTAGAGATCACCACTGGAGATGGATAATAGACTTGATGGACCATTAGAGTGCTCCACTGTGCCTGTACAGAGCCAGCAGGGGAGAAAGAGGCAGTGAAAGAAACAGATTGAAGATTAGAAAGGAGGAAAATTATGTAGGGAAGTCAGCTAAAAAGAGAAGCTTCTCACTGAGTTTCCCACTAATATTTTATCACAGCACTATGGCCCAAAAGAAATACTTATGCCTTGCCAGGTTAAATACTTTGCAAACAAATATATTGCAAGCTTGGCTGAGGAGATGTAAAATCAATGCTATAAACATGTGTCACTGCTAATATTGGCTCATATTTCTACTGCTTACAGCATTTAACCTGTACCTCAGAGAAGTCAATAATTATTACATCAATAATGAACACTAACGTCATTGTGGCAACAGCAACTGGGAAAACTTTGTACCTTTGTCATGACAAAGCCTAAAAATCATAACACTGGAAAGCAGAACTGGACAGTTTGGCCAAAATTCTGCCCTGCCTACCTGCATACTTAACAAATGTAAATTTGGTGCTGCATTTATCACTGTAACTACAACTGCAGGGATGCTGACTTTAAAAAGAAATGCCAGAGAACAGGATGCCAGACAGTTGACTAACAGTAAAGTCCTGATAAAAGCATTAGTCATAACAGAATAATCAGATACAATCAGAAGGGGAATAAATTCAGTGGTAAATCTGAGAAAACATTCCCACCACTGCAATACAGCATTAACTTTCCAATTCATGACTGTGCTGTCTAATATAAATGCAATATAATTAGTTAAAATAATAAAACTACAAAGCCTGTGTTTTTATCAGAAAATGTATAAAGCAAGCAGATAAAAGTGCCTCTACCCTGTAACATTTCAAGATTGTTCCAGTGTGTACCAGACACCTGCAACAGTTTACATCCATGGAAAAGGGATAGACTGTGTTGATAAGCACAAAATCAGAATTATACGAGCCTGGACTTAGTCCTTAATGCCAAACTCTGTGTAAATGTGAAAGCTGGGCTCTGGAGATAGCAACCAAATGTCATATTTGAACAAGTGATATTGGGAAAAGCTAACTGGAGGTCCCAGAAATAGAACTACAGGGAGGAAGCAAAACCACAGGGGCAGTGAGTTCCCAGCTAGGATCTATCCTTCACTCAGAGCAAGATGGAGGGACACTGATTAAAGACATTTCTGTGTTGCTCAGTCACAGAGAGAAAACCATTTTTAATGGAATCATAAAAGTTTGAGCCACTATAGGGATATCTAGGTCACCCAGGCCATTCTCCATCACTCCTGGAAGTGAACCACACCATGTGACAAGTGCCTTTGATTAGCTTTAAATGACAGAAGGAGGCTGGGAACGTGCAAAAAGAGCACAAGCATTCATTTCTGGCTTACACTGAGTTGTTAAGGATGGCCAGCATTATGGCATTCTTCAAGGGACATGGGAGCTCAAACCACTGCACTCAAACTGTCTGTTCCACATTCATATATTTTTCCTACATTATTCCACACCTTATTTTCTGACTTGCATTTCAATTTCTATTTTAATACTCAACATAGGACATTATTAGCTGGCAGAGTGACACTTTTCTAGGTGATCCCACTGGTTTCTTTGTCTATTTAATGGAATGTATAGGCACTTATATTCCTCCCAATTTAAAAAACAGAACTGCATCAAACAAATTAAAAAATCAATGGCATACCTAGTTTAGTTCCCACTGGCAGCTCTGATATGTTTTCATCATTGTTTTATTATGTTTACATGAAAATATACACATTTCTCAGTTTTCTCACCATTACAAAGTTTCACCATTACTCCATCAATGCACTCTTTTTTTTAATGCAATTTACTCATACACTATTTTCAACTGCTTTAGTCTCATCTTTCTTCCTTTATTAAATGCCTGCTTCTTTATGAGAAATGTTTCATTTTCAGGACTAGTGACAAGTGTACTAGAAAGTCACACATAAGCACAGCAACCATTCCTCTGTCCTGTGCAGTTAAAGCAGACACATAGATCAGAATTTCCTTGGTTTGATATTTTTCTGTTTTAACCTTTCCTTTTCAAATCAAACATGATGATCACTCTTCCCTAAAACATTTAAATGCTGTTGAGGAGTGAAGCAGGAGCTGTTCCTTGCTAGAGGTCAGCTTAGAAACAAAAGTGCTCAGTAAATGGCAGACATGGAGAAACACCGCTGCAGTCAGAGCACAGAAATGGCACGACACAGACTCAGAACTGAGATGAGTGAACTAAATTTAGAAAGACAGAAAGAAAAGTAAAAATAGGATGAAGTTCACAAGATCAGAGCTAGCTGTATTTTTAGGTTCACGGAAGGCAACACTGAAAAATGGAGGAGAGCAACATCTTGATTCAGGAAGCAATGCATGCTAAAACCTAAAATCCAGCAAGTTTTAGGGCAATCTGTGCCCTGCCCATTGCCAGCAGGGCAGAGCCCTGAGCCCCTGGCAGCAGCACAGACTGGCAGGTTCTGTACAGGTTTGTCTTTCTCCCCCAGCCCTGTGCACACACAGCACGAGCCCTGCAGAGCCTGCAGGAGAGCCCAGGAGATCTGCAGAGGTGCCCAGCAGGTCTGGCATCTCTGGAAGAGAGAACTTAAAAAGAAGCAAAAATATCTGAAGAGCCAAAGAAAAACATCCAGCAATAGTCAGCACAGCTGCTGCAGAATAAATGAGGTCTCAATTATTATTTTTAGCAGAAGTCACACACTCCAAGTCCTGGTCCAAAATAAAAGATTTTCCATTATCTCCTACAGCAGTGGGAAGTTATTTCCTACATAGCAACCCATCCCTGAGAGCTGCAGTACATCCACAACTGAATATAGACTCTCACTTATTTCATACTTCCCAGTCATGATCATGTACAGAGCTTGAATATCAGAGATGCAGCATTCCTGGGCAACAGATGCAGGAACTTCCACAGAAATTCAATCCTGGGAAAGATTGATTGTGTCAAATAGTAATGAGCTGGGAAGTAATGAAAAAACATGACAAGACAGCTCTTGTGGGACCACCAGCAACCTCTGGTACAGCAGATAACGTTACACAAAAGCTGCTGCTTCACAGAGTCTGGTACTTAATTTAGGGAGAACTATCTGAAAAATAAGCTCGTGCTAAAGTAAAATACTTTATTCAAAGAAGTGAAGCCTTTCAAATGAAATACACACCAATGAATTTTAACTCATAAGCCTTCCTCCCTTTCTTTCATAACTTTCTAAATACAATCCCTATATAGGATAATCCATTCAGGGTCACTCCTTAAGAAAACTGCTATAACAGCTTCTCATATTTCATTGCTTTACTGAGCACTTCAATATCTATTTCAGCCCAGGGCACAGGACAATTTTGCTATCCTGAGCAGCTGAGCAGAAAACACATGATACGATTTAGGAAATCCCCAGAATGTCAAGACTGGGTTTTGTAAATCCCTTATCACTATGTCTGCTTCCCACTCCACCTGTTTCATTTGACTCCTTTAAATACTTGTAATGGAAATGGAACTGCAGTCACCATGAGTTGATTTAAAGGACAAAATCTTTATCAGCAGCTCTAAATTCCACCTCACTAGGTACCCTTAAATATACAGATATAAATCTGCAACCATTTATTTGGTAACAATAAAAATGTCATAAGTTTCTTTTCCCATTGCTTTAACTATCATTAAACACTATGGAGACCAAAACCTTGAAATCACAACCCACAGAGGAGTGAGAGCCCAGATGAAAACCAGCAGAGAAGTGGAGTGTGGCAGGAAATTTGTGCCTGTTAGAAGACCTGAAGGCTGCCCAGGCCTGAAGGCTGCACAGTCAGCTGACAATGACACAACATCACATCACACCGTTGACACCTCAGGTTTTAACTTTCATATTTTTCAGATTCTGTGCTGCTTTAGTGTGTACTTCTGAGCTTCATATTAAGGGATAGTAAGCTCTCTTCCCAGAGTAGGTAGATAAATATTCCTTCTCTAGCTGGGGACCAAGGACAAATGATCCAAATCTCAGGCCCAAGAGCATAAACAATGCGGACTGAAAACAGAAAAACAAGAGGATGAGACTTCATAACCTAAAGCTACAAATGGACAATTAACTTCAATATGCTAATGAACCAGAACTTAGAAAAGTATGAGACCTCATGACCAGTCATCCATTTTGTGACCATTTTGGCTCATCTTGGGTGTAGCCCTGGCTGGGCTCTTGTGCTGCCCAAGGTGGATCCATTGGGAGTCCAATAAATCCCTACTTTATTCTTTAACTCTATTTAGTCTCTGCTCTAGGTCAGCCTTTACAAGGAATCACCGTGGTGACAAGTGCAAACCACAAAGCAAGAATGTGCTGCAGTTGTGTTTTGCTGAGCAAGGCTGCAATCCGGACATAACCACAGTGATGTGTCTTAAAACCAAAATAATTACAAATTAATGTATTCCAAAGCAAAACATGGATGACCCCAAAGGTAAAAAATCAGACTTGTTGTTTTAGTATGCACAGATTTAGAGGAATGGGCGTAGTTACAATAATCGTCATGATCTCTGACAGCAGTGAATTTGATTCAGAAAATATTACCCCTCTCATGTTCCCAGTGCTGTACCTAAGTTTGTATTGCTGCAGACAACTGTAATAACAGCAAGACTTTACTTAGGACAGTATCAGGAAAAGGTTTTAGTTCAAAATCACTGCAAATTTTCTGAACTGCTTTTTGAGAATGTTAGTGTTTCACCTCAGGTTTTAAAAACATAATACTGCAAATTCAAACACCTTTATTTAGTAATTCCATCAGAAAACAAATACGACAAATTTACTGACTTTCCCACTTTCAAGCAGTTCAGAGAATTCCAACCCTGTAATTTAAGGTTAAAGCCTACTTAAGAAAAAAACTATCCCTGAAAAGGTGGAACAATTTGCCCAAGTAGCAGCACGCTTTGGGATGTGCAAATGAGCTCCTGTGGTGGTTCCATTCCCATGTAACTTCCCACCTTCCTCACCACAGATTCAGGAGTCAAATATGATTTAAATTGTAGTTTTAAATCACCATAAGTTGCAGTATTAGATTTATTTAACTGCAGCTATGCAGCCCTGAATGTGCAGAGAAAGACCCCATGGTGGGGATTAATTTTGCCTTCCCTCTGTGTATCCCACAGCTCCCTTTGGGTAATTTAAAAGAATAGTCCTCATCTCCCTCTTTAATTCTTTATTTTTGAACTCCACACCATTAAAAAGCTTTTCAATTATAAATTGTCAGTAGACTAATTTTCCCTTTTAGGTTAATGAAGGAAAACCAGCAATGTGCTCACCCCCAGCAATACTGGAGAAGAAAAACAAATTCTCCCTTGACCCTTCCCACTTCCTGAGCCAAAACAAGGTGCTCACCCTCACCACATCTCCCAACTTCTATAAGCACATCTCAGCCTGCCTGAGCACTTGATTTCAAACATAAAATATGGAACCAAATTATTAAAGTTCTGTTTCCTTTAAAGTGCTTCCCCAAAGAGCAAAAATATATTTTAAAGTAAATCTTTAAAATCCAGCGGACTATATTCCTTTGGGAAATAATTGTATCAACAGCAAGCAATAAAAGAGCAGCCTTTACTACTTCAGTAAAAAATTACTTTTTTTTTTGTTTTGCTGTTTCTGAGATGCCTATTTTCTTCTTAAGAAATATTTTCATTAATCTTATCCAGAAGTCCATTGTTTTATCCTGCAGTTAGATAAACCTCTCTTGTGCTGGATAGTGTTGGTGAAATTATATATGACAGTACTGATACAGCTATTCACTTGCATGTTCAAGCCTGCATCAGTAATGAATATTTCTCAAGCTGCTTTGAAGCTTTGGTTATGAAAATAGAATGAAAATGTGATTACTGTCACAGTAATACAGCCAGATTTCTTAATGAGACAATATTCTTTATTTTGTCTCAGACAAAATTTTAGAAATAATACAAAAACATGATTAACACAAATTAGGCCTTGCTGTATTACATTATAGATTAAGTTTATGCAGATGTGTCCTTTCCCCTCATTATTCAGAAGAACTTTCTTCAGATATCATCATCTTGTTAGTCTGGGTACAAATTTTGAAGGCAACACAACTGAAAAACAGATCAATATGAATAATGCCCTGGTTTGATGACATGGATTTTTCCTCTCTCCATCCCTACAACAAAGACTTGGAGCCTCTTACATCTCAGAAGAGTTTGCACTGTTCAAAAACAACTTTGCACTTCCATTTCACAATTACCCAGATGAAGTTGGTGAGTCCCACCTCAGTCACTGGGACAGGGCTGAGTTGTCACCCACCCAGCTGAGTTTCAGGGAAGGACTGGCAGACCCAGCTCCCCTGCTCAAAGAACAGAGGTCATTTGAGTTCTGATCCATTTTTGTGGGCACTGCTGTTCTTCAGGCTGACACAGGACCTGTCACTTCACTCTTACAAGTCTGCAACATCCCTTTTTGTTGTTTCCAACATAGAAGCCAGAGAAGTGGTAAATTCCTTTGCCGTGGCTTTGTGCTGTTTGCTTGGCAGGGAGGGTGGGAAGGTGGAAGAGCAGGGGGGCAATGACAAGGACATGAGCAGAGCAGCACAAGCTCAGGTACAGAGGTCACATTACTTAGCCTGGTCTTGGGACTGATTGTGACGCGTTTGAACCACTGCCTAAAAGGATTCCTTCTCCAAATGTGAAGATGTTGGTTTTGGTTTGTTTCCAGCAATCCCACATTCTTTGCTTTCCTTTCACCAATTTGCTAAACTTGGGCTCCATTCTCTTCCTTAATTTGCCATTATGTGCATTTCCTGTAACTTGTGGCTTTTCTTTAGTTCCACAAACCATTGTGCCCCATCTCAACTAGCACTCAGAGAACTTGACTGGGTTATCTGCCAGAGTTGCAATAAGAAGTTGACTTAATTGTTGTTATTTACATTCCTCCTTAGAAAATTTACAGAAAAAATTGCTTGAAATTAAAGTAAAATTATTTTCTAAAATGATATCAGATTTCTGATAGGATGGGTAAAGAATGGTAATGCAAGGCTCCTCTATTAAAAAACATATATAGAACAAGAAATAGAGAAATAAGGAATAAAAAAAATCCTTCCATTAGCTTCTCAGAAATCAAATCAGAAAGTGTTGATTCACACAGTTTCCAGATGATGAGCAATCATTCTATGTGGTCACTTGCTGGTATTTTTTCTCTGTAATAATAACAACGAGAAGAAGCATTATCACTCCTCGTATTCAATCACACCACTTGAATTACAACCCCAGATTACAGCCAGTAGCTGCTGCTGTTTGAGGTTATATGGATGCCATCAGCACAGGTTTCAGGATAAATTACTGTGACCTTCACCTCTCTGCCTCCAAATAAGACCAGCACACTTTAAGACAGATGCTACAGTGGTAAAAGTCCCGTTTACTACATGGCATTGAAGGACTGATGGAAACACCAAACCCTAAAATAACAACAAAGGAGCAGCAAACAAATCCATGGCATCCTACAAATTCACCTAATTAAGAGAATTTCTCATAATATTTTAGCCCTTGCATCTGCTGTTTTCCTCCACCTATTATCTCATCTTAAACATAAACTGTAGATATTTAGCAACATATGGTTTTGTGATGTGCACAGACTGTGGCTAGAATAGCAAGGTCAAAACTGGCCTGCAGGTACCCCTGCAATACCAACATTAATAAAGTCTAGGTAGGAAAAAAACAACCCAACTAATTACAGGAACAAGCTCATCAAAGCAAGAAGGATTTTGCAGAAGAGAAAGGCTGCTGTTACAGCTGGTGTCAGCAATATTAGGAAACTGAGGGACCAAATGTTAGCTGGGACATTCCAAATGAATCCTGAACTATAAACCAAATGGTAATAAACAAAGCTATTTGTCAGCTGACCCCCCTTGGATGTTGTTAACAGGCACACAGCATGCCCATAGCCTATGGCAACCTGCAGACTCCCAGTGATAAAATCATGACAGCTAACAGATGAATCCTTTCTGAATTCTATTAAATAAATTAATAATCTTAGCAACATCATTACAGCAAAACATCCATCTTCTGCAACAGCTGTTCCTCCACTGCTTGTTGCATTTATTTTCTGTGTTCTTGCCATGCCTTGTGCAGTACAACTTAACTCAGAGACTGAACTTTAGCATCTCAATGGCAAACCTATAAAAGCAGATTATTTGCATTTTTTATGCAGTTTGTGCAAAACATGAACTTTTGCCTGAACAGAAAAATATGTCTAAGTACTCTGTCTCTAAAGTAAACAACAATAAACTTTGGTACTTTCTGACAAGAAACAAATGCAAACCTTACAAAAGAGACAACTATGATTCACATAAAAGCTTTTCTGCATCTTTCAATTCATCAACAAAGATATTAAATTAAATCAAATATGCTCTTGTTCTCTCTTTAGCTGACTATGTAATGCTAAACAAAACTTGTTGGATGTTAAAGTATGCCATCAAATTGCTTCTGAATTTGTTCCACAGCTACAATCTGCACCTCCATAACCTGAAAAGAAAAATGTTCCTTCCAGAACAATACAGCCAGGATTAGCAATAAACAGGTAGCTCAGGAAACAGAAATGACAAATAGGAAAAACTTCCCACTTCACATTGAGCCAGAGCTGACTTCTCCAAGTCTCCACCTCCATCTGAACTCACAGGATGCTGTAACTGATTGTGGTACAAAAGCACTTGTGTATAGCTCTGCAACTGGCCAGCTCTGTTTTGCTTTACCCACTACATGCTCTTTCAAACATTGCATTGAGAATTTCATTAAATACTTACAATTCTGGACCTCGGATGAAAATACCGTACCTAGAAACCGTAGTAAGCCTGGAATCATTAAAATCACATTTTACTTTTTGGTGACACCTCCCATGCTACATGCAACCAAAGTCACACATTGCAGAGGTTTCCCAAAGGAATAGAAATTCATAGACCATGGGGGCTTTTCTTCTAAGAGCACTTTTGAGACCACTGGTACAGACACCTATTTGCCATTAAATAAACATGCTCAGCATCAGATACAGCCTCCTCTTTCTCATCTCCTGTATGGGAAATTATGCTTTTCTCAAGTGTATTTAATCTTGTAAATCAAAGAAGTGAACATTTGCTCTGCCAATCTTTCTATGCTGTGATTTCCAATTGCTGTAGCAACAATTCTTGTAAATTGTTTTTAAACCCTGTTTTTGCACAACAGCATAACTTGTGGCATCTCTCTATGCCTGCTCTGTCAAAAATTCTTGTGTAGTTTACATTTCCACTTACATTACAAACACCCATTGATATATCATTCTAATGCAGAGCAGAATTCACCTCGATTTTTTGTAGCAGTTTTCATGTTATTCTTCCTCTCCCTGAACTGGTCTTGGAATGTACTTCAGAACCTACTTTTTTCAAACTTCACACTATTTTAAGACTAACTTCCTCGAAGTGTGATGTGCCCTGCACATATATGGTAGTATTTCCATACAGCTCAAGATTTCCAGAAAGTGCCACATTTAGCAGATTTCTGATGTATTTACAATTAATTTCTTTAAACTTTTCCTTCTCTACTGCAACACTGCTGTTCCCTCAGCAGTTAAATTTCCTATAAAGTACAATACTCTGTATTGCAGAGACCATCTCAGTGGTACAATTGCAGCTGCACTAATGGTAGAAGCATCCTGGAGCTCTGGAGAAGTTGCAGCAGCTGTATCAAATGAGGAACATAAATACACAAAACTTGTGTTCTGCCTCTGGTTCTGCTACTGACTCACTGTCTCAGATTAAATTCAGCTCCTTATCTTAGGCCACAAACTGCAGACAACAGTATTTGCCCACCAACCAGAGAACACATTAACAATTCTGCCAGACAAAGTACTGGGCATGGATTTTGCAGTAAGACTGATTCAAAATCAGATGACAGAAGTCACCCTTTACGTATCCTTGAAAAATCACGCAGTACAATTGCTACAAACATTGTTTTGGTTACATTTTCACTGTCTTGTCCAGTTATCTCACACAGAAGGAAAAAATGTAGAAATATTTTGTGAAAAATATTTCTACAGAGCTTACAGTCCCCAAAGTCAAGACAAGGCAGGGTTAGTATGCTCTGAGTAGCTTGCCTGTGCATTTCTCTTTTCAGTGGTGGACACTGTTCAGGTTCTTCTACTGCATTATTAGGATGTAACACACAGAAAGTGGCAAACATTTATCTCTGAGCATCCCACACCATCCTTATGTGTCCCCCTCAAGCTGCTTCACATGGAAAGGAAGCCATGTGCCACAGTGCCTGAGCAGGAGCACTGAGGGAGGAAGGTCTCCCTGACAGCTGGGAAGAGCATCCAGCTCCTGCTTTGAGAATATTTGCATGCTTGATTTAAAGAAGATTCAAAGTAAACTATTTAATTTATGTAAAATATAAAAAAAAAATTCTAGGAGGGTTTTTTCAAGAGGAAAAGCACTTTGTTCTCTTCCTCTGTGCAAGGAGAAAGCCTTGGGCTTTCCTTCAGGAGGCAGAGCTGGTTCCAGTGGCCCCTTGTTCTCTGTCTGCTCTGTGCTTGTGTCCCTGTCACTGTTCTGAGATGCAAGTGCACAACACAGACACATCAGGGAGCTGGGCAGGAGCTGATGCAGGTTGAAGGTGACAGGGAGAGGCCTGAGTAACCAGTATTGACAGAATTTTTTAATCCCCACAACATTTAAAAGCAGTGTTCAACTTCCAGCCTGATTCTTCCGAAACCTTCCCATGATGTGTTTAGCACAGCAAACTGCCCAACACAGAAATGCAATGAGAAATGGTGGAGAAACCATTTAAAGATGGTTCTCTAGAATGCTGGAGAAACCAGGGATTGAGCAAGAAGACATCTGTACACAAGTCCTTCTTGGACCATGGCCAGAGCATTTTACAGTGCAAGATAAAATTTAATTAAGCTTCACAGGTTAAAAACATTTCCTATCTGTTGTTGTCTGTCATAATGGTTTAGAAATGCATAATCAAGTCTTTTTCTCTCTCATCCACACATTTGTTATTAGATTATTGCCCTTGAGAGCTCAGCTGCACGCAATAATTCTTTTTGTACTTTTTAAGTGGCTATGAAATATTTATACTGAGGAAGAAACAGACACGTGGCACAAAATGTGTGGCACCAGAAAATCACAGAAAATATGTAAAAAGATCTATGAAAAAGGAAGTTACCTTGCATAACTCTGAAGGTAAAATAGAGATATTTATTTATTCACTGTAAAGAAACACCATCTCTTACAAAGAATTATCAGCTTTATATGAACTCAGTCAATGATGGGACTAATCCCACTGGGAGAGGCAGAATATTCAGGCTCTATAAGAACCTACATATACTCTTGATTGGGAATATGGATACTGAAAATTTGGTTTCAAAGTGGGAAAGTTGGAAGGATGCCTCCAAAGCAGAGTTGGATTATGGAGGGAAACAGGCTGTTCCTGCTCTGACCCATTTGATGAGGTTCTACAGGAATCAGAAACCTCAGATGCTGCAGAGCCACTGAATTGCCACCTCAGCCACAGAGCATCTCCTTAGAACCTGAGGAAACCCTTCTGAGGGTTTAACTCTGCTAATTAATGGAGATAACATGAAGACAACAGCCCTGTGTGGGGAGCAAAATACTTGCCTTTATCCTAACATCTCTTTTCATCAGTGTGGCCACTTACACCTTGCAAGGGCCATCATAGACACTCTCCAAGCCCATCCGGTAGCATCAGACATGGCAGGTCAAAGAGCATGAACTGCAAGCATTGTCCTCCAAACACACGAGTGGCCCTCCTAAAGAGCCAACACAGCTCTTTATTTGGGGGCAGGAGGGCCACCCTCTGCTGCCTGAGACTCGAAAAGCACCACTGGTTACACGGGTTTGTTGAGTTGTGACTCTAGTAAGGAACAAAACAAAGATGAATCAAGAGAACCTTAACTAACCTGGAATCCTTTTAACCCGTTTCAGTTCATTCCTCTGCTCCCTACTGGAAAGTCTGGGCTGCATGTGGAGCAAAGAGCAGAAGCCAGCCCTATTCATCTCCAGCTCCAAGAACAGAAGTGAAGGAATAGCACCCCAGTTGTCCTGCCCTCCACTTTCGAGTTTGCTCTCACCTGGCGCAGAGCTGCTCAAAAGGAACTTTGTGAGTCCCTCCCCCCATTGTTACTGAAACAGGCTACAAAGTTTCCTGAAGCCCTTTCAATTCGCTGGTCTTTGGACCCAGCTTCCCATCCTGAAGAGATGAAAGTAGAAGAGTAAACCATTCAGCTCAGAAGGTGAGGCCTGAGTGGCCTAGACAGCAGGAGTTAATTAAATTCAAGAGACATCCAGCCCAATTTGAAGTTCTATTCTGGCTGACCTGTCCTGGTGATCAGGTCATGCCGTACAAGAGTCAGCCATTCACACTGGAATGGGAAGCAGAAAAGAGACCTGACAGCAGTCTAACGTGGTATCCAAAGCTCTTAGTCAAGAGATGCTTTAATTCCTGTGGCACAGTGTTAGGATGAAAGAGGTTGGTTGTGATCAGTGGTTGCTGCCTTATTTGTACCATGGGGTCACCTAACAAATGTGATGTGATGATATTTAGGAACAGGATTACTCTTCGCTGCTGCATGAAAGGAAGTCATTCAACTCAATTTCACACATCACACAAAGAGTGTCCCCAGCTGCCCCATGTTCCAGCTTGGTCTGAGGGGCTTCAGTCAGGCACAGGAGAGGGATAACCCAGACTGAGCTGCCCTGGGGCAGCCACCAAACCAGAGCAGCCCTGACACTTGATTCCACCTCTCCACAGTGTCCACAATGGCAGTGTCATCTCTGAGCACCAGACCATCCATAAACCTCATTGTTGCTCATGACTGGTGATTTTGGGGCTCGTGCAGATCCACAAGGGCCTTGTAGGATCCTCTGCCCCTTATCACCACACAGCACAACACTGAGGTGGGCTGCTGAGGGGTTGCCCACTTTCAGACCAATGTGCTGGGAGGCAAGCTCTGAAGCACTGGCTTGTTGGCTCTGGAGCAATGGAGACACTGACAAGGACACAGAGTAGACAATTTGCAGCTTTGGGTTTAAGTCTGACTTCAAAACCATTTCTGCGCCATGAGCTACATGCAGCCCATGCTCCCACAACTTGACTCTTTCTGCATCAGCTATATCTAAGATGGTAGTGAAAACTCTTAGGCAGTGTTTTGAATTTTGAAAATTTAAACCTGATTTACAGTATCAGTTGGTTGAAGTTCATATAATTTAAAATAATAAAATACATTATACACGATACGCTGTCACAATTCTGAGGAAAAGTTTAAATTGCAGACCTTGATGCCCCTAAAACTAAGAAAACACAAATGTTGTTTTCTTGCTATTCAGAAATCATCTCAAAACATTCAACTATAAATTCTTTAACAGTACAGGGTACAACAGCAGAGGTGTTCAGGTGTTGTTCCTGAAAGCCCCTGACAATTTGCTTCATGGCTCTACCAGTGCTTCCAAGGACAAACATGTATAGTCTCATTCCTAATGGGAGCAGCTGTTTGTTAGAAAAGCATGGCTGGGAGTGTCCATTTGTGTTATTTCCCATGTAAAGTCAGGTTTCTCAAAAATTTATTATCCATTACTCCAGATTACAGCACACAGCTGCACTAAGGTTTTCTCTAGTGTTGCAGTAAGATGATCTAGATATTAAAGGAGAAAGACCAAGTTTATTTGGAACTAAATGATGTTACCTACTTCTGTTTAATATCTTGAAGTGTTCTATATTTGTCTCCCTAGAATCTGTTCAATTTTGTCCAACCACGACACAGAGTGAGGATATTTTGGACTCAGTGACACATTTTTCCTGTAGCTCCAGGGCTCCATAAGGAGCCAAATGCCTCTAAACCACTACAAGAACTTCATTGTTATTATTCTGGCAATGTCCAGTTTTGCAACCATCTTGTGACCCAATTTTTCTCCTCACATTCTCCAATAAAGGAGTCAGTTTCTTGTACTTTTGATTAAAATGGTGAGAAATCATAGAGCCTTTGAGTATGAAAAGTTATTATGCTTTCTTCAAGGTCTTAAACAAATACATTTTTCTGACAAATAAGATTGGAAAAAAAGTTGGAATCCCCATATGAAAAAATATTTTTTTTCAGATGAGAAACAAAGAAGATTATCAGTCCTTATAATCAACACATACAAAATAATAATTATATGCTTATGTGATTTTTATTGACAAAAAATGGCCCTGAAGTGTCAACAAGTAATAAGACAGGTTGTTTTAAAAGATGTCTAAGAATTTCACAAGAATTATGAAAAAAATCTTTTAGGGGAAGACTTAATAACTGCTTTCCAGCTTTGTTAGACAGATTTCCAATTCATAAGAGCAGTTTCAGCCCAAGTACAAAGACTTCTTTCTTTTGGAAAATATTGAAGGGGCACATTTTATTCAATTAACCAGAGCTACGAATCAAAAACACATTTTCTTTCTTCTCTGATTCTTTGCTCTTTTATCCATTATCCCCCAACTTTAATCTACAATTACAAAAAGAGACAGTATCTTTTTTATTGATGGACCACAATGTAGCAATCAAACAGGTTTTAAGGTAAAATTCACACTTTTCAGCGAGTCTTGTATATGTTATGTGTTAACTCATGACTGCTGATGAATAGTTGTGTGATTTGATCAGACTTGCACGGCATTCTGCCGCTTTTTTCCACTCACATGAAAAAGTAATAAATGCCATGAGTGTGATATACAATCTATCCTTCAGGCAATTCCAGCAGTTCAATGGTGTAATTACACACAGCAACTCTCATCTTTCCAGCTCGAGTCAATAACAAACCTTACAGGAAAGTCCTGGAAACACAACGGCACCAACGCGGCCTCGGCGTCTCCGACCCTTTGCGCAGAGCAGGACAAAGGGGCGCCCGCACCCATCCACAGAAATCTCCAAACTCTCCAAAATGTTTGAAACCCAAAAAATATCAACCTTCAGAGGCATGATTGATGATATGAGGACTGATGTACACCTGCAGCCTCCTGGTGCTTGCAGCGTGTCTGGCTGCATGGGAACAGCCTGGAGCCAAAACCTTGCCAAGTTTAAAGTAAAAGTCCCTGGAATGAATATGGTGGGATAAGGGCTGGACTTCTTGCTCACATGGAAATAGATGTAGCTAAATGCTCAACATTAAAATTTTATTTTATTAAAATAAAAGTTGAGTGTTATCTAGGGAAATACATGAAATAAATTAAGACACGGAAAAAAGTGGAGAAGAGAAGAAATAACACGCAAAAAACCTTTCCTGACATGAAAAAAATGGTTAATGCTTAACTCTAGCATAAAGGAATACATAGAAACCAAACTGCAGTGTTTAATCTGCTTCTGCAGCCTTGGAAAATGGTACAGCCTCTGCTAAGACTGAGATGCAATCAGATTTTTTTTAGTTCCATTTGCTTCACAGATCATGTACAAGTTGCCCTATAACACAAAGCCTGCAGTGGGTAATCTATTGTTCTTGCCAAAGATAAAATAATTGAAAACAAAGCATGACACTGACTGTGCCTATTAGAATGTCTCCTTTAAAATATTACTTCATAGTATCAGATCCCTTTTCACACCCAATAATTTGTAACAAATTACTTTAATCACAGCTGCATTAACAACATGCCTGGGGCAGATAGGTAGATACACAAATCTAATGGCCTAATTCATGTGGCAACTGATTGCAGGGAAAAAGGGGAATTTCATCAGCTCAGATTCTAATCAAAGAAAAGGTCAAGTTTCCTGTAGCTGTAAGTCAATTGGAGGAATGATTAAAAGTGCATCCACCTGCCTGGTAGGCGCTCCTGCTCAGCCACCAGAGCCCTCCCCTGAGCCTGGCTCCTCTCCTTGGCCTCAGAGGGAATCAGGTGTCTGCCAGCAATTAGCCTTAATGAGCCAGTAGCACTTTGCTGAGAGGGATGTTGAGAAGCCTAATTGCAGAAAGCAGGAGTGGAGGCTCTGCCTGCCTCCACAGAGCTGTAACCCCTGCTCTGCCAGGGAGCCCGCAAAGCTCTCCCACAGCACAGGGATGTGGTAAAATCTGGGGAGAATTTCATAGCCTTCCTGGAAACCACAGGGTGCAGCTCTTGAAAATGGTAAATATACCCAGCACAGGCAGCTTTGTTCAGATTTGGGGTACTGATGTCTGCTCCCAGTTTTGAGACATGCTCTCCAGCTGAAGCTGGGAAAGCTTTTTGCTGGGAAACCAACACCTTGTATTTGACTTTTGTAGATAGGTTGTGATGTAGGTACATAAATTACACTGTAGTTAATCTGATTACAATATGATTCTAATTTTGATGTCTGTAATTACTACCACTTCATATAGCTAGAAGGTTAATTTAATGCCTGAATTACTTTTAATTACCTCTCAAGTTCCTTACTTTCATATTTAGTACATGCACTTACTGCAAAACCCCACTATCAGAAGATTAGCTTAATTACCTTATTTCAAGTGAACTTCTATTCCTGGCCAATTCCTAGTGATCTGTGTGCTCACATCTTTAATTAGTCTCTAGCACATTACACATGTCTGTTAAGAATGCACCCCTTTAATTGCCATCTTGTATCTGGTAATTGCAACCAGTTTTCAAACTTCCTGGAGTTACACGTGTGGCACGGATAGAGGGGTTCAGTTTTACACAGAGCTCATCAGATGACAAAGCCTGACTGAAAACCATCAGTAAAGCAGTGCAAAGGCTTTATCAAACTCATATTTCCTGAGTTCTGCAAAGAGTATAGTCGAGAAATGAATCTCATACACAAGTTCCACCAACCCAAGTTTTGTGATGCTGTGTAGTTTTTTCACACATTTATAAACTCCAATAAAGTTCATTTGCCTTCATTTTAGGAGCTTTTGTATCACACAACCCCTCCAGTAAATTAAATGCACAGATTTGTGCCAATCTCAGAGTCAAAATCCATGTCTAAGACACTTCACTTGAGAGGACCTGACCACAAAGATGGCTTATTTTCAAAAGCAGCAGGGTCACCAGTGAGCATTAACTGGAGGCCTTTGCCAAAACCAAAGCTACAGAGAGAGTTCTCTTCCATTGCTGCAAGGACAGCAACACCAACAAGTATCCTTGGGAACCTGGCATGATGATGTTAATGTCAGCCAGGCATCAGAAATTTTGAGCAGGTTACAAAATAATTGGATTTGAAACTCACTGTTATCTTTCTGATTAGGGAAAGGGCTTGTTATAATCATTTTTGACTGGACACAAAGTAGTTTTGAGAAATTAATGCACTACAGGTTAAAATGCTGTAGGCACTTTTGAATAAGAAGCATTAGCTCCTACTTAGTTCAGTAAAATACTTTTCATTCATGGGGATTTGAATTTACCTTGCTGTTTCTGAAAGCTGAACATAGGAAGGCTAAAACGTAAAATAATCCAGGTCCTTCATGGTAAAGGCTAGTGGGTGCTATGATTTTTTCTATCTGTACCACAGTAAGCTCCCATTACATGTGAGGCCCTAGAAACAAACATAAAATACAAAAATATTTTCCATAAAGTGATTTTAAACAGTAGGAAAGCACAAAATTAACTCAGTTTTGTTCTAGTAGAATTTTTGAGATGGAGATAATTTAAAAATAAATGCTTAAAAGCTGAATGAATTCATTTAATCTTGCTAGTTAAGTGCTGGAAAAACCAGGATGAGCTGCATCAGGCCCTCCATGTGCACATGCAGGGAGCAGCTCCTGCTCCCAGGACAGGCAGTGAGGTGCTCTGTGCCAGCTGTTCCATTGGCTTTGGCAGCTCTGGAAATGGCCAGTCCAGCAGCAGCTCAGAAATGAGGCTTCCTCATAACTGCCACTACTAAGAGAGGTGATAATGTGCCACATAAAGAGAGATTCAAATGTTACAAAACTAAACGAGGCTGGTTCTTTACACAGAGAATGCCCCCAATTCTGAATGAGGTCAGCAGGGACAGCAAGTGCTTCTCTGTTCAGAAAACCTGCTTAAACTTGGGAGACAGCAACATGCAGATAACATTCATGCTTAAAGAATGGAAAATCTCAGAAAAACCACCATTCTCAGTTCATTTGTTTCCCTTTCTGCGTGGTGACCAGCATAATAAGAGCACGGTGATGAAATGTGTTTGATGACAAACTCTGCTCAGCTATTCAAATCCCTTGCATACAACTTTCCTGATAAGTTAAGGATCTAAAATTGCTTAACCAGTGTTAATGTGCAAGTTAATTGGAGGTCTTATATGAATCCATATACACTACTGAAGATTGATTAAAATAGCTCTATGAAAGGTACTCTGAGCCAATGCTCTTTTACGCTCTCAATTAGTTTCTTGATGAGATTCCAGAGACAAGAGAAAGAAATTAAGTGAAGGGGCAAAATGGCATTGAAAAGAAAAATCCAGTGATGTAATTTAAGCTCAAATGCTCTTCTCCACAGCACACTGTGGCTCTTTCTCCATGTGTATGTGTGTGTGCACATCACATCTAGAGACAAAACCCTCGTGGCTCTTCACACAACCTCCACATTTCACTCTGCTCACATTTCATTCTTCAGATGCAAAGTAAATGAAGATGGATGATGCTACAGAACACCAAATGCTATAAATGTACATTTTTAAACTGGTTATATATAGACAGATTTATTTAGTGTGACTAATCTGCATATGAACAATATATTTTTAACATGCCAGATATGTTCTGTGATACCAGAAATGTAGATTTCTTTTTTAATAGGATTTGCTGTTGTTTGTGCTATTTAAACAGTCCCCTGTTTCTTCTTTGGGGATGCCAAATATTTTTATTTAGTGAAAACTATAATATCAATAAGTGATGGGAAGAGGGTACAAAAGGGTGAAAACTACTCCCTGGCTGTCTTTTTCAGCTTAATATCGACCACCTAAGCAACAGCTTGCATAGCTCACCATCACACAGAACTTGTCTAATGTTTCTAATGCTTATTTTCTTGGTAGTTCAAACAACAGATAACGTATTTGTAATTAAACTGTTGCCTAACAACCCTAATTTAATGTGGGTAGCAAAAATATTATGGACCTTTTACCTGTACCAGGATTTTTGCATCTGCTTCCTTATGGGAAAAAAAGATTGTGATGATGACTGGTCAAAGATTTATCCTGGATTCAGCTCTTCAGGGCTGAACCAGCGAATTTTTAGTTGTTTTTTTCATGGGAAGATGGTAAGAGATGGGTGTGCCATCAGGACTTCTTTCCCATAAATGCTACCTATGCCAATTAAAGAGAAATAACTGATCTCTGCTTGAACTTTCTGGGTCCTATTGAAAACAAATGGGAGTAGAAGGAATACAGAAAGGATTTTAAAGGAGCTTAATTGTCCAGGTATCCATGGAACCAGATTTCAAGGGTGATCCTCTCCATCAACTCCAACCTTTCTGTTCTCACTGAGTAAGGGGAATGCCAGGACATGACAAATACTGTTTTTTAAAATAGTTACACATATTATGTACACACACAACACATGCACACACTTTGCTCATCAGTTCTGAAGACAACTTCATTTGCATGTATATGTAAACATTAAAAAATAAATAAACAAATAAATAAATAAATACCAGCAGCCATTGGTTAGACCTGCATCATTTCTTTTAACAGAACTAAATTTCAAATATATATTTATGTAATTGATTCAGGGTATCTCTTGTGCAGCTTTTCAGTGGATATAAGCCTCACAGCCAACTCAAAAATAATCAGTGGAGGACTTAAAACACACAGGATTAGGCTAAAAGAAAAATTCACAGAACTGTGTATCCCAAATTATCTCTCAGCATTTCATTAGCTTAATGGAGAACATTAAACAAATAGTCTTAATGAAAAAACTAATTTATTTGCAGGAGTATAGTTATCATGAACATAGTTCCCTCATTTTTAATGTAGTAAGGTATTTTTAATTAGGTTTGAATGTTTAACTATATTCCACAAATCCTTGTACTTATGCAGCCCATGAATTTTTAAATTAGATTTGATTTTTTTTTAGTTAACTACTTTCTGCAAACCATATTAATATTCAAATTTCAATTTAGGAAAAGACAGAAGATACTGCCTCAAAGTGATGCATTTTGTTTGATGCTACTACCTTGCTGTCCAGTATTTTATGAAGAATACAGACCAAGTTTTACATCTCTAAATGCCACAAAAGACTGTTTGAGATATTTTCAAATAAGCAGATTAGAGATCATTTTCCAACCCACCTAACAAAAATGCACTGAGAAGTGAATCCTTCTGTGGTGGTTCCACTGCATCAATTCTTTTGTAAAGTGTGTAACCTACAATTCAGGAAATGCTAAAAGGCCACACTTTCCACCTTTTCACATAGTGAGTAGCACAGTGACTGCTGATTTTCCAAATGGTTCTCCAACAGGTTCTAGAAATAAAATTTTATTGTTACTTTTGTTTATGGTTGATCAAAATGCTTCCTTACTCCAAAGAATTACTGTTTGCATTGTGTCTGACTATAATCAAGCATTTTCTGTTTTTGTCACATCAAAAACAAAATCATTATTTCCCATAAAAGTTAAAACCATTTTTCCTGTGAATAACTACATGTGTTACTAAGATGTATTTTAATGGGAAAATTTTTGTTTTATATAGTTAGATAAGCAATCACTTCTCTATAAATAGGTGACTATAAGTACTTGTTTGTCACGTTCTGAATTTTCTTCCAGCAGCAGCAATTTCCATTTGTTACTTTTTAAAAGTACCACCTGAGATTTTCTTAAATCAATGACAGATGGAGTTATGGCTTTAATGCTAGAAATGTCAGAATTCCTGTTATTATTTTAAAATGTATCAAACTTACAGGCACGCAGACATGATTTATTTTTTATATCAATCAGATCATGTTTGAATGTGTATGGAGCCACTTTCAGCAGAGGTGATATGAGAGGGAAGTAAATATATTATATTCTGGTTGAATGCAATTTACTAAATTTCTCTTTCCTCTGTGACTAAATTGTCATCTGTTTTCTTACAAATACAGGAGGCTGCACCTTCAGAGCCTTCTCCCTTCTTAATGATCATGTCTGTAAAATGAGAAATACTGACATTTTCAGATAGGCATTTCTCAGTTACCATTCCACATTTTTTATTTGACAGACCAGCGTGATAATGCTGAACTCAAGAGGTAATTACAGAGTGACAAGTTGCATGATTGAAGTGCTGGTTCATCCAATTACTTCACAGCCATGTTAGGCAGATATTTCATATCCAAACCACCCCAAATTGTGCTGTTTGCTCTCCTGTTACACCCTGACATGTGCAAGTCCACCAGCCCTCTATCTCTCAGGCTCCCAGCTGAGACAGCTCTCATTATATATTTATCAGCCTAAAGAATCTTGTTTTAGTTAATTTAACATAATGAAGCCTGGCTGCATGCTAGTTTATCATTAGAGCTCTACCTCACCAGTGATGTATTGCACTGTAAAAAATTCAGATGGTTCAATGTAATGATGCATTTCATTGGTACATCAAACAACACCGAGTAATGATTAATTCATTGATACATGATCAGAAGAATATTCCATTGGGTCTGCTCCAGTTCTGCTCTGAGTCCTTCACTGACAATCTCACAAGAGATCCCTATGGTTACCCATATCCTCTTCAAACAGATCCCTGTTTGCTGCAGAACGTGGTTTTGCTATTCTTCTCTGATGCTTTCCTTTCTTCATTTCCTCATCGCTTCTCCATTTTTCCTTCTCTGCCACATTCCTTTATCTCCATAATCTTCATGTATGACCAGATTCAGCCAATGGAGAGTCCAGCACTTACACATTAGGATATATTACACCTCTTTTTACACCCTACATTCACTTAATTTCTCCAGGCTATGGAGAAAGAGTACTGACAAACATTTCTAACTCTGAAATCTTGGTTTTTCTGAAAGAAATTCAGTTTTCTGGCTGTCAGTAACTTTCTGCTGGGTAATTAAAAATGCATCACGAGTTTGCAGAGCTAAGTACACCAGCCAGAAGGACAGGTGAGGCTGTGTCACAAGCTGGGGCTCCCCCACAAGAAGGACCTTGAGCCAGGTTCCACCATCTGAGGTAGCAGCTGATGGCAAAAATCTCACCTGGCAAAGTGTCTGCCCCTTGGCAGCTGACTGGGCAAGGCAAGGAACCAAACAAGGACCTAAGGAGGAGGTAAAAATGTGGAATTCCTTGGGTTGGAGGATATGAATGCACTTTAAACCCAGAGTGCAACTGCATGACAGAAGGGAGAATTGTTAAAAGGACAGAAGTATTTAGGACACACGGAAAAGCCATAAAACCCAGCAAAGTTCAATTTATTCTCTCCTACACTATGAACATCTCTAATGGTTTCCTGAATGACCCCTCTGGTTTTGTGTGCAATCTTGCTGGCTGGAAAGCACTACATTTGTAACTTGTAAAATATAATCTCCATAAAAGCCTCATTATCCCATTACCTGCATTAGGCTGGAAACACTAACTTGAAAAGACATTACCTATAACATTTAAAATGTTATATAATTTAACTGAGCTTTCCTAAACTGACTATGTTTTGTAGACTCCCTAGCACAAAAAACCCCCACCTTTCTCCTTTTTAAAGAGCCAGTGGAATTACTATTTTTTCCCTTTTTCAAGTACTACAAGGTTTTTGTAATATGCTGATATATTGTAAAGTGCACTACTACCAGACACAACTAATCCCATAATTAAACCTGTGTTCTTCCATTTCAAGGTTCTAGAATTATACTTGATTTCAGCAAATCTCCATTTCTGAGGATTTAAAGGAATTTTCCTGTCCTTTGTTTCATATAAAATGTAATTTTTTTCTATTATTTGCTTTCCAATGAATAGGCTAAGATAACAGAATTGTAATGAATTCACATGGTTCTTAAAGTGCTTATGATATTTAAGATCCTTGTTCTTTACATCACTCATTACAGAAATAACTTGTATTTTTAATACTAATCATGTGACTTATAGATGCTTATCCTTGAAAATGTAGAGTCTTGGGCTGAAAAAAATATTCACATTTCACTTTACACACTATTATTAAAAGTGTGTAAAATGAAATTATGGCATCTTCTGAAACACTGTGCAAAGGCAGTTTTTGTATTTCGGCACAAGTTTTAACAAGGGAACAGTAGTGATGAGGCCAGAGGGCAAAACCAGGATCTCTATAATCCTATTATTGACCTTAAAAATTGCTTTATTAGTTGACTGCAGCTATTGAATGAGTTAAATGTCCCTATCTGTGATTCACTGTGCAGGTGTTTATAGTTACATATAAATTAGTAGGCTTAACAAAATAGATATATTGTTTTATCCATTTAAAAATATTATATATTTAATTGTTTATATTATATTATATTGGATTATATGATAGATTAGATTATATATTGTATTGTTTATTTATTATTATATTATATATAATAAAATAAGTAAGTATAAAGAAATTCCCTGACTCCAGTGCCTGCTCATGGCTGCACTGTACCAGTGGCAGTGAAGGAGGTCACATCTGCATTTGTGAGAAAACTCATTAACTTCAATTGCTCTGCAAATTTCACGACACAGCTCTAGACAGCAGCCTAATTAATGCAGAAAGCTATAATTTTATAGATACAACCTAGAGAGCCAGAAAAAGTAGAATTCATGCTGTCCTGTTCTCCAATGTCAATTTATTTTCTTGGCGTCCTGTCTGCATTTGACTGATCTCTTGGTAGACAATTTTTCTAGACTAAACATCAGACATTCTAAATAAAAGTTAAATATTTATTTATTGCAGGTAATCATAAAATGCCTGGTGTTTTGGTTTGTTTTGCGTTTTTTTTTCTCTGTGATTTAGGTAAATTAAAATAATCAATGCAACCATGTAAAACTTACTAAAAATTAATAATCTTTAATTCACCTTGGTACTGTTGCTGCACTTTGCAAATCTCTGCACACACCACAACTGCTCAGTACACTGCAAGATTTTGGGGTATGTATTTTGTTTATTATAAGGCAACAGCAATAGGGACCTGAGATTCCACACTTATCACACCACAGCTGCTTGGAATTTCACTGAGATATCAATGACTGAAACTAAATCCTCACCTATAAATGCCAGTATGGACCATTTGAAATAAAGAGAATTTCCTAGAGAAAACCTGGCAGTGGTCACCAAATCAAGCAGCTTTAGTTCCATGCTAGAAAATGAACAAAATACATGTTCATGGAGCAGCCGCCTTGAAAATCCTGATCTGGACTGCCTGGTCCAGCCATGTGACTGCTCATCAACTCGGATTGGACAATTACAGGTGTTTAACAAGGATACAAAGATGGGGCATTTGGGATTAAAGTGCCCATACATTCCATTTTCTAATACTTCTATTTTTCCCCCAGTTGTGCGCCAAACACCATCCCAGGCTGCTGGGGGGTGGAGCAGGATGATGGAGAGCTCAGCAGCTGCCAACAGGCAGCAGAGCAGCCCTGCCAGGTAAGACCTTTATCTACCATAAAAGCGGCTTTTCCTGGCCACTTTTTCATTCCTTTATGCTGTCAAAGTGACTTAAAGGTTGTGCAGTGTTATGGAACTACAGGACAGCCCTTTGGGGGACGTGCAGTGGGTCTGAAGGGGCTGTAATAACCAGCCAGGAAAATTCATTTGGATCAACAAAAGAAAAATTAATTTCTCCCAGTTCTCTAGGTAGGAAAATGGACTACAGTTCCTGTGATGTTCAGTCAAGTTCTGCACTTCCTGACAATACTCTGGATTTTCATAGATCTTAATAATTTCTGAAGCAATTATAATTACTGTATTACTAAAAATATACAGAATATTTTTAACTGCAGCTGTTGTTTGAGAAATGGCATCACCAGGTCCTCAAGAACTGACCTTCAAGGCACTGTTTATGAATAACTGATTGCATTATTCCCACTAAGTCTAAATAGTTCTCGACCTCAGTGGAATCTAGCAGAAATCCATAAATTACTTCTCTGATATTTTTATCAAACACTGCTCCCATCATTTATCACCAGCAGGGCTACAAACAGCAGCAGTCTGAAAACCTGTTTAATCACAGCAATCTTCTGTCTTAACTAATATTTGCAAGCAATGTATTAAGTGCTTTGGAGCTCATCTGAACATCTGGTCCCAAAAGTGACAAACAGGATTCTGGGGGTGTTTTTTTACTTCCTCTGTTCTGATTTTGTACTATCAAAGAAAATAAAAATAACAAGCACTGAAAAAAAACCCCCAAACAAACAAACAAAAAGCCCAAAACAACCTCCAAAATCCCAAACCAGAACTACTTTTAAAGCAGGGGAAATCAATAGGCTTAAATGAGCCAACAGATTTCTTCCTGAGCCTCTCTCAGAAGCTTTAGAGCAGAAGAGAAATAAAAAAGAAAGAATATGGAAGATACAAGCATTTTTAAAGTCCTCACAATAAGCCAGGAGGGTCAATTTCATCATCTTCAAACTATTGTTACACCACTCCCACCAAATGTTGTTCATTTAAGCAGTGGTTTAAAACAGTGCAACTTAACACTGCTGCTTAGGGAAAAATGAAAAATCCATGCTCAGTTGTGCACCAAATTCATGAAAATCCCATTACTTCAAGAAGGAGGACAGCACACCATCATGGTAAATACACATTCACATTACGTGGATGGCATTGCACGCCTTTCCCATGACTTATTCCCAACAAAATACATTCAAAATGGGGAAAAAAGGAACATGTTTAACTCCAAATGTTCATTACACAAACAGTTCATGGGATTTTAATGCTTAGAACTCAGGATGGGGGCCAGTTATTTTCTATGTATCAAACTTTCCCAAAAGGAGTCTTCAAAATCTAACATCTGACAAGAGGTGCAGGTGAGTGTAGAGCTCATAAATCCACACAGGAACAGGACTCCTTCTATAACAGAGCAGGACTTTGGATAAAGGCTGCAGCAGAGTGCTGTGCACAAATTGCAGAGCCGTTCTCTTGCGGTAAATCCTCAGGGAACACAGTCCCTGTCTCCACAGAGCCATGACAGGGCTCAGCTCCATTTGGCAGGAGGGGAAATGTGGTTCTTCACATCCAGCCCTCTGCTTATCAACAGTCACAAAGCTGAAGCACAAATTTCTTCCCACAAAGCCAACAGTGTCAGCTTATAAAGTACATTTCTTGTATCAGTGCTACCAGATGTGATCTCAGTGCTGTGTCTCTTTAACAGAGGGAGGAGTTTGGCATCATTAGAATTTGATTATTTACACTCAGCTCCTCCAGCAGACTTTGTGTGAAATAAAACCAACATTAAGAGTAAGCCCCTGACCTCTCTCCTGGTTTATTTTTCTAATAAATTGCAACACTCATAGCTACCTAAATATCCATGAGATATTTCTGTGCCCCATAAGAACAGCAACAGAACAAATGATGGTCTCCACTCCCTCAAATTACAACCACTTATTTTTAAGATGCACACCATGGGAATTAAAGACGGGATTTTTTCAATATAACTCCCCAAGGCAGTAATGAATTATCCTGAATAGAAAGGATTGTTTCCCTTACATCAGACTCATGGTAGACATGCAAAAACCTAAAAGGATTTTCAAAAGAAACTGGAAGCAAATGTCCAATAAACCAAATTGCATCACACTCCAAAAGAATTTCTGTTTTACCTTCAAAACTGTTCTCCACTGTCTTTGCTGAGAGAAGAAAAAGGCACTTTAAGAGCCTGAGCAAGAACTAAACTGCAAGTAAGGAAGCATATGATTAATTCAAATTATAAGAATGGCAATAATGGTGATACTACAGCTCTGCAAAGAGGGTGTATTGCCTCTGATTTTATAGAGCCTGAATTTCAATTACACAGGAGGAAATTGTTTCATCCATATAAGTCATATCTTCTAATGGTTTGCTATTTGACTTATGTTACTACTTTTATTATGTTGCACATGTTAATGTGGATATTAGCCCATTGGGTAAGGCACTGCTCAAGCACATTAGGCATTCTGCAAATAGTGCTATTTAGGAGACTCTTCCCTTCTGAAGAAGGCAAAAAGCCTGATAGGTAAGGTCAGACTGTGATCTAAAACATGTTACACCATACCAGAGTCACACACTGCACCCAGATCTCTTTGTGCTAGGACAGCACCTTCAGAAGGTACAGACATTGCCCAGAAAATCTTTATTTTTGCAGTACCATTTACAAAAGAGCAGAGGTAACTCAACAAACAAACTTCACTGGAAACTTTCTCCCTTTGCAATGGTTCTCCTTCTTACCCTGGCAAATGTGCATGATTTGAACCAAAATCAGAGGAATTGTTTTATTTTAGCTATTTTTCATTTCCTTTGAAAGAAAATGGTTTAAGATCAACAACCAGCATTATTGCTTGGAACCCCAAAAATTACGAAGTCATCAGGTTGATTCTTTTTTCCACAAATGTAGGCAGACAGAAAACTAATTACAGGTCCAGCAGCAGTATTAGTCCTAAAAGTATGTGTGTAACCACAGCTGACATCTGTTATGGGTCAGTACTGAGAGCAGGAACATGGCAATGCATTAGACGCACACATTTTGATTTTTTTTCTTTGCACACTCAGGTTAACTTGCTACATTCTTCCATGAAATCAGCATTTTACAAAAGCTACAGTAATTTTAGGGTTTTTTCTTAACTGTAGGGGTTTTTTACCTCTCAGCTTTCATGTAAACCAAGTGACCTCCATTTCAACTCATTTGGTGTAATTGCACCGAAAGAAACATTAAAAGTTACACCTCTGGGCTGTGATCAAGCAGTTTTTTAACAAAGCACAGTTTCCTAAATCCAAATAGAACACATGTAATAAGAGATGGCTAAATAATCCAAGAGAAATCAAAGGGACTTTATTATCTTCAAAATTATCTGCCATCTGCTACAATTCCCCTCCTTTACTACACATTTTAAGCAGGGTCAGTTTCACAGCAGGTAGAATGAAAAATATATATTCATTAAAAAAAGATTGTAGAAAGTTAGCCATTTACTAGAAAAATATGAGAGCTCTGTACCCAACATTTTGTAGAAATTCCTGGGGTTCTGGGTAAAAGCTTAGAAACCTCAATATGTCAGGATACCAGAGAGAGAGGGTGCATCCACTCTGCACAGGTTTTCAGAATCTTATGGAGATTTTTGTCTCTTACAAAAAACAACCTGCTTGTCAGATAAGCAGCTCTCATTAAGTTGTCATGAAATAAGATGTAAAAACATCCCAAGATTTTCAGTCCTTTTTTACCTTTGTAAACGCTTTTCTTACATGACTTTAAGATTGAAACCTTGTTCCAACCAAAATGAATGTCAGTCCAAGATTTGTATCTTCCACTCCAGAAGTGAGGAAACATTGGAAGCAAATAAACTGAGACAGGTGAGAATCATCTAATGAGAAACCCAGGCACCAGGAGTTCCACCCAAGACTGTTGTTTGACTATAACTAAATCCCAAGGAAATTCCCTTCCCTGAGAATTCAGACAAAAGAATGACAAGACACAGTCCCACAGATCTTGTCCTTGCAGTTTCTCAAGGGAAGGTATTTTTAGGAAGAGGTAAGGATAACTCAGCTCAGGATAACTATGGATGACTATTAGTTCAGCCAGGAGCTCCAACAGGAAAAGTCCAATTTTGCTGCAAGGCAAAATCTCTCTCTTGCCCAGTCTCCAAGGGGACATGCTGCTGACTTTCTGACTGCCCTATATTCTGATGTTCACACAGGCTGAGATCCACAAAATAGGGATTAAATGCCATCAGACTTCTGTCAAACCCACATAGAATTAGCTGACAGGCTGAGAAGCTTTGGGAGTACAGAACACACAGTGCAACCCTATGTGTCTTAGCTCCTTAGAAAACCATGATGGAGAAGCTGTGGAAATGGAAGAGTTTGAGATATAACCAGTAAAATCCACTGCAGAAATACAAAGATATTCTTCTTTAGAGCTTAAAAGGGGTAGGACACTCAACAGAGTTGTCTTAGGCTGGGGGTGTTAGAGGTGCGGCAGTTCTGTTCATTGGGCAGTTTTTTCTTTATCTCTTCCACAGTCAATCCTCCCTCCAGGAGACCTTTTCTGTTAATGGGCCATTAAGCGTCCCTGCATGGCTGAAAAAATTCCATCATCCCACTGGGAGATGCTCTGCCCAGGGGAGGAGCCAAGCATTCCTATCTGGATATAACCTGAGGGTTGGAACACTGCAGCAGCCTTTTCCCACTGGATTCCCACAGGAAGACCAGGCCCATCTACAGCACCACTGGACCTTCAGTGATCCTTCTACAGGATCACTGCTCCAACAGAACCACACCTGTCACTGCAGGAAGACTGCAGCCATCATTCAGTTGGATTGCTACAAACACACAGGGTGTCAGGTTGTGTTCTGACTTTTTGTACTACTGCATTTGTATTTCTTTTAAATTTCCCTATTAAAGAACTGTTATTCCTATTCCCATACCTTTGACTGAGAGCCCCTTAATTTCAAAATTATAATAATTAGTAGGGAAGGAGTTTACTTTTTCCATTTCAGGGGAGGCTCCTGACTTCCTTAGCAGGATCTGTCTTTTCAAACCGAGACAACAGTATTTTGTTTAACAGTCTAATTCACTAGAGTGAGAATACTACAGAGGGAAGAGAGGCTGCACAGCTGATGCTTTCCCTGCTACTAAACTGGTGAAGGATACAGGTACAGGGGTGTTATTGGCAGAGAAAACAGGGGAGCTACAATCTCCTTCTGAGAGGTGGCAACTGTTGTTCAAACAGTGTCACCAGCTGAAGGGTTTGAAGGGGAAGGAAGGACTAGAAGTAGAAAGATTATTCATCTTCTCTTAATGTCCTGTCATCTGGGTCTGAAAGGCAATGATCATTAAGTCAGGTTTTAATTATATGGTCTATGGTAGCATCTGGATTTATATTCCTGAACTGAGAAAACAGAGAAAAACCCAGCATGTGGGAAGATTATGGTCCATAGATGGAAGGGAGTTCATATCATCTAATTAAAATTTTGAAAATAAAAAAAAGATAAAATTGATCCATTTAACTTTTCAAACATTCATAAACTACCAAATCCAGAGGGTCTATGTGCAAATAACAAACAAATTACTGCCAACAGTTATTAAAGCATAAGACAGCAATGTTTTTAAACTAGAAAGTAATCTAAAATGAGCTTCTCACACAGCTGCTTTTTAAAGAGTTAAGGATTCAGATATGCTATAGACAATGAGAATTAAAACAATCAACACCGAAGAGGCATAAAGAACAGAGAATCCTTTTTTTATGGAATTTTTCTATGCAGATAGGAAAGGTTCTAAAACCTTATCAATATACACCTTTAGCCCAATTTTATTTTATTGTTATTTATTGTTAGTTCAAAAGAGGAGAGAGGTGGAGAGGAGAGAAGAGGTCCCTCCCATGGGAAAGAGATCTCCATGAGAAATCCTGGCCGTGCAAACCCAATGCCCAGGCTGAGCCAGCCCACAGGAAAAGGGGTTTGCACACAGAGATGGCACTGACTCAACACACACAGTCCTGGAACCCTCTCTGAGGAAAAACTTAATTCCTCATTACACTTCACCGTGAACCAGGTCTGAATTTCTGTCTTCTGAACATCACCCAATCAATACTTGGCTTCCCCTTGCCACAAAAAAAAAATTGCAACAGCTTTACATGGACACTGCAGAAAACTACAGTAAGTCCTATTAAAAACTTCAAATAAAACTGACTTCTTCTTGCTGTTATTCTGGCTTGGAGTCACATCACAAGCCAGAGTATTGGTTCCTGCAAATTAGATTCTTTTACTCTTCTTCATCTTTTCCCCATATGGAAACATACCTGAAGTCTGCTCAAATGATTCAGCATAATTCAGGTGTTTCCTAGATTAAGATGGCCAAAAGTGAAGTCAAGTACATTTATTTATGTGTACCAACAAAGGCATGACTCTGATAAGCTAGTACAAAATTTGTTAGCACTTAAATAAACCCACATTGTACTGGCAATGGTAGTCTCTATAAAAATATTAATAATTCAGATGTTTTTTAATGGGAGAGTGGTAAGCCCATAATTGTGGAAAGCTTAAAAGGATCAGATTAAAGTAACCCTGCTTCTTTATTTCTGTAAAATTTAAAATAGCAATGGAGACTTAAATATGTTTTTCTAAGACCTTTGGGAAATAAAAACATAAGGAAGCACAGAAGAAACTTTTCTTGAAATAAAACTGAGGAAGGATGCATTTACTCCAAGTTCATAAGAAGTTCATTCTAATAAATATTTTTCTTCCTTTGCTAGAATTTCAGTGTAACAACATACACATTTAACATTAGCAATTTCAGAGAATCCTCTGTGTGCTTTCTAGTAGGCTCCATCAAAGAAAAGGACCATTTTTAAAATATTAAATGAATTTTCCCTTTATAATAAATCAAGAAAACCTTGCATATCTACTTGCCAGAACACCTGATTCTTACCAAAGGGAAATGCTTATGCATAGTGAGGACTCTCTAGGAGCCATCTGCACCAAAATTACTCAACCAGTTAATGAAAAAATACAAAACCAAAACAAACAAAGAGAGGATTTGTGTTGCAAATGTTTTGAGTCGGTTCTCAAAAACAAATGAGAAAAACTTAATACACAAGCACACAAAGCAAGATTCTTTAAACGTGCCCATGGCCTTCATGGGAAATCAGAGATTCATCCTGCTACGACTTGCGCAATTTGACTAGCACAATAAAATGATTTTGCAAGTGAAAACAGCTTTCTGTTTTACAAAATGGAAAGCTGCCTCATCAAAATGAGGAGAGAGAAGTGAAGGTCAGAACAATGAGTCATCTTCCTAAGGCACAGTCACATCAGAGGGACCTTCAAAGAGTCAAGTAGTTACTCACAGGCATTTGAAAGGAGAGGGGAAAAAAAAAAAGAAAAAAAATGAAAAATCACATAAATGAAAATTGGCCGAAAATAAGCACCAATTGTCTGTCTGTTTTTGGAGCTATTGTGCCTTCTGCAGTGTATCACTAAGATGGGTGATTATAGCACTTTATAATAAAAGACAATCTTCTAGGGAAGTTTTGAGAGAGCCACTGATTGGTTAGCAAATGTACAAAAGATGAGGGAAATGAATAGCAATAAAGGGAGGGAATACATAAAAAAACAATATACTGAAATCAGACAAAGAAGCTCCTAAAAATCCTTCTTTTTTGTTTTTTAGCATAAATACTAAGAAGTGAATGAAAGACAAAGAGATGAAAGAAGGATGTAAGATGTCTTCTCAGTCATCGCGTATATTTTTTGTTTTCTAGTTGCAAGTAACAAAGCAAGCCTTCCCTCCAGCTGGTTTTGTCTCTGCATACCACAGAGCTGACCAAAATTCCCACCCAAATCAATGGGAAGAGTCACAGTGACTGCAGGGAGAGTTTTTATACATCCATCCCATGGGTTGTTGCTTTCTCAAACCTTCTGTGTCTGTAACCTAAGGAAACATGGAAACACAGGGATTCTTATCTGTGATCAGAGTGCAGGGGCACCCAAGGGTGACTGAAGGCTGAGCAATTCTCCCAAAGCCAGCTCACAGCATCCAGGGGTGCAGCAATTTGGGCACAAAGTGTGTGGAGCTCAGCCTGGGCCTGGTTCCTCCACTGCCCTTCAGCTTCCTTGGCACATTGGCAAAGAGCAGGGTCTGTAGGTGCTCCAGCTCAGAGCCAAGGCTGCTGCCCCAGAGACAAAAAAACAGCCCTTACAGTGCCAACATTTGGTCAGTGGCAGAGCCTAGAGGCTGAAACTCTTCTAAAGCCACTCAGCAATGGATGTGAAAGGGAGATGTTGCTCTGTACTATGAATATTTTTGTTCCTATTAAAAATATTTGCTGTTTCAAAGCAGGGTGAGGAGTTAGAAATACATTCCCAAATTTTGAAATACCTTGGTTTAATGTCAATAGCATATACATACTTTTTCTTATAACTTAAAATTTGTCTTAAGTTTCATGAGTTTTAAGTGATCAAAGCACAGTGAGAGGCACCTCCTCTGATAAACATTTAAAAGTACATTTCAAGTAACTTGTGCTCAGAATCTCTCTTTGCTACACCAAAGTAGTTTCTCCTTAGTCCTGATTCTTCTTTCTAAACCACATTTCAGTCATAGCAAATTCTATTATTTTACTGAAAGAGTACATTAAGTACACAACTTCATTGAATAAATAAGCCAGAGTAAGTTTGACAAAATAGGACATCAAATTACACCTAAAGCACTTCTGCCATGCCAGAGAACAACCATTTGCACAGCAGACTGGCAAAACTCTGTTAGGGCATTAGAGAAAGTGAGATCACTCACTCTCCTCATGAACCTTCAAAAGAAAACTGTGAAATTAAACATTTTTTCTTACAGTTGTAATACTCTGGTCTTGTTCAACCACAGATGTGGCATTGATAATATTGAAACATTATTCCTGAACCCTTCCAAAATGCAATGTCTGATGCTAACTCCATTCATCATACATTTTGCCATCATTATGGCACTAAGGCCACAAGTGTACTATTTCCAGATCATAATGAGAACTGGTGAAAATTATTTCTTTTTCCACTTTGATAAAACCTTTGTCATAGTGCAAATTAATTCTGTGTCATCTGGGAACACATATACTTACACTACTTTAAGAAATATGTTATGCAACTCTGACTTCTCAGTATTCTGGTACACGTTGTTCCTTCTCTATAACATTCCTTGATAAGCCTACTTCCCTTTTAGGTACCAATTAATGAATATGAGGCCTGAGTAACAGACCTGGGAAGCAATGAAAAGGCAGACAGTCAAAATGAGAGTGGAGTGCATCCTGAATGTCTGCCCAGACTACACATTCCCTATGGGATAATAAAGCAGTTAAAAAAGAGAGCACTGGAATGGCTACTCTATCAAATTAGAGTATGTAGAAAAGGTCAAAGCAGTAGAGCACAATGATATAATTCACAGATTATACAAGACATTAAAATTCTGATATGACATTCTTTGGGAAAAAAAAAAAAGATTGTAACAAGGGCAGAAAATGGCAGGACATTAATCCTTTCCCATGACAACATTCATACCCAAATTGGAAAATGTACAATTCCAACCCTTGTTAAGCATTTGCTAAGACTGGTTACATGGCTTAATTTCAGATTCCACTTATTGAATCCCTGTCAACAGCTGCTGATTATATTTAATGGAGCTGCACAAGGGGATGAAGCTGAATGACACTATTATATTTCTAAGGACATAAACAAGTTCATGGGATCAGCCTCCTGTTTCAGCACGCAATTGCATTTGCTTCATAAAAGCCTGAACAAGACAGAGATAAAAGTATTTGCAGTAGACAAGTGAACAAGCACACTTGAATGTATAAAATTATGATGATTATGATGAGGATGAGGATGATGATGATGATGATGATGATGATGATGATAATAATAATAATAATAATAATAATAATAATAATAATAATAATAATAATAATAATAATAGTATCCCTGTAGGGCCTAAATTTGTTAGTCAAGACTGAGGAACAATCTTATTTCCTAGCCAAAGCAAAGAAAGACATAGTCACCTTTCACCATAAGAGTTTACAGATCTAATATTAAACATGCCAGGACAAGGGAGTGTAACAACTATAAATACAATAAAAATGCAATTTAGGAGCATGATGAGAAGCAGAGAAACCAGCAGGAAGATTCCTACTGCTTGAACAGGCATCATATCAAGCTTTTGATCACTCCAATTATTTCCCTGTAATTTACAGGTTTTATTTTTGTAACTCAATAAATGAATAATACCAGCTAGACCAAGCTGAGGCTCACCCTAGCCATTGCCATTCAACTCACTTCTTGTGTGTCACAACAAAAAATTCTTTGCAAAACAATTAGAGACCAAAATAAGCAGTGGCTGCAGCACACTGTGGAACAGGAATCCACAGCAGCAGCACACAGGGCAAGAACACTTTGACTGAGACAAACATGGGAAACTTTTTGAAGAAAATTCTTTCTTTAAAATTTAGAACTGGAAGAAACAGTAAGACTCAATACTAAATTCACCTAAAACTACTTTGATTTTTAATATAGTTAAAATTCTCAGAATAGTTATCTGGGATATACTTAAAGTCCAGCTTTTCACTAACATTGCACCATGTTCCTTCATCTTTTACACACTAGTAGCATTAAAGCTGGTTATAAAATTTTAAGTCAGAAAGCACATAAGCTACAAAGAGGTTCCTTTTTTCTACCAATGCAACAAACCTAATACAAGTGTAGATTTTACATCCCATTATCTTTGGTGATTAAAGGTCAGTTTGTACACTTGCCAAGTGGTTTGAGTTCATGCCCTTACCTCATGAAAACTTCCCTATGGGAGAAAAAAAGTTAGGAATAGAACCATAAAGCATATTGTGTTTGATGGTATAACATGCCTGCTTTATCATTTCTTTCCTGCCTGTAGAGCCACAGCAGGTGAAACGGTTATCTGTGTGTTCTGCAGCCAAATCTCAGGGGCGGGATTTCTTGCTCCAGACTTTCCATTTAGCCCATGACTGAGATTGATTTGCCCTTATTCCTTTGTCATCCTCTTCTGTACTTCAGAGGCAAAGGAGGTTGCACCACAGCTCAAATGTTTAGGCTGGCAGCTTCAAAGATACACTCTGCTAAACACTGAAACGTCCCCTGGCCTTTAAGAGGATGTACCATTTAGTAGTATCATATTCTCAAGCTACATATTGAAATAAATTTTCAGGAGTTTACCATTTTTGAACACTTAAAACCTGCTTGCTTATGTAGAACATGCAGGAAAGACTGGAAACATTTATTTTAAAGGTATCAACTAAATTCTTTCTACTCTCCCAGTGTGCATCCCTAGCTGCTAGCAGTATTAGTTGCATAAAATTCTCCAGCAATGCAAGCCAGAGCACCAACAGAATGAGTTAGAGAATAATCTACTGTAACAGCTCTTCAAATATGAAATCACAAAATCACAGGATTATTTAGACTGGATTGGACCC